>NC_091821.1:35629772-35963105 GCF_038994185.2 Dermacentor albipictus
GACTGAGGAGATATTCAGCTTTTTGTCAGGTCTCTTGGTCCGTAAACTTTTTTGGTCGACTGTACGTACACGTACACAATATAGAGACTAAACTCACAGTTTACTTAGATATTGCCTCATCGTTAAATGCCGTGTATTTCAACGGAGTATGGCGAAGATTAGTGGCCAAAGGCTGAAGCTACAATATACTAAACTTCACATTGATTGCGTTACCACGTATTTACATAACCACGTGCAGTTTCTTTTTATAGGGGCCGTCATTCTTCTAATTAACTGCCCGTCTTTTCAGGTGTCCAACAATGCTCTGCTAATGGCTTACTCAGTTTCAAATAATAATTTGAAATATGTTACAGTGGATGGTAATCATTAGTATGAATAATATTTATATCATATTATGAATTTAGTCCAGGAACTCGTCTGCGTCACACCATCCACTGATGACTATTTACTGAGGTCACTTATTCTAATGAACAGCTACTTCTAAACTCTAGCCTAAATAAACTTTTTTCATGGTGTAACCATATGCGTAATAATCGGTGACAAAATTTATTCTTTTATGGAAAACACCAAGAAAAGCCTTTCCTATCAGTAGAATTTTCATGATGACATCGAAAGCAACTAAGCTTGCCCCTCTCCTTGCCACACTTAATTACCTTATGCAAGAACCACCAAGGAAAGTGGCCATTTGTTGTCATTCCAAGCCAACCTTTCAGAGCCTGTTGTCAAGCCTACGCCATGGAACCTATACGATCAGTTAATGTCCGAAAACCACAAGGCTCACCATCATGCTCTTGATAAGGGCTGCATCGTATTTTAGTGGCTGCGGGGTCATTGCGGCATCACTGGGAATGATTTCACTGACGGTGCCACTCGCTACGACCACGTCAGTATTCAAACAGTTCGGGTATACATCTGCCTATAGCGGACGCTGCAAGGACACTCGGATCACTGTTTCGTAAAGTCCCACAAGCTAAGCGGAACGCTCCCTGTCCCTCGAACTGTCGCCTGCGAATACTCAAGCTTTCCCTGACGCTGCAACTACCGCGAGGCCTCTCCCACTGCAGTGCGACGTCATTTTGTCGCTTGTGGCTAGGTGTGGCTTTCGCAAAGACTTATTCCTACCTCGTGTGGATGGGTGACATATTTTCGCGTGGCAGTTGTGGATCTGAGAAGTCCCTACGCCTGTACCCGTCACCAGGACCTACGCCTTCTGCTCCGCATCACGTAGGATCGTTTGAATTCGCGATTATGCTCGGTGGCCAAGGCTCTTGGATTGTGGCAAGATGCGTTGCAAGCCCAGAAGGCTATCAGTACATTACTCCGGTTTCTGAAGTCGACACATCTCCGTGAGTGACAGTAGTTACGGATAAAGCGGCATCCGGAGTTTTCTTTCTTTTTTTTATCATTTAACTCTCTTCCCCCTGCGTAATCGGACGTGCGTCCGGTTTAACTCCTGGCTTTCCTTCCTTTTTCTCTCTCTACCATTCCTTTACTCATTGAAGTTGACGCGTATAGATACCTTGGTGCTAATTGAACCAGAAATCCGAGCTTTGACATACGAGAACGGACGTACTTCTAGCGTATTCCGGCTCCACATGCCGCAAACTTTGTTTTGAAGGCATAAAGTAAAGTGTGATCTTTCTGTGATTCAACCTACTCACCAATCATCGATTTCAAGTTGAAATACACGTGGATTGTCTAGAACATTTACCAAAAATCAATCAATAAATCAATACATTATTTATTTACCATGCCCAGGAACAACCCAATAATAATAATAATAATAATAATAATTTCTTTGCCGTGCCCAGGAACAACCATGAGGTGTGAGTGGGGGCGCATGTATGCATTACAAAAGAAGAAAAAACAGCCGGGCAATATAAGTGAAAAAGAACTATGAATAAGAAGGCTAATCTTCAAGATTGTTAGATACCGCAAGGCGCAAGGTGAACATAAAGAAAAAGAGGAGAAATGCAGTTCAACAATATGTGAAGCTATGACACAGCAACGCAAAGCTCGGAAAAGAAGAATGAGAGTCAGTTATGAAAAATTTAAAGAGCGTGAAAATAAACGTTATTAAGACTATTTATTCTATCTACAGTGGAGTGTTGGCGATGACAGGCAGGAACATCTGAAGGTCTATGTTCTCTGGTGACTTCGAGTGGAATACCAAACATGATACAACGGAGGAGTTCGGGACAGGTGAGGATAGCGCGAAAGAATTTGAAGAGAAACAGAAGGTTAGCGCGATTACGTCGGCAGCAAAGTAAGGGTAATGACAATAATCCAACAGTGCTTGAAAAAGGTCCAGTATCCGTGTTAGCAAAGCGGTGATGATACATACTTAGTAACTTTCCTTCACCCGATCTATAATGTCACTGTTGGATCTAGAAGTGCCATTCCAGACGACCGATGCACATTCGAGTTGAATAAGAAAGATTATTGTGTACAACTTGCAGAGTAGCGTAGAAATGAATTATCTCGATAGGCTACAAACAAAGCGAAGAAAGAGCATACCTCGCATTGCAATGCCTTTAATGTGAACGGGAAAGTGTAAGGTTGTATCAAAAAGTACACCGAGATCGTTGATCTCACAAACCTTACACAATGGCATACAATCTACACAATAAGATACAGAAATACTTGCTGCTTTCCGTGTGAAAGTCGATACTTTGGTCTTAGCAGCATTCAAGGCGAGGATATTATCTTTGTAACATTTAGAAAAAGAAAACAGGTTCGACTACAGGATGCAACAGTCATCAACAGTATGAATTTCCTTAAACATCTGTACATAGAAGGAATGAAGAATTCCGAATAGCAGTAAGAACCTCTTTAATAAAAATTAACAGGAAATGTCATAATACTGATCCTTGAGAGATGTCACTAGTCGTCACGTAAAAAGAATACGTTTGGCCATTGACGTTAACATAACATGATCTATGAAGGAGATAACGGGCAAGAGATTGACAACTGACGAGTCGACACCAAAGTGCGTAAGCTTGATCAGAAGCAGTGAGTGGCTGTCTACATCAAAAGCTTTGCTGAGTTCACAGTAAATGGTGTCAACTTTGAAGTACCGGCGCGAAGATCTGTGTCATGAAACTGGCGAGATTTGTGATAGTGTACCTTCCGGTGAGAAGTCCATGCGGATTCCGAATCAATGAGTTCACAGTAAAAGGCAATATGTTGTCAAGAGCGAGCTCTAAAATCTTTGTTGTGGCACAGAGAAGAGAAATCGGACAATAAATCGGAGACATTGGTTAAACAGTCAGACCTAAATACAAGAAAAACACGTGCAATTTTTCAGATGTGAAGGAAAGTGGAAGTGCTAAAAAATTATTAAATGTAGATGTCAATACTGGGGCAAATATACTGCCGTAAGCTGTTAGAATTGCGGAGGGGTTGCCATCAGGGCCGCAGGATAGGGGAGGCTTGAAACGCTTAAGGCATTCATTGATGAGGAAGGGAACGTCGTGTGCTGATGACTCACACCAGCATTGAAACCTCAGGTCTTACATAAGGATGAGAAATGTCCAGCAAAACAATCCGCGACTGCTTGGACTTCTACCCTGCTAGAGTCGAGCTGGCGGAAACACTCTTCACCTTTACTAAGAGCGCTTGCGGATATGCTTCCAAAATTCTGCCTACAGGTTGGAGATGCTCATTTCCAAGAATCCAATGTACGTTTCGTGATTCCACATATACATCAGCAAAAAAACAAGAACGAACTGGCTTTTTTTTCTAACGCCTAAAACAAGAAACGATCAAGACAGTGCTTGGTTCGAGAAGTAGTGCTTACGTAATATGTCGAAGTTTCTTGCAATTTTTATTTCTAAGGCTAAGTCATTCCAGACCTTATTATTGGAAAATTTGATTAACCTCTCCCTGTATGCACTAAAGCACACAGGCCGTGCACTCGTCATCTAGGCTATCCGTTAATATATATGTGTAATTTTTTTCTTAACTACGCAATAACAACTTCTCCATTGATTGATTGATTGATTGATTGATTGATTGATTGATTGATTGATTGATTGATTGATTGATTGATTGATTGATTGATAAATAGCTTACTGGTAATTGTGGTGCAATTCCGACGCTCATTGCTGAGAAGATTTTGTTGACGTGGAAAATAAACGTTGTGCTCTACTGACAATTGACAAGAACTTTATTGAAGTGTCCTGAGGAATGTGATTGGGGGGGGGGGGGGCGAAGGCTCGCCAGTAAAGTTGATGGCCCCGCCCACGACGGGACCGAGAGGTGGTGACTCTCTACGACGTCGCGGGCCCTCGGGACTACAAGTTTTCTTTCCTTTAATATTATCTCAAGTCTTCCTCATATCGATCAAATTTTAAAAGATGTAATTTAGTAGATGTTGGCTGCAATGTACCAAGAGACAGCAATTAATGTGTGCCTACCAAACTCGTCATATTGGCCCATTATGCCCAATAAAACAAATGAAATCCTGAAGTTGAGTTACCCTGATTTGATTGTGTGTAGTAGGTGAATATCCCCGCTTAATCTGAGAGCCGTTCTTGACGTGCGGAAGGTCACGCGCGCTGCCAGCAGTAAAGCACTAAATTTATCGTACCTTTTTATCCTATCGTGACCTATTCAGTCACCCAGTCATGTCCCGGGGTGCCCACACTTCAAGAGTTGCCCAAGCAGTTGGCCATCGTGAGTGCTGTCTCAGCGTCCCTCTTGCAACTTTCTAGAGAACTTGTGCCTGGCTCCATGCCTCAACGGCCACACGTGCGACGCCGCCGCCGGCTGCTAGCTGTTGCGAAATGAAACCATGTTCACGAAGTCCGTGGGATTGTGAGGACTACGGCACCGCCGGCCAAAACCAGTCGCATGCCACTGTCAGCGTCCGCAACATTCTCCCCTGTATCTTCGACCGCTGCCTATAGAGCACTGAATCCTGTCGAAGCGTATGGGTCGGCGGCGAAGGGCATACATACATTTCGCATTTAGATATGGTGGGTCATGGGTCTAATCAGCCATTTCCTTTCCCCTTTTTGCATTCCCCCTCCATCCCCGCTTGCCGCATACACGGTCAAAAAGGTTTTATAGTGTTTTGAGTATTGTTTTTGTTAAACTTAGACGGACAAACTCCATTTTCTCCGCCGTGAGCCAAAAGAAAGACGTTTATCCTACTGGATTATATGGGGCCGTGGCTGCAGTCCCGATTCCGCTTTAATGAAGTGCTGCAACAACTTTGTGGAAGCGATTTGCCTTGATCTTTCATTCTCCGACACATGATAGAGGAGTGGACAGCAAAGTGCACACAGTGTTGAAACATATTTTGGCGTTGTTTGGGAAGGCTGAAATTCATATGGTCGCGCTTGCTAAACTCTACGAGAATGTTACTCTGTTGTATATTTATATTATGCCTGACCCATACGGCTGTGATACCGCTACAGTGTTTCACATGTCCACGGCTCTGTCAGTGCTGTCGAGAAATAGCCTTTAGACTGGCTTCATCGGCTATTGTTTAAATATAGGATGGCGGAATAAATAATTGAAATAAGTATTTTTGCTAGGGATGTGCTTGGGGCGGACGGTATCTCGTGCCGATATCAGCGTAACGTGCCATAACTGTCTCGCTCGGTGTGGCCATACACCTAATGGGACAAAGGGGTAACGCAAAAGCGGATATTTGACTTAACAGTGGGTGAATGAGGTAAGCCTCAGCCCGGATCAATCTTTCGACAAGGGGATTTGCCTTCATCACCACCATGACGAAGACAAGCTCCTTGTTCGAACAATGATTCGCGGATGAGGTTCCATGCGTTCACGTAATGTTAATCAGCGTGATGAGCTTCCCGCCATTCATGCGGACTATGATAACCGTCCTCGCTACGATGTACAGAGACGATCTCTCGCAGCTGCGCTATAGCTAGTGTTGATCACAGACAACACGGCATTTAAAAAAAACGCCATTCACAACTACTCGAGAACATTTATAATAATGCTGTGTGAGTATTTATATTGTGTGAATATCTAAATTATTGCACGCGAACTTTATGTGCGCGAAAATCAATGTGACTATTTTTTCTCATTGTTTTTTTTTTTGTAATAATATCACGAACACAACTGCCCTCTCGCGGAAGGAGTATAGTCGGCGCCCCATGTAGGCATCCACCTTTCTTCAAGTACAGTTAATAGTGAAAAAAATAGTGACACCAAAATACTCTGGAATGCCGACGTCTTAAACCATCACAACCGAGGGCGAAGAAAGCCCTGGTGCAATTCTTGAGGGCAACAATCCTGCACAACTGGCTTTAGACCCCAGTGATGTTCATTGTGCTGCATGTGAACCTGTGCTGCATGGGGACAGTGTGCGGTGGTCGTGACCCATTGTGATCGTGTGTATGTGCTCTCTCTTTTTCTCTCCCTTTATCTCGCTATTCCTTTCCGATCTTTCTAACGCTCCCGTCCTCAAGTGTGAGGTAGCAAAGCGGTTTTTTCCATTCTGGTTAACTTCCCTGTCTTTTCTTTTATTGAAACGAAAGCAAAATATAGAGATGTAGTCACCTATATACAATGGTAACAGCTACTCCTTTTCATGTGATAGTCTTTCTCCTTTCTTTCGTATATCTCGTTTTGGTGAGTACGTCTAAGACAAGAACCTTATAATCCAGCAAGAGCGTGCGTGCGCATCTGTTTGTGCACAGAAGTGAAAACGGGCCAGTTATACGCTGTAGACGCTAAAAAACAGCACGAACAGCGCAAGACGTTCAGTCTGTTCTTCTTCTACAGTTATTTTGCCATATCTAGAGATGTATTCGATTCAGCTTGGCTTCTCTGCACTTTCTGCACTCATCCACGGTGCGCTGCACCTTAACCCTCCACTCCCCGAGGTGCAGAGGCGCCCCCTGCACTCTCGTTCTCGAGTGCGTGGGGTGCGAGGTTAGGTGTCGAAGTGGTGCAGTACACCTTTGAACCTTACTGGAAAGAGGTGCAGCCGCGCGAACCCACCGCCATAGCAGACGGGTTGCAGCTAGACGATGGTAAGTGTCTGCGTTTGTCGAAATTGATCGCAGACCGACAGAGCTATTCCCGATTCTTGACGAGCTTGGCGTGATCTCCTTTGACGGAGACGCCGAGCTGTAGACTACAGAAGGCAACTTTGCCATTATACTCTGCAAACATAATAGCATGGTTTATATGCCTGCGTAGTGGTGACATTTCTTCCCTTATTTTTGCAGATGGAAGAATGGTGCGGGTACTTTGCACGCCGGGCGGTTCGGCCGCCGATCCCGCTCACACAAAGCAGCCAGGAGCCGCAACTTCGCGTTGCGGAGACGCCACGCCGCGGACCACTGAAGATGCTGCCGTGGACGTGTCAGCCATGCCATCTCGGCAACACGACGCCGAAAAAGCTTTGTGAAGCGGCCGAAGGACAAAATTACTTGCAGAAAGCTATAAGGAGCACTTAGGCCACATCGGGCAAAAGGGGGGACTATGGCGAGGCTTAGCATTCAATGCGTTTGCATTTGCGTTGCATTTTGTATTCTGTTTTTAACGGACGCCCTGAATGAACAATTCGGGTGCTCCCTCACCGTGTTCACGTGACTAATAAATGGAAGTCCCTTGAGAGGGCTTACTAGAGAGTGCGCGTCAACAATAATAAATCCGGCAGTGCTGCTGCCGAGTGCAGTTTTGAGTGGTAAGTATTCGCAGTGCTGCTTTCATTTTATTCGTGGCCTCTTATGCCAGTGCATAGTTAAGCTAACATGTACCTAACGTCTTATTCACAGCGTGTACATGAAATATGTAACAAAACTGACTGTTTCTTACCCAACAAGTCCCTGAAATGCTTTATCCTAAAGCATTCAAATATGACTGAATATATCATATAGAAAACTCCTACATCATGCCAGCTAGGTTAACGAGACTGAATACTAAGAGCAGGTTAAGCATATCAAAGCAGGGGCAGAAATACAAAATAGATTGGGCATTATGTGTATGTTACGCATGGAGAGTCTAACGTTGCGTGCGCTTGCAAACATATGCAACTGCAAAAAGAAATCTGTGAGATTATTCTTTGTATGATTTAACCTGAGACACAGGCCGCCATTGGAATCTGAACCTGGCAACGTTTAACGTTAGAACGTTATCTAGTGAGGCGAGTCTAGCAGTGTTATTCGAGGAATTAGAGGGTAGTAAATGGGATATAATAGGGCTCAGAGAGGTTAGGAGCACAAAAGAAGCATATACAGCGCTAAAAAGCGGGCACGTACTGTGCTACCGGGGCCTAGCGGAGAGACGAGAACTAGGAGTCGTATTCCTGATTAATAAGGATGTAGCTGGTAACATACAGGAATTCTATAGCATCAACGAGAGGGTGGCAGGTCTTGTTGTGAAACTTAATAAGAGGTACAAATTGAAGGTAATACAGGTGTACGCCCCTACATCCAGTCATGATGACCAGGAAGTCGAAAGCTTTTATGAATACGTGGAATCGGTGATGGGTCAAGTCAAAACAAAATACACTATACTGATGGGCGACTTCAATGCCAAGGTAGGCAAGAAGCAGGCTGGAGACAAGGCAGTGGGGAAATATGGCATAGGCACTAGGAATAGCAGAGGAGAGTTATTAGTAGAGTTTGCGGAACAGAATATTATGCGTATAATGAATAGCTTCTTCCGCAAGCGGGATAGCCGAAAGTGGACGTAGAAGAGCCCGAACGGCGAGACTAGAAATGAAATAGACTTTATACTCTGCGCTAACCCTGGCATCATACAAGATGTGGACGTCCTCGGCAAGGTACGCTACAGTGACCATAGGATGGTAAGAACTCGAATTAGCCTATAGTTGACTAGGGAACGGAAGAAGATGCTACATAAGAAGCCGATCAAGGAGTTAGCGGTAAGAGGGAAGCTAGAGGAATTCCGGATCAAGCTACAGAACAGGTATTCGGCTTTAACTCAGGAAGAGCACCTTAGTGTTGAAGCAATGAACGACAATCTTATGGGCATCATTAAGGACTGTGCAATAGAAGTCGGTGGTAACTCCGTTAGACAGGATACCAGTAAGCTATCGTAAGAGACGAAAGATCTGATCAAGAAACGCCAATGTATGAAAGCTTCTAACCCTACAGCTAGTATAGAACTGGCAGAACTTTCTAAGTTAATCAACAAGCGTAAGACAGCTGACATAAGGAAGTATAATATAGACAGAATTGAACATGCTCTCAGGAACGGAGGAAGCCTAAAAGCAGTGGAGAAGAAACGAGGAATAGGCAAGAATCAGATGTATGCATTAAGAGACAAAGCCGGCAATATCGTTACTAATATGGATGAGATAGTTCAAGTGGCTGAAGAGTTCTATAGAGATTTATACAGCACCAGTGGCACCCACGACGATAATGTGAGAGAGAATAGTCTAGAGGAATTTGAAATACCACAAATAACGCCGGAAGAAGTGAAGAACGCCTTGGGAGCTATGCAAAGGGGGAAGGCAGCTGGGAGGATCAGGTAACAGCAGATTTGTTGAAGGATGGTGGGAACATTGTTCTAGAAAGACTGGCCACCCTATATACACAATGCCTCATGACCTCGAGCGTACCGGAATCCTGGAAGAACGCTAACATAATCCTAATCCATAAGAAAGGGGACGCCAAAGACTTGAAAAATTATAGACCGATCAGCTTACTGTCAGTTGCCTACAAAGTATTTACTAAGGTAATCGCAAATAGAATCAGGAACACCTTAGATTTCTGTCAACCAAAGGACCAGGCAGGATTCCGTAAAGGCTACTCAACAATAGACCATATTCACACTATCAATCAGGTGATAGAGAAATGTGCGGAATATAACCAACCCTTATATATAAGTTTCATTTATTACGAAAAAGCGTTTGATTCAGTCGAATCCTCAGCAGTCATGGAGGCATTACGGAATCAGGGTGTAGATGAGCCATATGTAAAAATACTGAAAGATATCTATAGCGGCTCCACAGCCACCGTAGTCCTCCATAAAAAAAGCAACAATATCCCAATAAAGAAAGGCGTCAGACAGGGAGATACGATCTCTCCAATGCTATTCACAGCGCGTTGACAGGAGGTATTCATAGACCTGGAGTGTGAAGAATTGGGGATAAAAGTTGATGGAGAATACCTTAGCAACTTGCGATTCGCTGATGATATTGACTTGCTTAGTAACTCAGGAGACCAATTGCAATGCATGCTCACTGACCCGGAGAGGTAAAGTAGAAGGGTGGGTCTGAAAATTATTCTGTAGAAAACTAAAGTAATGTTTAACAGTCTCGGAAGAGAACAGCAGTTTACGATAGGTAGCGAGGCACTGGAAGTGGTAAGGGAATACATCTACTTAGGGCAGACAGTGACCACGGATCCGGATCATGAGACTGAAATAACCAGAAGAATAAGAGTGGGCTGGGTTGCGTTTGGCAGGCATTCTCAAATCATGAACAGCAGGCTGCCACAATCCCTCAAGAGAAAAGTGTATAACAGCTGTGTCTTACCAGTACTCACGTACGGGGCAAAAACCTGGAAGCTTACGAAAAGGGTTCTACTGAAATTGAGGACGACGCAACGACCTATGAAAAGAAGAATGATAGGTGTGACGTTAAGAGATAAGAAAAGAGCAGATTGGGTGAGGGAACAAACGCGACTTTATGACATCTTAGTTGAAACCAAGAAAAAGAAATGGGCATGGGCAGGACACGTAATGAGGAGGGAAGATAACCGATGGTCATTAAGGGTTACGGACTGGATTCTAAGGGAAGGGAAGCGTAGCAAGGGGCGGCAGAAAGTTAGGTGGGCGGATGACATTACGAAGTTTACAGGGACATGGCCACAATTAGTACATGACCGGGGTAGTTGGAGAAGTATGGGAGAGGCATTTGCCCTGCAGTGGGCGTACCCATGATGATGATGATGATTATGATGACGTGATATGTGTCTAGCGCAAACAGAGCACGCGAGACGACAGAGAGGGCCAACATTTTTGTCCCTTAGAATACTCCTTTACAGGTGCACATCGCTTTAGTAAAGTTTGTAATCTCCTTGGAACGGAAGCAACTTAGGTATCATCGATCAAGAACATCTGCCAGTCAATAAATGACTTGCGTGTTTAATGTGTACCGTTCAGTTATAGTTTGCACGTGAATCCATGGCTTTTCTCATTCCACCTTTTAAACTTGGCCCAATTTTCTTACGATGAAGCAAACAACTGGCCTGCATGTAGTTCAATAGATAGTGCACGAACTTCGAACTATTCACGATTTATAGACAATACCGTTTCCGCCGCATCACTCCACGACACGGACGAAAACAGCGGCGTGCAACTGGAGTAACTGTTGCCGTTCGTCCTCCTGTTGCTCTCGTTTCGACCAGGGATTAAGCACTTACTCTCCTAAATTTACACACTGCACGAACACTCCTACAGTTAGTACCTTGAGGGACGAAGGCGCCCTTTATAGGGTTAAATGTCCAATTACTCCCGTTTTCCCCTGCACTTTTTTTTAGTGCAGTTGTTTTCAAAAACAGCTCTTTCTTACGATGCGCATGACGTCGTCTTCGTCCGCTAATGTACTGCCTGCTGCGGTCGTCAAAAGCTATGCTTAGGAAGATGCATCCCTTTCATAGCCTTATGTCCGAACAAAGAAACTAAGACGCTAGTACAAAGATGAAAGAGTAAGAAATACAACAAAGACAAGCGGAAAAATGGCTTCAAACGCAAGCTTAGCGAAAGATAAAAAATAAATCAGCAAGTAGTACGTGTATATACTCCGTACTGGGTATTTCTGGATCTTTCAAACCTAAAATAAAGTCCACTTCAGGTTTTGGACCATCCAAAGGGATGTATCCATAAATGCTTCCCTGCAGGACAGGCAGCTGCCCTTCATCGCATGACCGTAATAACGACGATTACGATACGACCACAACCACGGCATGGCAATGGATACAGGACCGTGACGGCGATGACGACTCACACTTCTCTTACCTGCAATAAAATCCTGCATGGGTGGAGGCACACATAGCATTTCATTTCGGACAATTTCCTCTTCCAAGGAGACATCACGATGAAGCGACAGACACCGTCAATAAGCTGAATAACAATAATGTCGTTCTTCAGCAACTGCACCAACGAAGCAGCCTGGCCCACTTTGGCACGTGGCCATGCTTATTTGCAAAATACAGCTATCGCCGAGCAAATGTGTTCTCGTTACAATAATTTGTTCTCGCAGTCAATAATTTACATGCTTGCCTTACGTGTATTTCTCCCTGCCTATGAAGTCATTACCAAGAAGGTAGACGACTATTTGTAAATTTGTTATGCAAAGAAGCTGCCACTCGACGCTCATTTTCGGCGTCTTCGATAACCGCGGCGATACGACGCTGCCTCCTTTTAATCCTTCGCAGACACTCACATAATTACCGCGAACGTTGCTTGTAAAATGCGATTACGAGCAAAAGCGGGAAGGAAAATGGCTCATTGGCGTCATGCTTCCTGCATGACGACTTTCCGTCTACAAGGCTCTGCTTCGCTTTTGATTTAGTGGCGAAAGCTGCTTCGATGCACATTTAATGCACCAGATTCATCTGTCTGGACTATTTTTTGCAATTACTAATGCAATGATTCTTCATGGGCCTGTGACATCCCTCCGCGTTGATATCCTTACAACGAGGTTCTTGCCGCAGCAAAAGAGACAGCAGGGCAGATGAGGTGCTCGCTGTTCTTCTTCTATCCTGATTGACCGTGCATGGTTATAGCATAATTATGCAAGTGAGCAGCTAGCTCTCCATGCCACTATGACGTACGTCACTGAAGAGCCAACAGAGAAATGGGTCGTATTTTGTGATTATAAGGCAGCTCTTCGCAGCATCAAGTCTGCATTACAATCATAGAACTTATGAGCAGATGATATCTGACATCAGGGAAGGGCACCACCATGCTCTGGAAAGAGGGCGCAACATTATGTTTCAATGGATTCCTGCTCACCGTGGCATCATCGGCAACAAATTAGCTGACAAGGCTGCCCGGTCTGCCCACGAAGACACCCAGACACGTCCAACACCTCTGGCGAGGTTGGACGCTGCCAGGGAACTTCGCCTACTTGCACGCAAAAAGACACAAGATCTCTGGAGTTCAAGTGCTTTCAATTGCCGATT
This sequence comes from Dermacentor albipictus, assembly GCF_038994185.2. Classification (NCBI taxonomy): domain Eukaryota; kingdom Metazoa; phylum Arthropoda; class Arachnida; order Ixodida; family Ixodidae; genus Dermacentor; species Dermacentor albipictus. Next base: position 35,642,918 of record NC_091821.1, read on the forward strand.
AGATAAACTGGATCCCACGCTACAGCTACAACTGCCATCTAGCCTTTCCCGCGGCGGAACAACCTTGATGTGCCGCTTGTGGCTGGAAGTGGCGTTCACGAACGCATACTCCTATCGTTTGGGAATGGCCGAGAGACCGATGTGGGACTCCTGTGGGTGCGAGGACGCCATCGAGCACCTATTGTGTACCTGCCCTCGCTACAATGTACAACGCCTCTCTCTGCGGGCAACTTTACACCGACTGGACTCAAGACCGTTCACCGAGTCAAAGGTACTCGGACCGTGGCCTCACCCGTCACTGCCACGAAAATCTATTTGTGCACTAGTGCAATACTTGAAGTGCACCGGCTTAAGAGACCGTTTGTAGTGTCCCTGCGTATATCGTCCCGCCCACACGCACTCAGTGCTCACTCTCTCCCTTTTTTCCTCTTTCTATTCCCGTTTCCCCAACCCGCAGTGTAGGGTAGCAAGCCGGGCGCTCTTCTGGTTGACCTCCCTGCCTTTCCTGTCCTTGCATTCTCTCTCTATATTCAAGTGACGAAATAAGAGCGCTTCATTGAAGGCTCGACCACCAGCTACACGTGGTCACTGCAGAATAAACCCAGTGTTGTAAATTCATTGTAATGAAGGCTCATTAGAGCCATCTGATAAACACACGATTTTTAATTAGAAGTATTATATGTCCCATGAGGCAGAAAATCCGGCGTGATCAAGTGACGGTACTAAAAATCATAATCATCAGTGACGTCATCAGTGTCTTGCATGATGTCACTAGTATTACAGAAGATAGTAAAAGCTATAACAACGTTAGTTAGTAGTAAATATGGTTAATGAACCTAATTAGAATGAATTAATGTGAACGGAACCAAGGAAAATTAGAGTGAATAAAAGTTAGAAGAAGTTAGAGTAAAATTACTTAAGGTGGAGTAGGGTGAATTAAGGTCAAGTAAGGTGAATGAAAGTGAACTAAAGTGGATTACAGTGGATTAAGGTTGGTACAAATGAGAACAAGGGGATAAGTCGGATTAAAATGGATTAAGGTGCAATAAAGTGTATTAAAGCAGAGTTGTGAAGTACACGTGAGAATGTGTGACGTCACGCACTAAGGACGTAACCAATTAATTACAGACGTCATCATGCTTTCGTGTTGAAATCACGTGACGATACTTAAGTGACTCCCAATTGTGGGTTCCGCTGGAGTGACACACAGTTCCCCAAACGGTGTGTCAAACGGTGTGCGGTGACATATATATATATATATATATATATATATATATATATATATATATATATATATATATATATATATATATATATATATATATATATTTTTTTTTTTACGAGCGTCCGTCTCCGTCTCCAAGCTGCTCCTAAATTGGTCCATTTGACTAGATCTAGTCTTCATGTCTATCGGCAGAAAGGGGAAATAGGTTGAAAACTAGAGAAATTTCAAATAAAGCACTGCGGTGTCAAGCCTCGGCCTATAGTAACTGCCAGATCAGAGTTCTATAGTGGGCTCCGCGTACTCTTTTCTAGGTAGAAAGCGCGATTTACCGAGATTGTTCTGACCTTGCGACTTCAACGCGTATGTGCATTTAAAGTAAGATGCACAGGTGACTTCCTCGGCTATTTCTCGGCGTGAATCAACAATGTTTTAAGCATGACTATTTCGCTTTGTACAGCCACATCATTTCAGCTTGAAGCATCATCGCTCCTTCTGCTCGGGGTCTCGCAGCAATACTTCGCTAGCCGTACGCACCATTAACAAAGGTCTTGTAACAACGGAACAATACTTAATGCATTGCTTTGAAATCAGGTACCCTCGAAAAAATATTTAGTGTGAAAGGCAACCGCCAAACAGTATCATTCCCCTTGGCGCGGCACACGCCTCGCGCGCGTGCTTGCTGAGCCGGCTCCCCACAATCGCCCCCCGCCGCCCTTACTGCTCGGTACTGCTGTCGCAGCTTCAATATGAGCACTTCAATACGCATGCGCCGCACTCATGGCTGAGTCAGGATCACGCGGTAGAATCCGTCGGCACGTGCAGTAAATGACATGGTGATCGAAGCGGAGACATGGGCTGCCATGCAGAGAGGACGGTGCGACGACAACATGACGAACACGGCATGTCGACATGCCTGCGCGGGACGCATGGGAAGAAGCTTCCGTCGTGATGTCACCAGCGACTGTGTTTTTTCACGGATATCCTGATAACAAGATCATAACTGCTTAGTCAAGTAGTATCGTTCTTGTCTTCTACACCACCTCCAACCCCGCCTTCCGCTGCAGGGTCGTAAACAGGATTTCTGTTCTGGTTAACGTCCTCGCATTTCTTCTTTTTTTCGTCAATCTGTCGGTGGAGTAAAATACAGCAGTAATACGGAGACGACAATGACAGGACAGGCACTAAGACGTGGTTGCGCCCAGCAGGACGCTGGGACATGTATACACCTAAAGAATTACAAAAGAAAAAGAAAGAATTGTAAAACACGGATTTAATAATGTTAAAGTACAGGATGTATCAGACGTATCTTGGAGCATCTAGAGGTACGCGGTCATGGGCTTTGACCGACGTATGTTACATCAGTGGCTCGCTGTACGTCGCCATAATGAGTGCTGACGTGCGAGAGCGCGCGGCTCGCGAGCCCATGGAAGGACTGACAGCGTAAGCTTTCCTCAACTCACTTGCAACACGCAAAGAAAGGTTTACTCAACTTACTTGCAACACGCAAAAAATATAATAAAAGAACGAGTGTTTTGATTCTGCAAATGCAAGCAACGCAAAGACATTATGGCTGCGGTTGCGCAGGCCTCTTCGCCGAAATATGAAAACTGGCGTTGCCGTCGAAACAGTCGTGCGAACACACTGGCGGGCGGTATAAAGTAGCCTCTTGTTTTTCATTGCTGCTGTTTTTTCGTTGTATATTCAATAGTGAGGAGAGCATGGGGCGCTGTTCTGAAGTGATGTCTCGTGCTTCTTTATCATTTGGCTACGAAAAAAAAATAAGAGGGGGGTATACTACGAAAAAGAATATATGTGACGTAGAGGGAGGGATGAATGCATCGGGTACAGGTGGTCGCGTTTGTATAAGCACTTTCCCCGTGAGTAGTGGCTGAATATTGGCTTGTGTCACAAGGAAAGACATGTCTCAGTGGAGACGCGCGTATTAGTGAGCATAAATTGTTTTCTTTATGCAGAAAAGCCATCTCAGTGAGTCAGGATTTTCGCCGCACAGCTCAGGTGAAACTAGGAGTGGTCGCCGACCACTTGTATAGTGCACTGCATTTGGCTATCTTAAACTGCTTCCTAATTGTTCTGGTCATTGTCATCACTGTTGGAAATGAGTCGCCCCATCTTATACAAACGCAGAAGGACCATAGCGGAGATTGACCATCAAGTCGCTCGGTATCACTAAGTGTTATATGAGCGCAGACAAAAAAGCGGGGTTAGTTTAAGCCCCATTGTTCGGAAACATGATTCTATCATCTGCATCGCGTTTGTGCAAGCAACAAGAATTTACGGTTGCGATGTTCGGCCCCTTGCATATCACTGAAGTGACCATGCAGCGAGAACAGCGTTTTTCCAATTATATGATATGACGAGGGCTTCCAGTAGAATATCTTATTTTTACTTTATGCTATATGTTTACCTACCATATGAATTAAACCTTCTACACAAGTACAGCAATTATCAGGATCAAAAGCATACAATATGAAACGCAAAACTCGGCGTGGCAATGCAAATAGATGTCTGGAAAAGGTTGGGCGAAATTAACGCGTTTTGCGACGCTGACATCTACTTCCGGCTTTCTGGGAAAATTGACGCACTTGCGATATGTCGGGAGGCAACAAAAAAAAAGGAAAGAAACCCGCAAGGTGTGTGTAAGCGAACGAAAGAGGATATGGCGCGCCAAATGTCACGTTAATGACCCAGCTGTCGGACTCTTCGCTCTCATCTTTCGCTCCGGAAGCTCATTAACAGCAGAGACGATAGCAGCCAGTTCGGTCGAGGGAAGGCCGCTTGGCTGTCCAGAACTTGACCGGTACATAACGCCGGCCAACGGAACCTTGGCCCGAATATAAGAGCAAATTGAAAGAAACAGCGGTACAGAAACAAGTGGACAAGAGGGTTAAAGGAACGATGTTGATGCGTGGCAAGAGCCCCTCACACGTGTTTTGCAATCTGGATCGTGTCTTCCGGCACGTACGTCTGCACCCACGTCTGCACACACACACTCGTCCAAACACACTCACGCATATATCACCTCTGATCGCGCTTTAGTTCCGCTCGCCCCTATCCTATCCCAGTGCAGGGAGCATTTAAAAAAGAAATGCACATACCGGAATGCTTCGTGAAGTCCAAATCAATCTGTTTTTGTGTCCCATTGGCACCACATGCATGGTTGTCCATGCATTTTCGATCGTCTTGCTACTAAAACAAGGAACGTGTGCAAAAGGCCTCGCTTTTCAAGCGGAAGAGCCTTTTAAACTTATCAATTCGGGTACAGCGATGTACTGAAATTATGAATCACCCTTTCGAGAATGACAAAAAGAAAGGTTCTCACCAGCTTATTTTTGCTTGTCGTGAGTCCCAAACGAACAAGCACACCAACGAAAACGGGTGAGATCCTTCGTACCTCCACGCACTCTGCCAGGAGCAGAAACGCTTTGAAGACTCTAAAACCACCATTTCCGCTGCCATATCCTGTACCAGGCAAAGAAAGGGCGTCGGCAACATTTGCGCCCAAAAAACTATAAGGAAGATATCTCAAGTTAAGCGTGACGCACGTTTCTTGTTTCTTTTTCTTTTTTTTGGAAGGGGGGGCAAGGGGGGGCGAAATGGTTTCACACAATCGCACTTTCGAAGCGAAACCGCGGTGTCTCCAGGGCCGCTTCAATGCCTACTGCGCTGTGGTCTACGCGGTATCTGTAGCACTCCACGCAGTCGGATCACATCTGCGGCCACCTTCTCATTAAATGCTTTGGAACGTCGATTTCAACGCAATATATCAGCAAGGTATATCGCTAATTTTAGTGCGTGCCACATGCACTGCTTTGCTTGCAACCAGTTGTTTAGGGGCACTGAACTGTATACCCACGGCTCAGGAACATACAATGGGTCTCGCATTCGGCGTCTCGAATGCGAGACGCCGAATGCGTCCCGCACTCGTCTTTACCCGCTCCTTTTTTCTCTGTACGGCAGCGCATATCTTACCTAGCTTATTGGGAGCAGTGAAAGCAACAATAAAATCATATCTACTTGCAACTTTTTTTAAGCCTGTGCGACGCTGAATGAATATATGGAATAGCCACTACTCTTTTTTTTTGCTATTACTGCTTTCTGTAATCACGTCCGTCCCTCTCGAAACCGGCTTCTTTAGGCGCGCAGCCACAGTGGCCACTGCTACACTAGGATAACCTGCTTCTAATAGGCGCCGGACCTGCGCACTAAAACTGGCACTCATTTTGTGCATGCAGGATCTGGTAAGGGAAAACTTAAGGCACGACATGGCAATTCCGTTTTTTACTGCTTTGGAATGCTTAGATTGAAAGTTTAGCAACGGCTTCGAAGATCTTGGGGAGTACTGCCAACAAACATGATGCCAACATGCCAACAAACATGGGTAAAAGGCAAAAGACCAACAGATATTTGTCCAGTGAAGCACAATAAGAACAACAGTTTTACTGACTGTCATATGAGTATGGTTTATAAAATTCCCCTTAGCTGTGGCCAGTTCTACGTAGGGCAAACGGGACGGTGTATCAATCAGAGGCTAATGGAACATAAAAGGTCGTTCACCGGTGGATCGCCTTCTAATCTTTCGCTACATTGCCGAGATTGTAACTGCACACCAGAGTTAGATGAGTGCGTGATATTGTACAGGCATACGAATGAAGATACGCGTCTTATGGTAGAGGCATGGCATATCTATAATGGTGGAGGTGCGTGCGTGAGTCAGCCTTCGATTACTTTACATAAGGAAGAGATTAAGTGCCTTAACAGTTATCTCTCACGTAGACCGGCACGTGTACCCGACTGACACGGTGTTACCATTCCTGAGCTTGCGCAGATGAGTTTTGTGTCTTCTTTCTTTTTTCGCCTCGGTGCTTCCTTCAGTTGATAGTCGGCGTTCGTGTTGTCCACTTCTCTACTCTTGTGTCCTGTCTGCACGCCTCACTTCTTTTTTGCATAATGAATCCCAGGCCTTACTTGCTATACGCTTTAAAAGCACAAACACACGGGCTATTGCGCATTTTCGACAAAACTTGGCTTCAGCCGAAGCGATGGTACGCCACGTATACAGAGGTGGCGATAACCCAGGCTCGCAGCCAGATGCTTGTAGAATGCCTTCTATGCGCATTCAAGACATCTGTGAGTACTAAGCATGTTTTCGGTCGTTCCTAAGACAGAAATTTCCAGGCACACGCTACAGGTTTTTGAGCCCCCTGGCGTTATCTTTTACGCCTTCTCCCTGCGCAAGCAACACACTCCCATGTTATCGCTCCTGGCGATCGTTCGTCGCGTTTTCGACAAGTGTGAGCACCGAAAGAAGGTATATGTTGTTGCGGGGCCATAAAAAGCGTCACAAATTTGTCCGACTGCGATTCAGTACACGCCAAACAATGTCACCACGGCCGAGCTACGTTTCACTAAGTGCACCGCAACGCCCGGTGCACCCAGTGCGGCCAAAAACTACCCCAAAAGTACCCAGATAGGTTCCAATAACATTGGGGTCAGAGAAAGCATCACATTATGTCCAAGTAAGATTCAGCACACACCAAACTGCGTCACATAATGCAGCGCAGACTGTCACGCAGACTGCATGTCAAAGAAAATTTGTCACCTTGCCGTGTTACAATAGCGCAGGGATGCGGTGCCAAAAAGCAGCAGGAATACGCAAATATGCCGAGAGCTCAAGTAACCAGAGCTACATTAAATAAAATAAATAGACAGGTCGCCGATCGAACTCTTACGTGAGCAGCGCCGGCCTCGCCTCGCTCGCCTCGGTGGCGTGTCTATGGCGCATGCAGCATGCATCTGGCGTGTCATGGGCTTGTCGCTATAGATAACGCGAGAAAAATAGGTCGCCAAGTTTGATACGCAAAAAAAAATTATTTTTTAGTTTGAGATGGAAAGAAGAATAAAAAATCAAAGAACATTGTCTATTAATTTTATTCCACATTCTTCTCTTTTTTTTTTCCTATGCTCGCGTCCGTTAACGGATGGTGTGAACACTAGGCGTGACGCGTTTCTTGTTGCCAGTTTTCGCCGAGTGTCCACTCTTGTTGAATTTCTCCGTGGTCAATGCGGTAAAGCTCGATAACTATCGGCCTGAGAAAACGTGTGTCAATATTTTCGGATTGAAACGGGGAATGTTCAAAGTATATATACGATTTATATCGAAGTCAGAATCACGTCAAAGGACCCACTCTGGCATTCACGCTTGCATCATAGTACAAGCCGAGGTGGCTCAGCCGTTATGCTGTTCTGCTGCATCAACCCGCGCCTCTTGTGCCACCCTCTGACGCACCACAAAGGTCGATTTAAAGCGCACCGTGAAATGTATTGCTGTTCCATCTAACAGATTTTCTTTACGGCATTATCCCACACTGCGGACTTATACATCGAAACTGCAAGAACACCGCACCTACTTTTTAGGGAAAGGTTATGCTTTGAGTACTGGCTAAATTTTTTTTCTGCAATCACAACATGACCCTTAATGCCAGTAATGAAAAAGCTAATTTGGGAAATTTTGTCCACGGTTGTATTGGCGAGTACCGCACAAATTATGAATTCCTCGCTGCTATGAAGCTCGGTCACAAAAAGCAAGTACCACTTTGTCTCGAATCCCGTTTTCTATTAATCTTAGAGAACCGCGTTGCAGAAATCGGGCGCTATTAGCCGCCTGTTGCGCGCTATTAAAAAAATTAAATTATGGGGTTTTACGTGTCAAAACCACTTTCTGATCGTGTGGCACGCCGTAGTGGAGGACTCCGGAAATTTCGGCCACCTTGGGTTCGTTAACATGCACCTAAGCACACGGGTGTTTTCGCCTTCATCGGAATGCGGCCGCCGTGGCTGGTATTCGATCCCGCGACCTCGTGCGCAGCAGCCCAACACCATAGCCACTGAGCAACCACGGCGGGTTAGCGCGCTATTAGCCGCCGCTTGTGCGTTAATACAGGAAACGCTCACTGTTGTCCTAATTAAGATTTTTCAATCAGCTTCAATCTAAACAAATCGTGCTAGACATTCCAGGCGATAGCGACGAACAAGCATCGAGAGATTTACAGCTAAGGATATAAAAGCACATTGGCCTATATTCGTACATAAGTCTCACGAGCAAAAGAACAGCCTGCCTAACGTGACAATGGAATAGCTTTTCCTATTTATTTACGGATGCGATAGCGTGCGTAATGGAATGCTTCACTAGGCAAGTAGAGGGCGCTTGTACGGCGACCGATTGTTGCATACGCGCAGAAATCTATGCAAGGAACACACACACACAACATGCATGTATATATGTAGTTTTTTTTTTTTCTTAGCAGCGCCAATATTTTTAAAGATTGCTCATGGCAGATAGAACAATACCAACCATTCGTCTAAATTATTCGATGAGGTGGCCATTATTTCTACGGTAAATCAAAATGTTCAATAGAATAATTACCGTAATTAAGCTAATTAGCTTTCTAATTAATTACTTTACTCCACGTATGTCATTCTACGAATTACTGCCGCTGAGTTCACACGGTGTCTCCACTCGGAATGAATTCTCTGGACAGCACCAGTTCCGAGATATTAATTTTCAAGGTGTCCAGTGAAATGCATTAATGTTCCGGTGACTTCTGTGTTCCAATGCATAAAACCGCAGTTTATTAATAGCGTAACTGGAACGCCAATGCATTTGCGGTTAGAACTGTGGTATCTGCCGCAGGCAATCTTTAAAATACTTGGTGCAGCTAAAAAAATAGACACACGTGGGGCATATATATACCCCACCTGCGGGCAGTTGTTTTTTCATCCGCTTTCATTTTCATTAGTTTATCATTTCTTTAATTCAATCAATAAGTACATGTAATTTTCCCTGTGCTGTCCTTGGTGTCCTTGTATCACTATACGAGAAGAAAGGGGGTTAAGTGAGGAGCCCGATTTTATTAATCACATCATAAGAAACCAACAAACAAGGACACCAAGGACAACATAGGGGAAATTACTTTGCACTTACTAATTGAATTTAAGAATGCTAAGTTAGTGGAAATGAAAGCGGATGAAAAAACAAGTTGACGCTGGTGGGGAACGATTACACGTCTTCGCATTACGCGTGCGATGCTCTACCAATTGAGCTACCGCGGCGCCGTTCTCCCAACCACTTTCCGGGGTATTCATGTGATACTACTAGAATTAACGCTGGGAGTGTTAGCCGGCGCCACCACTCACAAGCCTTGGCGGCGGATGTAGAACATTCTTTCCGCCGCAGGCATCGCGAGTACTTGATCTTTTTGGGTGAAGGCAACTGGTCAATAAACCCACACGTGCTACCTGAAGGCATCAATGTTGCCGGATTCGAAATATATATGGGTGGGTCGGGAGGCGAGGTTAAATATGCCAGTGCGATCTTGATAAGATGCGAATAGTGAAAGCGATAGGACACCAAAGTTTGAACTGTATTGAGAGTTTCCTTCCAAAAGTCAAGCTTTTATCCAGGATTTATGCGTGCGGGCTCGACGGGACCATCGATGCCGATGGGTCAGCTGCTCCAAGAAGCCAAAACTAGCCGGAACTCGTCGGTGACGCCCCTTCCTGTGCATACTGGCGAGCAAGAGAAAGTGGGGAGGGGCAGAAGGAATGCCGCAAAGGGGCCCGTTGCGGGGGTCATTCTTTGACTGCTCTCGTCCCGAAGGTTGACCCGTGGCCGTCAGAAGACGCGAGAACAGATTCCAGTGTCGCGATAAGTTCGAAGAACACCTGGTCGTCGTTCCGTTCTTCTGTTGCCCGATATTTTTTTAATAATTTACATCGTTATTGCCATCGGCGCAGCATTGATTCTGCAATTCATCTGTGAGGCAAGTTGTACTCTTTTTTTCTCTCCTATTCTTATGTAACGCGGTCACGCGTCCTGTGCAGCGCACGCCAGTAAAACTCTGGTTACGGCGGCCGCAGAGAAGGTCAAGGCCATTCCGAGTTCGAGCGGTGTCTTTTTTTTTCTTTTTTTTTTTTGACGGGGGGTGGGAGTGGGGAGCAGCATACACGCGTTCGGTCCGAGAATGACGGCGTGCGTAGAGCGTGCCGCTTCGTCGGCGACCGCCCCCATTTGCTGAAGGCCTGTCGCAGCATGTTCGCTGCTCGCCCTTCGACCGTAGCCAGCAGCATGGATTTTGCATTGTAGTATAATCGCTGAAATTTTGCTTGCATGCTGCTATCTTTGTGACCATTCTTATGCCGACGTCGTTTCAAGTTTGAATCTTGTTGGTATTGCATTTGGAAGACTTCATTTCAACAGTATGACATATCTATTGCAAAAAACTTTGATGTGTAGAACCCACCGCGTTGAGTTCATGCAGAAGCGATGCGAGAGTAATATGTCTCTCAAATATATGCTTGTTTTGCTGAAGCGATGAATGCATAAGCCTATTTAATCGTCCTGGCTAGACTTCTCAAATGTCTGTCGCCCTGCCAAAGGGGCGTTAATCTCGAGCAGTCCTAAACTAAATACTCCATCTTATCATTGCACTGCCTTGCTCAGTACGCTACACTCGGTTCACTGAACATAAAAGCACCACAACCGCCGAACTACCTGCCACTGCTTTAATTTTCAAGCGACGTTCGTTGGTGCGTGCGCATGCTCACTATTTCGAATATTAATTTCTAGCACTTCCGTTTCAAATCGAAGTATCCATTTCGAGAATTTGTCGATGAATATCTGAATATTCTTGGAAAGTGGAACTGAGTCGCAATGCGGGCTTTATGACTATGCTCAATTAGCGTACAGGGCAAGGACATAACACGGCGCTGTGTGTGTCCCTGCGCTCTACTTACAGGTGAGGGCAAAAAAGTTGAGTCCCTTTAGCATACGCTAAAGAGGATGAAGGCGAAAGAATGCGTGCTACCGAGGCATTCATTAAATTACTTTGACATTTGGATTCCTTGATACTTCCTATTACTTGTTTTCTCTTTATTAGTTTTTTCTCTTTACTTCTGTTTCGGTCGCCTAGACATCGCCACTGGTTCTGCGTGGTTAATGGTACGTTAGAACGGTCATGGCAAGTCCATGAAGAGAATTAAGACGCATACGCAGGTTCACTGAACGATCTTTTTTGTTTTAATTTTAACACCTCGATGAAAGGCGATAGCCACATATTCTTGCATATATGGTGCCTTCTCCTTTCTTGTAAAGCAGGCAGAATGAGAGGGACGGGGAAAGGCAAATTAGACACACACAGCGCTAGCTTTCAACAAGATTTATTTCCAGTTCTCGCTGGCTTACTTATGCTCTTCAAAACGTCATAAGACACGTGTGCAATGTTCGGCAAACATAAACGAAACCCGGAAAATCGCACGCAGACACTTTTGTGGCCAGTGATTACTTAGAAGGGTGTCTGTTCAACGCAAACCGAGATAATCGAGCTCTTCTTTTTATTGATAGAGAAATACTCGCGCATGCGCTTGGATTTTGGTGCCATAATGCCGGATGGTCAATTTTTCGACCCATGAGTCACCGAAGGATTTCACCTTAGTGCGGGATCTGCTTGCAGGCATCCCACACTACACTCCTGCGCCTTCTGGCGAAGCCAGCGCCTGTTTTCGAGGCATGTCACTGCGCATGCGCGCCCTTCCGTGCTCGCATGTCTGCCTGTTAGCCAACTTCTTGCCAGCTTGCTGTCAGAATCCTGTTGACTGCAAAAGATTACGCTGGAATAGCGGTGTATGTTTCGGCCGTTGTGACGTGCGACCATCCACTGTACTCTCTCCGTGTGGCGTATAACCATTTATGGTTGCAGCGCACAATGTAGTCCACATAGCGTCGTTATCCGATATGCCACTTCATAATGCCGACACTAGTGCTGCAAATTCATTCTAGAGAGAGCGACAGGATGCATAGAGAAATGTAAAAGTGCAAGCATTGCTTTCTGCCCGATGCGTTTGGCACATCGTCCATCGGTACGGGGTGTTTTCGGCCTTGACGCTGCTCCTCGTATTTGAGAATTGTTTTGCTTTTCTACTGTACTGTGCACACACACACACGAGCCCTGACAGCATGGGCAACGGTGAGAAGCAGGACCAAGGAGGTCTAATAGACGCTCTCTGCATACACATCGCGACGTCTAAATAATTTTACTTGCCCGCCACTCCGAAAATGTCGCCGCCTCCTTGTGTTAGAAAAGAGCCATTAGCATTGGGGACAGCAAAATAAAAAAAAAATCACCGACAGTTACGAAGTTGCGATACTCCCTAATGCGAAATCTGAGCGCAGCTGTCTTCGCTTCGCCGTATATTGAGGCATCGCACCGACCGTCGCGAGTCGCGACGCAGTCACGGCGCGCGGCGCTGTTTCCCGGCAACTGTACAACCGGAAAACGCTTGCGGCGAACGCTATGCACGAAGGCAATCGAGCTTTCTGGCTCCTTAGAGCGATAGCTCTACTACACTTTCAAACCCAGAAAACGCCTCCCTCCGTCAGGCTGAGCTTCAAACTCAGCCAAGGTCAAATTGGGTCTTAGCCTGCCACACTGGCGGCTGCTGCGTAAGCCGCGTGGCCGCACATATATTGAAAGCGATATTCGATGAGGACAAAGTGCGCCGAGTGCTGACAGCTTCGTATGCGTTCTGCTTTTAACGCTTTGTTCGCGTTGAAGCGAGACGCATCATGGTCAATTCGCTCACTTCTTTACTCGGGCGTTTTGACAGCGAGTTTCCGCGGTGTTACATGTGTTGATGCTTACCTGTGTGACACCATCCTTGTTAATTTACGTAGTGAGCAAATGCTTACAAGTTTAAACAGCCGCTAAAACTACTATCCTTACTTCCTATTGCTGTGCATTAATTTTCTATCACAATCGCTGCTTCGACTTTAGGCCGAAATGCGATTTTTTTTTTTCCCTGGACGGCCGGCGCCGCCGCTGCTGCGCATGCGCGTACGTGAGCGCCATGCGGTGGTGCTTCGAGGTGGCTTCCTCCGCTTTCCTCCTGGCGCTCTCATCGTTATTGCCGTCTCTCCGGGCGCACGCTGGTGCAACACGCGCACGCTGGTGCGCGAGCTCTGTGTTGCTAGTTCGTCTGCTACGCGTGCACGTGTTTTGCGATGTCCTCGACATCATCATTGTCGTCGTCCTCGTTTTCTTCGTCCAGCGGCGACGATTTCCTGCAAGCGGGAGTCACCGCCGCATAAGACGTGGCCAATCACTTTCGATTCGACCCACTAGAAAGCAGCGACTCCGATATCGCGGCCGGCGTCAGCGAGGACGAACCTCGAGACCCTCGCATCAGCCACGTTCTGTGGTCAGTGCAGCGCAGTCAAGCCGAGGGAAATCTGGGACATGTCAAAAACTGACGCTTAATTCTGCAGTCGCAGCAACACGGACAGCGTCCCACTACAAGCAACAACTGAGAAGAGCACATGCCAGCTCTGACAGCCAACGAAAACTTGTACTAGTGTACTAGACAACCTATTTCTGACATATCGTTTTCGCAGTTGTTTACAATCCTTCCTTGATGTCGATGTCGCGAGGTGCGTCGCTTTGCGGTTGGCTGCACGCACGTACTTTACAATCGATTCTACATATGTTCTAAGTTATATTTGCTGTTACTATTTTGTAGACGATGCGTGTGTGCCCACGTAAAAAGATCTCAGGTGTTCTCTACTTCAAAACTTTGTTAGTACTCCTTTAAGCACGGTAATTCTATCTTGCCGAAATATCAATGTTCGCGGTGTCGTATAGCTGTCTGCAACTACATGGTACCTCCTCAATTATAATAGTAACTAACAACCTATGCAATTATTTCATTTGCCTACTATAGTCGGATAGAACTTAAGTCTGCAGTGAAGCCCGCCCACGCCCTTATAACCACCAACGCGAGGCTGCCAATAGTTGGTACTTAACAAACTTTCCCTGTTACCTAAATAAAGCGGTAACCACACACACAAAAAAAATTATAAGCGCGTAATTTTATACATTTTCACTCGTGTATTATAGTGGAATGGTGAAAGTCTAATCCTTTATTGAACGGAAATAAAACGCTTGCTTCGTTGCAACCTAAGTTTCACTTAAGTTGGCAGTGAAGTTTCATGAGTAAAACGGGCTCAGCAGTGAAATGAACTGTACCGCGGACTTTTGAAAAGTGAAATGCTCAGACTCCATACACTTCGTTCATGTCTGTTGCACGCCTCATCGCGTCCGCCGATGAAAAGACTTCGAGAACAGCGTCTGGTACGACGCCACTTTGAAAAGGTCACGTGACGACAATGTGATTGGCATGCGGAGTAACATAATCCCGTGTGCTCCGTGTGACTTGTTTGCCAACTGCTGTTTTCTATGAGTTGTATCCTGTTATAGACCTTTTTTCTTCCCGTAAGCGGCTCCTCTAACGTCTACCATGCACTTCAACTAAATTTGGCGGGCCATGGCCTCAAAGAATACAGCACGCGCCGCCCAATCTCGTAGGCCATAGCGAGTAGTCCCTGACTACGGCGTGACTCATAAGATCGTGGTTCTGGCACGTGAAACCCCACAATTTAACGCTTACCTCCACTGTTTCCTGGGCCGCAACAAGTCTGGCTTGCAAAGACCCACAACAGTGCACTTTCTTGTTTTTGTTTGTCACCTTTTTTAGCGCTGCAATGATTTTCCCAGTCATGTACGAACTACGTCATCAACATACATTATATAGGTGCATCCGTTTGTAAATATGTTCTAGCTTTTTTAATATCACTTTTAAATATAGCATAAGAATGCCAGCATAAGTTGTTGCGAAGTGGCTGCACGCCTTGGCAATGAAAACCTTTTGTCAGAAGTTAAGCAAAGTGTTTCGGGAACGTAAAAATCTGCATCCTCGTTGCAAAAGTATTGTTGTTTGGGGAATGCTAGGAGCTTGTCTTTGCGTGGTGTACAGCATTATATATATTCCGGTGTCACCTGCTCATTCATTGATACACTGTAGTGCGTCATGGCTTTACGCGTAAATGCCACAAGTTCATGTTTATCAGATTATATCTCCGGGCCCTGTTTGCGGACGAGGATAATCTGAGTGGCACAGCTTCTTGGAGCCTCGCGCTCACGTGTAACTTGTCGCTCCAGACGCCCACACTCATATGCCGTCTAGTACATGTATAATTTAACTGTGCTTGGAAGGGGATCAAGGGGACCAGTCAGCGCGAGATTAAACAACGTATGGCTCGGGACTCCGCCCAGGGGGATGCCACAGTAGGTGTAATGCATAGGAGTGTGGCCGTCCTCGGTGCTCAAAGGATAGCATAGATACTTCTGTATCTCTCGAAACATCCAACCACCGAGGCCTATACCTGCTCGAGAGCGGCGAGGATGGCTTCATATGTAACGTTGTCGTACGCCCCTTTGTTGGCGAGGAACAAAGTGCAGAGACGGCAATACAAGTAATTTATGTTGGACGAACAACCTGCAAAAGTTCTACATGCGTAATTCTGGGGCTTTACGTGCCAGAGCACCCATATGAATATGAGCCACGCCGTAGTGGGGGACTCCGGATTAATTTTTACCACCTCGGGTTTTTAACGTGCACGCAGTGCCCGGTATACCATGGACGTTTTATCATTTCGTCCCTATTGATATGCGGCCGCTGCGGCCGCATATCAATGCTGATCAATATGCCGCTGCGGCCGCATATTGATCCCTTGCCCTCGCACTTAGCAGCGCAATGCCAGCGATACTACGCCACCACGGCGGGTTTCACTCGTACTGCGAGTGCGCTGCAGGGTAAGTGCTCTTTCTGTCGAGATGTAACGTATGACACGTTGGCACAGAAGGGGAGCAGACGCAACACGTACGTTGTTTTGCCAGGCGTGTACAGCTTCCTTTGCTTACCAAATTAGACTCCTAGTCCTGTATAATGCGACACAGCTGTTGTGTCACTTTCGTCTCGTGTGATGCATTCCGATGGGCTTTGGGACGACTTCATTTCTCGCTTGGCCGCACGTAACCCAACCAATACTGCCGTGATGGATGCAGTAACGCGCTCGTTAGTCCATAGTACGAATCATACGTCATACGTACTGGTAGATTAGTGCTTACAACTTGTCACAAGTCCACTCGTCGTAGGTAAACTTGTCGGCAAGGCCACCTTGCCATGAGGCATGACTTACGAAATAATGCCCCTTCCGAGGATTCCTCGTGCCACTATTCGTCACGCGGAAAATTCTAGTTAAGAGCTGGTTTTTAGTTGTAACAAACAATTCGGTTCTGCTTACCACGCGTCACCCACCACACTTCAGAGCGGGTCCACACATGGGGCACTCTGTGTATGCTTCGCCAGCCATGAACGTGAAGTTCAATGTAACGTGCTAATAAATATCAATGCGATATCAATTATATGGACACGCCAGCCGCATTTCCGCCGTCGCCGTGATGTACCGTATAGATTCCAAGGGCGATACCATCCTCGCCACGCGCGTATGCTCTATGTACCATTGAAAGCGTCCGAGGGTAAGCCGATGACGGTGCATCGCGCACGCAAGAGAGGAAAGCGGGCAGGAAGCGCGCCGTCTTCGGTCGCGCGCAAGCAACCTTCCGTAGAGGAGGGAGGGGGAGTGGGGGCGTTGTACTCCTACGGCAACCGCGTAGGGCGCGACAACGCGGACCCTATTTTAAAGCGATCTGCGATGGGGACACAGTTTAGGTGCGCCGACGGCTCATATAGCTTCATGTGCGTTGTATTTTCATCGCTCAGTTTGCATTGAAGCGATAGGCAGCTCGAAGGTCACTTCGCTCGCTGCTGCTGCCAGGCTTTCTCACTCCAGCGTTTTGACGGCAAGTGCCTGCGGTCACCTAGTATGTGTTCATGTTAGCATCTGTGCGCTTGACACCATGCTTGTTAATTTACTTAGTAAAGGAATGTGTGCAAGTTTATACGGCCGATAAAACTACTATCCTTACTTCTTATAGCCGTCTACTAATGCGCTGTTGCCATCCATGCTCGGGCGGAACTACGACTTTTTCACAATAAAACGAATTCGCAGTTAGAACGTGTTCATTGGTCTGCGGCCGCTAAAGTGGCATCTCCCTAACCGCTCTACCTCTCAGGAACCATCCCTGTCAGGCGTGATGGTGAAGCACAGAAAAAAGGAACATGTACTGCAGAAGTCAAATGGTGAATTAGTAAAATGCTACAGCAATATTTCACCACGTATCTTCCCCGCATCAGTTCTCATTCCTCAGCATATGCGGCTGTTTGCGCCCAATTTTCTGTACGCCCCACCCTTCCTGCGTAGACAATAGAAAACAACAAAGAAGAAATTATCTCCAATTGTCAACGCCAGATGAATACCCACTTCCCATTCCATTCTGCGCTCAGTGATTTCGTTCGCAAAGTGGCAGTGAAACGAAATTTGACGAAAAGGCACTCTCCCCGAGAATTCCTATTTCAGATGGCATCGAACCAGATGGCCGGTGTGACGAGTTTCCCTATGACAACTTTTCGCGCGACGAGTGGGATCAGTGGCGTAGCTAGGTCAATCAATACCCGGGCCCATAGGTCTTGTGTCACCTCCCCTCCCCCCCGGGTGTAGTGAGGAAGGCGAGGATATAGAAAATTTTCGGGGAGGGGGAGTATTGTTTCAGCATCAGCACAGCCGCCTTGGATACCGCACATGTCCCCCCCTCTCCCTCCCTTCACTTTCGTTCCCAGAGATCGTGAATGTAGCATGTATACACGCTGTGTTATTTTCTGCGCTAAATACCACAGGGGGGCCCTACACTGATAACGTGTCATAAGCGCATTTGCACATCTGCTGCCAGACTGTAACGCTTGGCAGTCAATACAGATGCGGCATTGTGGTAAATATGGCTCACAAGTAGCGAAACAATTCTAATGGAATTTTAATTAGCCATTTTAGAGACGATATTATATTTCCAAAATTCAAGCCCGTCAGTCATGTTCTCCCAACAACAACGTCACAGAATTCGTCGTAGGTACTACGGCGTGCAGTATTTTGACTGTGAGCAGCCCTGAACCCAAACGAATATTAAATAGCACGTCAGTGACGATGATTTGCTCATCCTATTAGGAAACTCCATCTGCTTTCCTGCTGCGCGGTTGACAACGCTATGACAATTACGAGTTCTCTTCATTCTGATCCATAATGCTTTTCTTTATTTGCCGTTATTGGCAAACCTGATTATTCGAGCTTCGGTACCACCACAACCTTGGGAACGGAACAGAGCTCGCTTCGCGTCGATTCCGGGCGTTACCATGCCAAAAAAAAAGAGAGAGGGGGGGGGGGGGGTCCAATGAAGCCAGTGCCAGCGAAAGCTTACGCTACTGTGGCTCTGCACTCGCAATGGAGAGGATAGAAATATCGACGTCACTGGTGCAGTATTTCATATGTATTTCCGTACTGCCATACTCGGCCACCCACAGTGTCAAAGTACTGCAGGCTTTAGCACCCAAGACGATCTTGTTCAGAGAAGGAATCTTTAAGTTATTAATATGGCTTTGGGGTCCTCAATTCCAGAATTGCAATGTTTCCTCTAAGATTGTTATCTAAGCTGTTGCTTAAGATATCATACTTTAAGATTGCGCGGACTAAACGGAAGAGGCACCCAAGAGCCACATGGCCTAACTATGTTTAGCGACCTCCGCTCCTATCATGAGCGCACGGCGAGTGGTTTAGCGACCACTTAGCAAATTAGCCAGCGCATTCATGCAATTACGTAGGATGTTGATAAAGCTGCAGCCGCAATTCTGCGGCCCTACACTTCTGGTACATGGGGTACAACATGAGCTCGGGCTGCTGGTTACCGGAGCATCTTAAGCAGTTAGGCCCAGTCAAGCCGGCGGAAAGAGCGGTGTCTTCAGACATGACTCAGTTTTGTACTAAAAATGATCAAATCTTTTTTTTTCCTTTAAAGCGTATTCTATGTCAGCTGTGACACCCTGTATAAGATACACAACCTGTTTATACTGCACAACCTAGCTGTCTAAGCTGAATAGTAAGCTATTCGAATTAAATACGCTAAAAGCTAGGTGCATGCGTTTGTGCGTGCGTGTGTAAAGTGTTCTCGAAAAGCCGGTGACATGGTTTTCTTCTCGATAGTCGTCTTCGAAAGTATGCATGTTTATCTAACACGCTTATCTCCAGCACCGTTACGAAAAGTTGTGGCTGACGTTATGGCGTCCGCGGCGTTCCGTCTGTATTTTCTTATTGGAATGCACGCAGTTGTTCCTCCACCCACAAACCTCGAGAAATCCTTAATTGTTCAGTCTGCCGCTCTTGACGTGCTTTCCCTTTCTTTTTTCCTTTCTTTTCTCCTTTCCTTTCTTTCTTTTTTTTGGCAGGCCCGCATTGACGCAAATGGGTGATGTTATTGGTTCCGCCTGCCAATGCAGTCACCGACATGCCGTCATGCATTGCGACTCGCTCCAGTGACGGTGGTAGCTTGCATACCAAGAAATCGACGATGCGCCCAAACAATGACGAAATTGGCATCCACCGATATCGTAGCCACACAATGTTATGTTGCAATGACGTCTTGAACGAGCCGTGCCCATAAAATAGCCTGGATCATTTCTTTCTCGTTCCGAGGTCAGGCACGAGCGCCGAGGCTAGAGACCAAACCCGTGACGTCATACACAGCAGGATAATTCTAACCGCTACAGCAGCTGTTCTCTGCTATTTGGCTACGCTGATTTCTAAGGCTTTCGATTACTTTCATAGAATGCCATGTACCATCATAACTGACCTACAAGTATTATGCAAATCGAAAGCACATGTTGGAATCGATGTGAAGCGAAGCTTTAGTGGAGCAGTTACTAAATAGTATGCGCCATTGCGTATACCGGAATACTGGACTCACTAAAGCTCTCTAATATCTAGTAGCTGCAGGGACCTTGATGGTTCTGTGTGGAGGCCACCATATATTTATTGTATTACTGTGTATTACTTCCTGCATTTACTGCTGTGCTACTAGTGAACCAACTGTGACATATATTTGATTTGGGACGCAGCGTGAATAGACAATAGATTGTGAAAATTTAAACTCCATACTCCTGGTCTGTAGCAAAGGTGAAAGCGCAATTTTCATATTTTGCACACATCAGCGCTTGTACGAACATTGAGGAGACTTTCAACGATGAACAATTATGATAAACGCTAAACCACGTGCCAGTCTCCTTTGCGCATCTTTTCAAGCGCAGACAAATATGTCGAAAGCACTCGCGCACAGCCTCGGGAATCTTTTGCACAACGCTATGCTAGGGTAATGCCCGGCTTAGAGGCGTCAAGGGTGCGTTAACCCATGACGGGTAAATACCTTTCGTGCCATTCGCCGCGCAGGTAGCGTACTGAGATTGTGACAACCTTCACTTTTGGCAACAGAGTTACGTTACAAGAAGACGCCCGCTGTTTTTGTTGGCTTCCGATTTTGTTCTCCGAGCACTTTTTTCCGTTCTACGTTTCTCTAGGCCGTGTGTGTTCTGGGATTTCCTAGTTATTACAACACTTTATTTTATTTGTTCATTGTGGCTTCTTAGGAGACCTAGGCGAAAGACCAAACTGTTCAACGCAAATGTTTATGCCATGGAACCTAATGGGCAATGTTTGAACACGCACCTAAGCTGTCATGATTTGAACCTGCAAGGGTGTCTACCGACGTGGCCGTATTTGCCGACGCATAGCCAGCTTCAGTCTCCATACTCGCCTAGTCAATAATCGAATATAGTCCTTGCTTTTCTGTTCGTATTCGATTCGTGCTTTCGCTATTCGAAACTGTCGAATCCTCGTTCTGTTCGAATACGATAATGGGCAGGAACACCTGTTGCATTCTACAGGGAGAAAGACTGCTGCAAGTGCAGACTTCCATATCATTCTGCTGCATGAGAACCGCAGTTTTTGAGCAGATGAACCATCTCCTGAGCGAATACGTGGTGACCATTTCTGCGTAGTCGTCAAATAAGCATTTATCGCATTCGCCTGCTTAAGAATTGGCTGTCTCGATTTAGGCAAGGTGATTCCTTTGAACGGTGTGCTGTATTATTGCGCTTAGCAGAATGTAGTGCTCGTTGAAGGAGCTATGTCCATCTGGTGGTGACGTGCTGTTCCCGTTTTTTTTTTATTAAGGCGATTGTCATGATGTACCAAATATGATCACTTTTCGTCAGTTGACCTGAAATCTAGTTGATTATTAACGACGCCATATGCATCAAATAACGCGAATAACTATTATTACCAAACAAGACTCCACGGAAGCATTATATTTCACTTTGTTTACAAATTTGAAGTATTCGATATTTAATTTGATATTTTCGCATTTCGCAATATTGGCATTTCGTCCGGGTCAGAAATTTCGCTATTCAAACGCATCTTAACATTCCAATGAGCAGCTCATGCTGAGTCCTGGTGAGTTATAATGCTCCCATTCTGAATGCGCGATTTCGTGAGTCCGAGTGAGCCAGCTTACGTTTAATTCTGGTGAGTCTGAACCAATGGCGTAGTAACAAGGGGAGGGGGGCGTGGTCCCCGGGTGCCAGTTGGGAGTGGGGGGTGTCATATATGTCTGAAGATACCTCTCTTTCCGCCGGTTTGACAGGGCGTAAATGGTAAAGAATGCTCCAGTAACCAGCAGCCCGAGCTCATGTACCCGATGTACCAGAAGTGTAGTGCCGCATAATTGTCGGCTGCGGCTTTACCAACATCCTACATAATAATTACATGAATGTGCTGGATAAAATATTTGCTAAGTGGTCGCTAAACCACTCGCCGTGTACTCATGATCGGAGCGGACGTCGCTAAACATAGTTAGGCCACGTTGCTCTTCGGTGCCTCTTCCATTTAGTCCGCGCGATCTTAAAGTATGATACCTTAAGTAACAGCTCAAATAGAAATCATAGAGGAAACATTGCAATTCTGGAATCGAGGACCCAAAAGTCATATTAATCCCTTAACAAAAATTTCTTATCTAAACAAGATCGTCTTGGGTGCTAGAGCCTCTGACGCGAAGCGAGCTCTGTTCCGTTCCCAAGGTTGTGGTGGTACAGAAGCTCGAATAATCAGGTTTGCCAATAGCACCAAATAAAGAAAAGCGTTATGGATCAGAATGAAGAGAACTCGTAATTGTAATAGCGCTGTCAACCGCGCAGCAGGAAAGCAGATGGTGTTTCCTAATAGGATGAGGAAATCATCGTCACTGACGCGCTATTTAATTTTCGTTTGGGTTCAGGGCTGCTCACAGTCAAAATACTACATGCCGTAGTACCTACGACGAATTCTGTGACGTTGTTGGGAGAACATATGAATGACGGGCTTTAATTTTGGAAATGTAATATCGTCTCTAAAATTGCTAATTAAAATTCCATTAGAATTGTTTTGCTACTTGTGAGCCATATTTTCCACAATGCCGCATCTGTATTGGCTGCGAAGCGTTAGTCTGGCAGATGTGCAAATGCGCTTATGACACGTTATCAGTGTAGTGCCCCTTGTGGTATTTAGCGCAGAAAATAAAACAGCGTGTATACCTGCTACATTCGCGATCTCTAGGAACGAAAGTGAAGTGAGGGAGAGGGGGCACATGTGCGATATCCAAGGCGGCTGTGCTGATGCTGAAACAATACTCCCCCTCCCCCAAAATTTTCGATATCCTCGCCTTCCTCCCTACACCCGTGGGGAAGGGGGGGGGGGGGGAGGTTGACAGAAGACTTATGGGCCCCGGGTGCCGAACGACCTAGCTACGCCATTGGTCTGAACAAGTCCGAGCGGGTCTGCTTTTGGTGAGTCTGGGTGAGCGCGGATAGGACTGCTCTTGGTGAGCATGAATCCGAGCGAGCCCTAAGCTAAATATTTTGAGTCTGAGTGAATTCCGCCTTCATGGCTGACCTATCGGTAAAACAGAATCAAGGAGCGCCTTTGGAGATGCACTGGAAGTATCCCCTCGCGCACTCTCATGGGTAAACAGGAATAACCAAAGCAAGCGGCTGCGAGCGGAGTTAAAAAGATGGGGAGAGGAAAGTGATCAGCGCGCGGTATTGATCATGTGGCATCGGATGGCTGCGTATATTATGCTTTCCTCATTTTGATTGATCACCACGCCTCCTTAATATGACATGCGAGCGTGTCTCGTTAGATTCAGCTTGTGTTGTACCACAGCCACACCGTCGCTTTCAATGACCATTGAAATCAAAGAACATCGAAATCCACGAGTGTGTGATTGGAGTACTATACCGCAATCAAGCATTCACTTTCGACAACCATTGAAACCGAAGCCCACTGAAATTTGTCTAATTGGATCCGTGTTTGAGCTCGCGAGAGACAGCCAATGAGGCTTGCTAACTTCAGTGACCTTTGATTTCAATGTTCATTGAAAGCGAGTGTTTGGCATAGGCTGAATCGATTTTTGACTGGCAGTGGACGCAGTAAGCTTAGTGCAGTGAGTCAGCTCAGCTTCATATATCCACCCCTCTAGCGAACTCTGTAAGCTACGGATGTCAAAACGCATTGAGATAGTTTAATTCGTCATATTTCATTTAAACCTCGCAACCCCATTTTCCCATGCTGCCTCCACAAACACTTGCATTATCCAATTTACACACCCATTCAATGCCTTGCTCATACAATTCGTAGGGAAGGCCCAAGTTATCCAGAGAGCGGTGGCTAGTTTACGCCGTGGGTCAACGTGGTAAACAGCAGGGACACCCCGTCGTAAGCTGGCCGACACACGTGTTCTTGGGAGAAGTGAGGAATGCCCGAGATGGCACGGAGCGCGTCGTCTTTCTGGTAAGGTGGTCGTGCTGCAACCGACGGCCAATTCAGTCCGGCGCTCCTTTCCCAGCACCCTGACGGTGGAAGCAGCCCGAACGCGATGTCGTCGGTGGGACTTTCCGCGTTTAGGAGAGCGCGCCCGTCGACGATGACAAACTTTGCTCGCTCGGGAGACGTTTCCACTTCTGCCAGCCACCCCGTAGTTCGGCTTTCCTGCCAACCACACGTGCCCTCTCCACGCCAGCGCGACCGAGAGGATGCAAGAAATGTAAAAAAAAAAAAAGCGCGCGCGTGTTCCTCCTCACGCGCTCGCGCGTACTCCAGCGTTTTCCCTCCGCTCACGTCGCGCGCCCATTCATGATGAAGAAAAAAAAAAGTGGTCATTTGGTGAATGCTACATAAGCAATTGCGAATCTTTTTTTTTTTTTACTCATATGAATTATGGCAAGCAAACTTCAAAGCGAGATGAAAGCGCAGTTAGCTGAGCTAGCACCTCTTCTATATCACTCCGCCTTCTCTCTCGCCGCACGCGAAAGCGTTACTGAAGGCGAAGAGTGGCGGTGGGAGCCCGGTGAAGGTCCTTCGGCGAGCGACTGGAAACGGGCTTAGCGCTGGCAGCGTCGCCGATATACGATAACCTCCTCCGTCCCTTTCCCACAAAGCCAGCAGCAATCCGGCTCGTCTCGACAGAACTCCTCTCCGATTGTGAGCCCCTCCCAGCGCTTGCGGATGATTTTCTTCCTCTCTTTCGATGAACAGCAGGGAGGAGAGAACTGGAAGCCAGAGGCACACAAAAATTCGTCATGCTCCTTTCCCAAATCTGAAAGCCGCAACCATGCAGACGCCCCCCTTTCTCCCCTTTTACTGTTCTTTGTCACCGTGCTCCTTTCTCTCTACTCACACCCTTCGCCCTTCCGTTTCTTCACTCAAGAAGGTGGGTGGTGAGTGGGGGAAGGGTCCTGGCCTGAGGTTTTTACTTTACCTTTCTCTGTTGGTTCTTGCCCCTTTTTCTCGTCGCTTGTCGTCGGGAAGCGGTATTTAAGAAAGGCAGTCAGCTGCTAGGCTTCCAATAACCCTCCGCGAGTCAGCCCGAGACCGCTCTATTCTATTGCGCGGGCAGACGTGCAAGCCCTTCGGCATCAGCGAGCTTGTGTGCCCCGGACTGCTTGCTTAGCTTCGACTTCCGAGCAGCTCCGGCGTTCGCAGGTCGCCGCACGTGTGCCTCACCAGTGACTGACGCGTGTGATACCCGTCTGTCCAGTCGTCGGGACTCGAGGATTTACTCTTGCCTGGACGCCTGAGAGGAACACCTGCAATCTTCTCGAGTGCGCGCCTCACTTCGAGCCCCTTCTATATATATATATATATATATAATAGTACTGCCCGCTCTTTATACCCGCGCGAGGCCTGTGTCTTCGGCTGCTGACACCGTCCTAATAGGTAAGCTCACGGCTTTTTCTTCTTCCGCAGACAATGCAGTAAACAAGATTGGACTTGTTCTGGCGTGTTCACTGCATTCGTGCGGCCGCTTCTGTTAAGTCATGTTATTGTGAATCACTTACTTCACGACTCTTGGTCTTTCTGGTGACCGCGATAAGACAGCGATTCTTTTCAGGTATCTTTTTATATTTTCTTTCTCTGACGAGTAGCAGCCGATGCGACCTAATCCTCCTTTAAATTTCAATCTAAGGTAACAGTGCCTCGGCTGAGCTATTCGGTGAACACTCAAGTGGCGCGTCTTGTTTTTGCTTCTAAATATCTTTTTGAAGGCAGGACTCGTGTTGAAGAGTGAAAGAAAAGCTTTACGCTATGGGAGTCCGTAGTTCTCCTGCTGAAAGCAGTGTTACCATCCGAAAACAAAAGGTTCTTATGTGAAAATCACTCTTGCTATTATCGCAGAAACCCAGGCCGAACGACGCTGTAACTTCAGTACTTTCTCATCTTTAGAATTGTCCTCTTAATAACCGCTGTTTTCTGCGTGTCTGGTGTCGCACAACAGAGGCAACTAGCCAACCTTACCATCAATTATTAAACATCATAAAACCGATAGATGTCTAATGAAAAGCTCGAGTTGATTCATGCTACCAGCGCAAAATTAGATGGGGCAGAAAGAGAAGCAGACACTACAAATCAATTGTATTAGCACCGCTTCTGCTGGCATCACGTATATCTGAGGATGAACGGAGTGCATGCGTGTTAGCAATGCTTTGCTTCTGGTTCTTGCTTTATGTAGCCCTGCGTTTAGTAAATCTGTTGTCCATCGTTTGCAGTGTCTGCGTCTTCTGTGTCCCCTTTAATTAAGCCCTGGTAATACGAATGGAGAATTCGGCGACCAATTGGCCCGCCTAAGTGAATTACAACTTACAATTCTTCACACTCTTTCATTTAAACGCAAACGTCAGTTCTTGTGCTGACTTGCAGTGAAGATTTATTTTTTCCAAAATATTGTTTCAAAGATGTTCAATGTTACTCGTGGAGAAAGAAAAGTTCCTTTGATTCATTTATTGCGCAGGTATAGAAAATTAGAGCTGTGCCAGCACGCATTCATCGCTAGCCTCAAAGTGGTGAAAGCGTGTTGTCGGCAGCCTGCCAAATCTCGCACCTCCGTAAATCCTTAACGGAAGATGATCAACTCCCGTAGTTTCCGTCCTGACGTTTTTTCTCTTTCCTTTTACATGTGCCAGTGCCTCTGCTCGCGAGTCGGAGGTTGTGTTGTGGAGGGAGGCGATTGCGCTTTCGTCCATGGCGCTCTTTTCGGGCGCCTCGTGCATGTCAGAAAGAGCACCAACGCGCACCAGAAAGCAGTGGCCTGGTTGGCCAGTACATAGGCGAATTACTGGCATTCCGTATAGTAGCGATTCTCGCCTTTTCCCGCTGGACAAACTATTTGGTTTTATAACATGTGGCTCATTATTCTGGAGTTTTCCTGTTCGTGGCACAGTAGCGCGCGATAACAAAGCGCGACGCCCGCTTCGGCAGGACCGCTTCCTTGCCAGCAGTCCTAACTGGCAAGCCCCGAAGAACTATTAGAAGGCCGTCCGCTCTGATGCCCGTAGGCTTGCTTCAACTAACCACACAGTGACGCTTGGTTCGATTAGATCAGCTGACGTTGTGAACGGCACTGCACGTGCACAACGAAACGGCTTGTCGTTCCGTCCTATAACGTCACGATAAGTGCTTATCGGCAACCGATATCTCCCGGGCCCGTTCACAACGGATGCGCAGGTCCAATATAATCGACTCGGGAAGTGTGTTTGGAAAGCGCAGCAGATGGTTGCGTGTGCGCCATGAAGTAAGAAAACAAGGGCAGCGTGGCGGAAACTCGCCGATTCGAAACTCGGTGGAGTGCAGAGCGGTCTGCCCGGTATTTATACGCCCTTATCATAGTCTCGTATCCGATAAGCCACTGCAACGCGCCCGTGACCATGGGACCGCGTATATTGGAACGCGTTTCGAAATCACTTTCTGCACTACCTCGCACAGCGCGGCTCGGCGATATTGGCGAAACAAGGAATCGCGTGACCCCCACGAGCTCGACGCAACTTTCGATTTCGCGAGGATTATACATTGCAAGAGCGTGTGTGGAACGACCGCAGACTTCAGCTTACCCGTTGATCTGTAACTATGCCTTGGAAGTTTTGCTTGCCTCTGCTTGCTTTCGACAGAACGCAGCAATGTGTAAAATTTGGATTTCCGGCAACAGACAGTTTGCTGCGCTTGCAAAGCAAAACGAGGAACTGTATCCGAAATGCGAAAACAGCCCGCTTAAGTAAACAGCGCGCGCACGCGCCGCAAGAACGAAATCAAAAACCGCGCGGTGCACTTTCACCGGTGTCACCTTCGTTACAAAACTGTCCTCGCCGACGAAAATACGGCTGCTGAAACATTTCGTAGAGGAGCCCGCGCAGTTCGAGTGCAGTAGCCTGGTATAACGGCATGGCTATTGTCATTTCACCTGCCCATGGCACCCTTACGCCACCGAGTTCCTGGTGGCGACGACATGTATTACTTGGGCTTTAATGCTACAGATTTAGGGCATTGAAGGAATCTATCTCTTGCGCAGTAGCGCGAAAATCAATACTCGCGTTCAATATTACGGAAATAATTCTGAAAACTTGTCTGCCGGATTCAATATCGCTTACGTTTATCATTAGTATTCCTTATTACGCGGGAGGATGCTTCACTGTTTTTTCGACATGTCTCCTTATCACGACGAAAGGACCGCGTTTGTAAGTTGCACCCCAAAGGGTGGCTATTGGGCTGGTTGCTGAAACGTTGTCACCTTGTGCCTTCCTACCTACGAATTGCGCACTGCAAAAGTTTTTTTCCTTGTTTAAACAAAGTTGTACATATCGGAACAAGAAAACTTACCCCATAAAATCGAGCAAAAGAAAGCATGGACAAAGCGCTATGCGCAATGCGTTCAATTCAAAGCAGTCTACCCGCCACGGTTGCTTAGTGGTTATGGTGTTGAGCTGCTAAGCACGACGTCGCGGGATCAAATCCCGGCCGTGGCGGCGGCATGTCGATGGGGGCGAAATGCGAAAACGCACATGTACTTAGATTTAAGTGCACGTTAAAGAACCCCAGGTGGTCGAAATTTCCGGAGTCCCCTACTACGGAATGCCTCATAATCAGATGGTGGTTTTGGCACGTAAAACCCCATAATTTAATTCCAAGGCACAGTATTTTAAAGAGTGAGCTTTGTAAAGGCCGTACTTGGTAGCGTTGACGACTGCATGTTCGGTACTTACGCATGTTTCCTTAATAGTCACTGCTCAACGCAGATTCCTCGGAATGGCAATGCGCCCGTTCACTAAAAGGTTGATGCGCGCGTGTGAAAGTGCTCAACGAGCTGGTAATCATTCCCTTGTCATTTAAAGGGCTGACCACTTGGCATCGCGTAGTGGAACCTCGATTGTCCGCAGCGCAGCACTTGGCTTCCCCTCAAGCAAAATCTTAGTTTTTAGGGCAGCGTACACGCAGTGAAATGGGCACAGAGCTACGAGTAGCCGGGACCAAATTGGTCGCAACATCCCCGTCTAGTTAGTGAGCGATCGCACCCTATCCTACCATACCCGGGAGCCAAGGCACTCGGGCTCCATTTCTACCGGGCCAGCGTCTGGACTAATCAATAACATTTCGCTGTTTCTCTGGTGAATCTGTGAAACATCCAGCGAACAAAGAAACGTTTCGCGTGGACTTCGAGTCCGCAATGACCGGTGGTTTGTCGCCCCACCAAGGCTGCTCGCAAGGTTAATTACCATCGTAGGACAAGCAGCGCAAGTGCGTAACGAGTAGCGACCCCGACTTTCGGGCGGCTGACAAGTATAGAGGAGCGAGGAAAGAAATTTGCCTGGACCGATGGTGCTGGGCGTCACGGATAGAGCAGTGATATATAAATTGCCGACGTACGGTGAAGGCCGGAAATAATGTGCACTCTTTTCTCTACAATGGGCACCCCGTGAGGCGGATTGGAGTTCAAGGCTTTAGTTCGACGACAGCCGGTGATCATCGTTTGTAAGTGGCACGACTTTCGTGTGCCCACGAGTTTCGTACGCGTGGGCACACGCGTACGAAACATCTGGATAAGCTTGACGGGGCCGTAACAGCACCGTTTAAGGGCCCGTTGGCACATTTAAGTAAAGCAGTGAATCAGAGAAACTATACGAAGCAGGGTCTGGTTTTAAAAAAAAACGAAAAAAAAGAGGGGGGGGGGGTTGGTAGGTAGGCTAGAAGGCGTAGTATGCTATACTTAATAACCGTCACATAACGCTCACAAACACTCAAAACAGCCTAAATATGTCGTAAGAGCGGTTATGAGGGCGCGTATGTGCCGACAGAGCTTGTATAACTGCAAAGGGCTTAGATGTGTGGAAAGACGCACCTTCTCAAATGTTACCGATTGAGGAATTGGTGATGCTTCGACGCTTTCAGTCAACTATAATTGCTGTCTCCAGTTAGCTACTCACATTGATATCCCTGTCTTGTGTGCGCAGACCATCTCATGTTACCAGATTAATTTGCTGACTCTCTTTGGCGCAGGACTTGTTTCGCGCTAACAGCCATGGCTCCCCGGACCGAGACTGCAACCATCGTAGCGACCGAGGCACGCTCCAAGGTGGACCTCGAGCCAGCCAGTACCAATGAGGAAGACGTAATGACGCAAATGCCACCCCTCAAGTCAGAGCCCATGGAGATCATCTGGATCAACGTCTTCAAAATTCTCGTCATCCATGTGATGGCACTGTATGGCCTCTATGTTGCTGTCTTCGAAGCCAAGTGGATGACTATTCACTTCAGTAAGTTCCTTTCGTATCTCTTTGAGCATGATTCAAAATTAGCCATTGCCTTACAAAAACTTCCGACTGCACCCCGCTATGGCCAACATAGGAATGGTGAAACAGTCGTGCAGGTGCATTTCGCATTACACTAATGTGTAATACAAGGCGGCCGCTCGCAGAAGCCTGCTTGCCTCGGCAGACCTCTGCGTCGTCGTCGGTGCTATATACGTGGCGCATGGCGTGCACGTCGATTGCGTAGTAGTCGGGCGGCGCGCTTGGTTTACATCAGGTGCATTCCCGCGTTGCGAAGTTGGCGCACTTGCGCAGTTTACTTGGGCGCGGCGTTGCCGCACTACGGCACCAAATCTGTACCAGCAGAGCGGGCGTTCGCTCCAGGATTTACCACGCCGCGCATATGAAGATGGCAGCAAACGGGGGCTGTAATGGTAGCGAGGGAGCGAAAATAGTGCACTAAATATTCTAATTAATGACGAGCCAGCTTGGATGGCTCCAGATATAGGAAACAGGACTCGCGACGGACCAGAACAAAGCTTTCCTCAGTCCCCATGACAGCCTCCGTAAATACCCCCCCCCCCCCACCCCCGTCTCCCTTTCACATACCCGAGAACGTCGACATTAGCACTATACGCTTTATCGCACTGCATTTCAACATTTAATTTGCCCATAGCATGCTTGGGGAATTCCTTCCTTTCGATCAAAACGAAATGTTTGCAGGTGGGCGTGTAACGTGTGTGTAAAGTCGTTGAAACCTCCCTCTCACTTCAGACGTACACTTGTGCGCATGCAAACGCCCTTAAAATACCGCGAGGCCACCGTAGGCTTCGCTGATGGGTGATGAAGCACCGCGTAAAGGGTGGCCATGAAAACCGCACGCTCGCTGTTTGCGGAGCTCCTGGCCGCACGGTATATCTCGTATTTTGCAAGAAACGCAAACCAATCCGCATCGTTCTAAGAAAAAAAAAAAGCCTGAACGGGCGTACACAAGGTCCTAATGATTACGCGACTGAGTCACTCTCGAAACGCTTGCCGTCGTGGCGCCTGTCTCTGTTTCCGGGTGGAGTTAGTGTATATGCTACCACAGGTACCCTTTGGGAGCAATATACAGAAACTCTATTACCGGATAGCTCTTGCGACGACGATATACGGAGTGAGCGTTTCGATTGAACATTGCTCATTTCCGAAAATATGTCATCAGTGGTTACGGAAGCCCAAATGACAAACGACAAACCTTCGACATCGTCGAGGTTTGATAAGGGCTTTTCTGTATTGCTGCATTCTTTAACTTGCTCTTCTAATATTAACTACCACTATAGCAGTGCGTGAGAGTGGTTTGAGAAAACAGCACGGCTACTGCGTTGTGCCGATAGCGAAGAGTGTGACAGTGTTTACTCTGTGCACTCTTATCATTGTGAACTCTATAATAGAATAGTTTATTATTGTCCAAAATCAATCTTCCCGCCAGCCAAGTTTAGACAAATGTCAAGTCGCCAGTGGTGACCAATGGCGGTTATAATGACGATGATAATTAGCGTTCAGTTGCATGCAAAGAACGGGCGAACTGAATACGCACTTCTAGATGCAGTGCTCGATGACAGTAGCACCAAATCAAAGCGCTGCCTTAAGCTGCACTGAAGATGAACGTAGCAAAGCAGCTGAGTCACTCACCGCGGTTATACCTCCGAAATTGCGCTATGCGGAGTCCGAGGCCAAAGGTTCGATTTACGGCCGCAGTGATGGTAAACTTGGGGCGGGAGACTGGCGAGCACTGGGGTTCGGAGATATTACTGCCAGCGAAATACTGCTGGGTGGTAAAATTAATCCGGAGTCATCGAACTACAGTAACTGGCCATATTCGTGTTTGCCAAGACATTTGAATATTCACCACTCAATCAACACGACAGAAGTAAACTACACGCACTTCTTGACTGTGTCTGCAGCGATTTGGCCCTCAAGTAACATACGTATTCTGCCTGGGATGTTTTAAGTGGTAG
Organism: Dermacentor albipictus; assembly: GCF_038994185.2. Classification (NCBI taxonomy): domain Eukaryota; kingdom Metazoa; phylum Arthropoda; class Arachnida; order Ixodida; family Ixodidae; genus Dermacentor; species Dermacentor albipictus. Next base: position 35,675,153 of record NC_091821.1, read on the forward strand.
TTGTTCAGGTAATAACTACAAACTTGTGCGAAGCCTTCGATCATCTGCTTGTTCGATGACGCCCTTTTCCTCATCCTTTCTGCATGGTCTTAAAAAGTTGGGGTCAGAAGTGTAATCGACTTCCGCGCTATTCCTGTCGAAGCTGGTGGCAAGTATATACAGGGAAATTGGACAGCGTCACTGTCCTCAATCCCACATCGCAAGTACTTTCCTGTGAGAGCTCAAATCCTCCGTCAGGTGACCCGTACGCTTCAACCTTTCTATCAGCTTATTCCTACGGCGAGCCCGGCTCTAATGGGCGTCGACACCAGCGCTCGGAAAGGAGAAAATGCCGACAGCTGTCTTCCGCCTCGTTTGTCAAATGCAAGCCAATCCGAGGCACCGAGGGGGCGTCAAAAAACAGACGCTCTCGGCTCCCGTCGGCTCCGTTTTGTGATAGCCTCGACCACGCGTCCCACACAGGGTGTGAACGGGTCGTGTCGTGTTCTTCTGACATATGAGTACCTCGTGGTAATCCCCACCATTTACATTAGCTTCCTGCCAAAAGCGTGTATGGGATGTGGTATTTGGCTAGAGCTCCTACAAGAGGCCCTCCAGCAGCTTATTTATGCATTCTGGTTCGGGATGAGATGTTTCCTGTCGTGGCGCTCTTCACTGCAGTTGAATTTCCTACCGTTGTTATTAATGGCTGAACACCGCAGCAAAGAAAAATCAGCGCCCGAAGAAAGCAAGTCTAGCGATATAATTTCGCAGGATGCGCACTGCATCACTCTTTATGCGCGAAAAGCAGGGAATAGAAATGACGTGCTGCAAGCCGGACCTGTTGCGGGAACAGCAGTGCCATTCTAAGTGACAGGTCTGGCTTATTGGGTGGATTGTTTAGACGTTTCTGTTCACACCGACAGTCGCGGGGGGGGAGCATCAGTTGCCTCTGATAATCCTGCCTCGCATTTCGGCTCTTTAGTGCGTGCATAAATTACAGCAGCCGCCGTCGCCATATGTATCTGTGCAACGGCGAGCAGAGCAACCGAGGAAACAAAACCTGAGCATTACCACCGCGGCACACTACTCGCAACACAACGTAAATTCGCGTCGCAACGAGAAAGGGGCGGCGATGGTGAAAGCAGCCAGTAAACTAACCCATCTATTTGCATTCTTCAGCCAGTTCCATGTTTGATTTCTTCTATACGGTGCCGACAGCGGCTGTCACAGCGAATGCGCCCTTCGTTGGTGTGTGGGCGATACGCAGAACTTCCCCAGTTGCTCCGTTTCGTCAAGCTTTCGTTCAGCCTTTCGCACACAAGTTTTTTTCTTTTTATACAAGTGAGCGCAGTTTTGCTCCCAACGCAATTGACGATGCTTAACAGAAACCTGTACTATTACTCTCTTATTGCGCACTATGTGGCTTATTTTTTCTTTATTTATAGGGGAATGGAGAAACGAACGTAAGGTATATATTGTTTTGTGCAACACCTCCACTGATTCTTTGGCAAATTGAGAAATCTCTCTGCGTGTTTAGCGCTGCCTTGAAGCATATTGCGTCTGTTCAGTTTTCATCAAGGTGCTTTTCCAAAGGCAAGCGTTTAACTCGTTCGCCAGTGAAGCATCTTGCCGAAATTGCTTTATCTTTCCTCCCCGTAGCGACTATAGGCGGTTATCTTAATGATGTTGAATAAAACATGGATCTTTTTTTTTTTCAGAACGGGCGCTTTCGTTTATTGCTAGATTGATTTTGTCCGTGTCGGTGGCTTTAAATGTGGCTTGTTTCTAAACGATGGGCGCGCGCTCTTCGTGTGTGTCATCTCCGACCTATCATCCCGTGCTTGGCTCGTGACCATTATAACATCTCCGATTTTCGTTAATGTCCTTTTCCTTCGCTTGCGCTTCGTGCGCTTCCTGCTTCCTTCCGAAGGCCTTTCCGCACCCGAGAGAGGAAAGGACACGTCATTCGTCCCATGACGTTCGCCCTGTGAAGGTGCTTAATTCTGCATAGAACTTTTGTTCGAAACACTATAGCCGGGCTGAGACGAACGAACGCCATTAGAGCAGTTATTTTAGGACCATATTCAAGCTCTGCTAGAAGCAGCGGCCGTTACAGAGTAACTAAAAGTGCGACAATCAGTGGGCAGCTTATCAACGTTCTTATTATTGTTGCCGTTTCAGTACTTTTACAAACATGAGTAAAAAAGTAGCGCGCATGATTGAGTACATAACGCGACTCTGTTATTTAAATCTAAAAGGGTCTATAAACAGTGCCTAAAAACTTAAAAAGAACTTGTCCGATAGATTGTATGGGCGGTACAAAACAAAACAAGGTAACATTAAAGCAGAGTTGTTTATGCAAAACGCATGCTTAACACGTATTGGATATTCTGATTTTTCTTTACAGTATTCACGGTGTATTCTTTAGAGTGGCAAATAAATGATTATATAAAATACTGATACAATCAAATTAAACGAATTGATTTCACCGGAAGAGTACCGATGGCGAAGGGTGCAGCAAACGAACACAACAAACGTCCTACATTATGCTCTATATTTATTACGCAGGACAGTGGAGTAGCCAAGTAGCTGTTTGGTACCTTTGTCACTGAATTTTCCCGAGGATACATCACCACGCAACCGCTTCCTTACCCTGATACGCCGTATAAACTGAAATCTTGCTGTATTGCGCCTATGTGGAGTGCGTACGTACTTATCGTTCCTACTTGGTTTTGCGTTTGCGTCTACTACGCAGGTGCATGATTTAGGTGATAAACATGTAGTACGGAAAAACAAAAATCAACCCAACAGACAAGTAGAACGGCGAAAGCGAACAACCACTGCTGCGTCACGTTCGCCGCACGCAGTACGCGTTCAGTGAAAGCCGACTTTGTATGCATGAATGCTCGCCCGTGGTCCGTGCGTCAGTCAGACCACTGCGGAAAGCGCGGAGCGCCATAACAAGGAAAGATGCGCCGCTAGTGAGTGTTCTCCGGCGGCCCCCGATTTTTCTTCTGCGTCACAATTCTTTTGTTTCAAGCGCACCGTCGTTGTAGCGGCGCGCGGCAGAATGCGCCACGTTCACTACACGCAATAGTAGATACGTGCCGGCGATAACGACAAAGGAGCCGCTCAATGGGCCCTTTCCCGTTCGACTACTCCCTGTATCTTTTTTTTTCTCCCTCGCTTGTGTCGAGCACCATTTATTCAACCTCACGCAGGTGATTGCTTCTTTCGTTTTTGGCTTTGGGTTCTGAACTGGCCGGTCTGAAAGCGATTTCCATTTTGTGCTTGCGTTGCGCGTCTCTGGAACCAGAAGAAACCGCCGGGGAGGCGTGGTGGCTATGGCGTAGCGCTACGAAGCCTGAGAGTGCGGGACCAAATCCCGGCCGCGGCGACCGCACTCCTTACGCGTGACATCTACTAAACGAAAGCTGCACGGTAGGATCAGTGGCACACAACGGACAAGCCATCCTCCCTTCTACGGAACATGCCACTGGCCGACCCGAGGCCCAGCCTTCGCTGCTCTGCCGGCAGTTGGAGTTGTGCTTATAGGGTGCAGGCAGAAGCTCCCCCGAGTCTTCGAAGTCTATTCAGCGCCATGCACGACCACAACTTTGGACATGGCGAGCGCGGGCGCGTCACAAGATCGAGACGCGCTATGAATGGACCTAAACCTTTCACCTTTAAGCACGTGCTGCTTTACACAACAGCACCCGGTGCAAGGGCTCGGTACTTCTGCGTGTCAGCGCTGCCACATTCCGCCTTTCGGACAGTGAGTATTCGCCCCAAAATGAGAACCGGTCTTCTAGTTATTTTCCCGCCGTTGGGTCAGCCGTGTCGAACTGGGACGAGTGCGACAGCGCAGCGAGAGAGACAAAGCGAGCTATTCAGAGCCATTCATGCCACGGAATGACATTGTCGCAGAGGCTTTTCAAGCACTCAAGGATCATAGTGGGGCCAAAGGGGGGGTGGCGGCGGGACGCAGCCGCGGCGCAGGATGTGACACCCTCTCAGCGGCAAATGAGAGCTTTGTTGTCGTTGCCCCGAAAATATCCCCCCCCCCCCAAACACACTCCCACAACTTCCTAGTACCCCAGTCCGTCACCATTCTTGCCCTTCCCGAGGCGCGAAACCGTAGTCGTGTCAGCTACTGGGGAAAATTGCTGTACCAAAAAGATACAGCTAGGCACGTCTGTACCTTTGGGTTTCATTTCCCAACTATTCTTGAAGTGTAAATTTCGGCGTTTCTCAGTTAACTTTTAGGCTGAGAAGCCTTTAGTTCTCATCCTTAGGTGCAATGGAGTAGCTGGAAGCAAACTACTCCCGACCTTTTAGCTCTATCCTTTCTGCTAAGTCTACCCTCCCCTATCGGTCACACTACAATTTCAGGCGTTCAGCCGGAAAGAATCCCGCGTCGGCGAACTGTGGGTACCGTGAGCTGAGAAGAGGAGCCCAATTCTCAGACTTTGCTTGCACCATCACACGACGGTGACGGGGTGGAATTCCAGCGCACAGGACGAAGCTAGGTCAAGGCACTGCCACCGCTTTTCAGAATTCTCTTCAGAAAGGCTTCACGCAGAGACCTGCAGAAGGCAAAGTCGTCGTTGCGCAGTAGCCCACCTGTTCATGGCGACATGTGATGGCTTTGCTGACTTTCAAGCGCACCTGACGCACTCTAGAAAAGTTTCCCCTCCCCCACCGCCCTTGCTTACTGAATAAGTGTTGTCAGATCAGGTGTGTCACTTTGTGCAGGCGGAAACAATGATTCCGAATCCCTTAGGAATCCGTTCTTCGGAAAACCACTTCGTGACCGCCAGCTTTCATTGTACGCTTCTTGCTTACGCAAGGGTGGCCTTGACCGACGTTTCAAACGTCTGTCAAGGCTGAGTGTGAAAAAGTACGACCCCCTTCTCCCTCTGTCATACATATATACAGAAATTTTGTTCCGTGGACTCCTAGGACAGCGATGCTGTAGCCGGCGGCGTTTATGGGCGCCTTCCAGCGGCACGTTGCGCGCAACGATATCTCTCCTCTGGAGACATGTCAGGCGTGGGGAGGCTGCGGCGCGGCAGTTCGTTCACATGTGAGCGCTGATGTTAAGTCATAGCTTCCGTGGCGACAGGCTGCGGCCAGTAGGGAACAAGTGGATTGTGGGCGCAAACGTAGCTGGCTGATCTGGCTTCGAGCTCCCGGCCGTGCTCTCTAGAAGGGCAACTGGCGGATTAGCTGCGTGGGTTGCCGTTGACTCGAAATGGCGACCCGACCCAGAGTGTGCTGTTCCGGAATGATTTGTACTAAAGATCGGGTAATAAGATATTAAAACTGGTTTGCTTTTTAAATTGTTTATTCCACACTGTTTACATTAGTGTCATGAGTTCACCCTAATAATTCTCTAATTACTTTCGTCATCCATGTGCGTCGGCGCTACTGTGTAAATAATGCCATACAACCTAGCCCACCAGTCTGTCCTTTTAATTATTGTGGTAGTCCTGAATTGTATTAACCCCACCCCCTTTGCATTCCTCTCTCAGGGCCTTTAGAGGTAATTTTTGAAATAAAAATAAAAAGGGTGACACACGATCGGATTCTATTCCTAAGCGCTAACGGGTTCTGGCGAATGACTGCTTAAGGGTGAGAAATCGGGAGCCACGATTCTATCTATGTACTTATTGACCGGAGTTCATTTTAAAGTTTTTTTTTCTTTTTTTTTTTCTTTGCAGCCTTGTTCTACGTCGTTTGCTCCGGCCTGAGTGTGACGGCTGGTGCCCATCGCTTATGGAGTCACCGTGCCTACAAGGCCAAGCTACCACTCCGAATGATTCTGATGCTGTTCAACTGCATGGCCGGACAGGTAGGGATGAAAGCTTTTGAATTTGTTACATCTGGTACTCGTATTTAAGCTTCTCTTTTTGGGAACGAGATGAAAAGCTTATTGCTTGTACAGTATATGGAACAAACAGGCCTCGTTTCCAGGAAAACACAAAAGAAAAATCTGAGGGGGCTTCCTAGTATAATTATATAAAACAAATTTGCTGTGCACTCAGCTATCAACTGGGGTAGCTAAATAATCTTCTATTCAAAACAATGTCTAATAAAAGGACAGCAGGCATGGACATCCTCAACTCTAACCCAGGTGGTGCAAGAAGTTTGTATTTTCATTTGGCAGAGGGAATGCAAGTAAGCATATATTTTTCATAGCCCAGATAAAACTGTGCTGCGGCAACATTGTCCAGTAGTATTCTATATGGAGATGGCACTGAAACAGGCAGTTTTTTTCTCCGTGGTTAGGGGCGACATTGGGAAGAAAGAACTGCGGAATCTTGTTTTTTTTTTCGCAAAGATCTACGAGGTTAGTTGTCGGTAGCCCCGTTTCGCGTCGTAAGGTTATGGCTCTCGCAATTCCTTCTACGCTTATCGTCGAGGGCTTCAGTGCGAACGGATATTGGAGTTTGTACGTGCGTGTTCGGTTAGGTTAACTTGCTTGACGCCGGCTTTCTTATTAGACGGATAAAACTAAGAGGAAGTGACACAAATCTCGGCGAAATGCTTTGCAGTGGAAATCAGCTGCATAGTTCGTGTTTTTCATAGATAGGAAGATGGCTGGTAATCTGCAGGCTGTAGTAACCAACAGGTGTACGTCAGCACGGGGAGAACGTTCGCATTTCAGTACACGTTTAAAGACTGCACTGCCGCCATATTGCGGCAGCCGGGCGTCCCGAAATGATCGTTTAGCCTTTCGCACTTTGGGACGTGCCAGCGATTCAAATCGATCTCATTGAGGGCCGCAAACAACCTCTGCTGGCAACTTCGCTGGAAGAAAGCGCGTGCTAGATGAGTGCTAGAAAATCTAGAAAATGAGTGCTAGATGAGAAAAAATAAAGTAAAGCTAGTAATCGAACAGCAGCATGTCAACACATTCTGCTTCCTTATTTTCAGCATGCGCATAGTCATAGCTTATTGAAGAAATGTGAATACCAAGGATCGCGGGCAACATGACCTGCCTGAGTGTTCTCTCGCCATTTTGCATCCCACATCGATCAATTTTTCCGGATGTTTCACCTTGCCCAATTTAGCTGGCGGCGGCAGATGCCCTTACATATGGGTATAAACAACTAGCCCACCTGTGTCTTGAATACCCTTACAAAAGGCGGTCACCACCCTAAAACAAGACTTGAATGTAGGCTCCCTAGTTGATGCTGCATTTTAACCAACTCACCAAAACCAGCAAACACAGAACTATAGCGAGAGTTTTTGACTTTGCGGCACTGACATACGGTCAAAGTGAGATTTGCGTCGCAAGAAGAAAGCGCCATCGCACGACCAAGGTCTGAGGCATACCACCCGAAGCAAGTAGAAACGGAGCGTGCTAGGTTTTCGCGATAGAAGCAGGAAGTGGGCGGGAGAGAAACTGGGCGTTTGTTGCATGCACCATCGAAGCGAAGCAAATCACTGGGTGAGGAGTGTCATTTAGAGGCTTTCACCTTCAGAAGTGAGGAAGTTGGGGTCGCTAATTGAAGACGGCGTCGGTGGGCATCGCGGATATTGCCAATGCTTAGCCTAAATATAGCGTTCTCGCCGGTGCCCTTAAGTGGACTGAGTACATGGTTACCTATTGTACATCTATCCCGGGGCCGCATTTGTACCTACACTTCAAAGGAGGCCGGCGTATGCAGAAGCGTGACCTTGCGCGTTGTCTCTGGCGGTCCTCTTGCTTTTGCTTCCACTTTGCAGGGAATTGAACGCTCAGTGACAGGATAATTCGCATATTTCCGCCACTTATACTTCCATAACGGAGGCATGCTCGGGAGATGTCATATGGAGAGCAACTGCAATGACATTTACTGCGTGTCTTTGTAGTCTTATGTAGTTGAAAAGAGTACAGATATCATTAGCTTAGAATGAAAGGTTGCTGAAACAATTTTCGCAGTAGAATCAGAACTTCGTTTTTTTTCTTTTTATAGAACGTCGAGGTTATTGCGCTATCTGTAAAGACGGCAGTATGATACACTATGTGCCACTGAACTCGTTCACTTCAGAAAGCATGAAGAGCCGTAGCATTTTGCACTCCATGTACCTCCTCTTACAATGCGTACACTGTTTTAATAATGCTACGTGCGACTGCAATATGAACTTCTGCGGGTGCAGTCTTGATTGTATGTCTTGCGTTTGTGCGCTCGTGTACTTCCACTCTTGTTTCACTCCGGCTGTACAGGTGTACGTTTATCATTGTCCCTTTCTCTCTGATGGAAGTTGCCAACCTGCTCCTCGCTTTCCTGTCAAGTGTCTATATGTTTTTAAATAAAATAATCCTAATTATTCTCATTTCATGCACAGAATGACATCTATGACTGGGTGCGCGACCACCGCGTCCACCACAAGTACTCCGAGACTGATGCCGACCCGCACAACGTGAACCGCGGCTTCTTCTTTGCTCACGTTGGCTGGCTTATGTGTCGCAAGCATCCCGAGGTTACCAGGAAGGGCAAAGCCATCGACTGCTCAGACGTCGCCAATGACCCCGTTGTCAAATTCCAGATGCGGTGAGCTGCTGCTTTTTTTTCTGCTGATGTTTTCGCAGGTCTGAAAATAATGAGCAACATTGCGCTGTTCGGCACTAAAGTATACCTTGCAAGATGCCTCACTCTACGAGATATATTGTGGTGGACAGAACACGTTGGTTTTGCTGCGCTTGGTCACAGTTGTACACTTTAAGTAGTCATTTACGCATTGCAAATAACGAGAGATAGCTTAATAGTATCTTTAAAGGTTAGCTCAGCGACCGGCTTTGCATGCTACTTAAGGTGAGATGGTGAGCATTGCGAAAAAAAAAAAGGTTAACAGCTGCGTAAATTCGGCTGTACACTTAGCCAGAGGACACTGCAAGCAAAAGTAATTAATGCCTTTAGATATCACGCAATTTGTGGACTTCAAACACGCTACTAGCCTTCTGCATGGTAGCCGCCATTGCGCGTATATGCGGCCGTATTCTTGTACGATCACTCTTGGCGGTGCATTCCCGTTATCCAGATTTTTCGTAACCAGCGCCAGACGTATCGGCATCTACGAGTGACAGCATTCTCCTCACCATGCCAACCAATTGGTCTTGCCATAGTGCCAGAAATGCTGCCGCCGCTCTACGCTGACGTGTCCGGTACTAGTATCGTGAAAGGATGGGATCGTCCGAGAATACCTTTCCCCATTATTTTGGTCTGCACCGGCTAACAATAGCTAAAATGTGCTACCTTGTGCAGGGCACTGACTAAGCAACTGCACTTTCGTAAGCCACTCGCTAAAGGTTCCACTCCCTTGCACCCAGGTACCACATCCCGATGACAATCCTGTTCTGCTTCATCGTGCCGACCGTGGTGCCGTACCGGTTCTGGGGCGAGAGCCGCTGGAACGCCTTCTTCGTGGCCGCCATCTTGCGCTGGGTGTTTCAGCTCAACTCCACCTGGCTGGTGAACAGTGCCGCGCACATCTGGGGCCAGAAGCCGTACGACAAGAACATCTCGCCGGCCGAGAACTTGGTCGTCTCCTTCCTGGCCATCGGCGAAGGCTTCCACAACTACCACCACACATTCCCCTGGGACTACTCGACCAGCGAGCTTGGATGGAAGTTCAACATCTCCACGATGTTCATCGACCTCATGGCCAAGATCGGCTGGGCGTACGACCTGCGTCAGCCCACCCGCGAGATGATCGATCAGCGGATAGCGCGAACGGGCGACGGCAGTCACCCGTCGCAACGGCACCACCACGAGCACGAATATTGAGTTAGATAGATGCCGCCCCGGACGCACCTGCTCTTCTGTCTGCCTCTTGGTTGGCCCCGCTCAGGCGCAGTGCACCCCTGCTGGGCAGCGCGGAACCACTGTTGAACATTCGTATGATTCCGGTGCTTGACGTCACGCGCCCATCTGGAAGATTACTTAAGTCCTGTACCCGGCCGCAGTGTTTTCGCTACTACATGTCATCACGCATCAACACCCACGAGGGCCCCCGCGACGCTATTTTTTTGCTGCTCAGGTTTCTCATTCGCTGCTTCACCGCGTGGCACGGGGCACAGACTACCGCGCGCACGACTGCGCAGGAAGGCTGCAACCTTCTGGAAGACGGCACTTTCACTCGGGGGTAGCGTGCTGCCTGTCAAGGTGTAACTCTTCTGTGCGTCGCGACGGCCCTCGTGAATAGTCCGCTGGACCCGCGTACTCGCGGACTAAAGACGTGTGATGCGTGGTGTTTGCATAGCCGTAGATTAGTACGCTAATGCTCGGTTATGCCATCGTGGAACCAGAATCTTGCGACCACAACTTTCCTTCGTAACGTGACAGATTTACGTGACATTTGTTTTTCTTTTGCTGGTGATACTCGCGAGAAACCATTTCGCCATGGAGACGGAAGAGTAGTGTTCGTGGCGCGCAGTTTGGACTTTTTTGTCTATTTATCGCAGGTAGTGCCTTAGGAAAAAGTAGTCAAAGTGCAAGTGGCCTCATTCGATTATCTCCCCAGAAGTCCCTAGAAGGCTACTGGTAGGAAGGCAATGAAGAAAACTGTAGGAAGCGTTGCCGAGGCTGAGTCTACCTACTTTTGACTCTTCACTAATTTATCGCACACAAGCGGTAAAAAGAAACCACCTCTGGTCTCATGTGAAATCGCTGTGTTGTACTTTGTGCGCTTTCCGCAGGCCAAGCCCGCCATGACGCGGACACGCTCACAGTATTTGAAAGAATGAAATATTCGTGTATTTGTTTTATGTTGTCGTTGTTAGCGTGTGTCGTCCACTTCCTTGATGTGACACTAAAATCATGTCACAAGGGGCTTGAAGTTATCCTATTGATGTCGCTAGCGGCACACGCCTATGTATTGTACCTTATTATTTTTGTGTTCTCGAGGGCATGTCATGTCGTTAGTGTTTAACATACTAGGTGTATCTGTAGGCAGTTTTGTCCAGTCAATTCGTTCCAATATGTTGTCTTTACCTACAGTGCAACTAATTGTGTTTGATGTTGCGCATTAACAACGCCCACGTATGCCTACCACCGATATTACTTAGCTACATCTAAGCATGTATATATCTACTTCACCATGTTGTTGCCCAAATAAAGTTATAAACTGAGTACTTGTGATTAAGGCTGCTTCATTACTCTTATGAAAGAGTGGAGTGTTTTGATGTTGCCATGTATATATGCATGTGAACTACACGTACTATGCATGCGCTGCCTTGCATGCTATACGCGAGGCAACGTGAAAACACTAGTCATCGACAGGCGTCTGTCGAGTTCCTGAAGTCTGCGCTAGTGTAGGGAAACGCTGACCGCTCTAAGGATTAAGTACCACAATGCGGATTGCGGGCGCTGCGATGCGGATTGCGAGATCAGCACAACCGTGTGGGTCAATTCAGCTCCTCCCGAGGCTAAAACAAAACAGCTCGAAAAGAGTTTCCCGGTCATGCCACGAAGGACCATGTCGTTGTGGCTGGAGAAACACGCGACATCTGTCGTGTATTCGTCCCTCGACTATCGCTTGGCGTCGTTAGATCGGGTAAAATATTCTTTGTAAACGATTTTCACTAATTTGGCGAGAGAACAATGATGACCAGTGGGGAAAAAATCGCAAAGCCAACGCAATGTTGGCATCTAAACTAAGCAAAGTTTTGTGCGTCGTTTAGGTGTGTGATTTTTCAAGGTAACGACAGGTTTGAGTGTTGCACGCCACGTTCATTAAAGGTGCAGTTCAGTGCCCTCGGCTGAAGTGCTGAAACCATGAGTTGAAAGCTCATGTGTTTATTTATCTGCTTCATTTTTTTCGTTCACTCGTGTGTGTGTGTGTGTGTGTGTGTGTGTGTGTGTGTGTGTGTGTGTGTGCGCGCGCGCACGCGTGTGCGTGCGTGCAAAGAGGTGCACATGTTGCGCCTCCGGATATATAAGTGGTGTCTTTCTTACAGTGAGCAAAATGAATTAGTTCCATGAGAGGGTCTTGAGGGCGGCAGCAATGAGGGCGATACAAAGAGGCACATTTTCACACGCTTAGATGGTTTCCTCTTCGTCGTCCCGCACAGCAGGATCGCGCGGGGATGCCGGCCGGTGCGTGCAGTAGTACGACACGTGCATGCTTACGGCATTCAACCCGCGTGAAATGACGGGGTCGATTGCACCCCTACTGCGAGACACAGTACCGGTGGGTTGGGGTCGTGTCGAGAGGTGACAAACTTGAATCCGCGGGTGCCTTTCGTGAAATCGTACATGTTTTGATGTTAGTGAAGACCGACATTAAAGTTCTCGGGGACGATCAGAGGCGTCCACTTGTCGTTGTGTCCGGGGTTTGCGCTCATGACGGCAAACTAAACGTAGTGCCCTCCACGTAGTGAGGTCAACTAGTTTCTGGCTCCGCCCCACGCGGCCTCCATCATATGGAAGCGTTTCGCTTCTCCGCAACTCTGGAACGTTGCTGATTTCTTTCGTTAGTGTTAGTAATTTATTCTTCACTTCTTTGTTTTTTTTTTCTTTGGGAGGGTTTCTACTAAGGTTTCCCTTTGAGTTCTAGGAGGTGAGAGCACGTTAGGGTGCGAAACTTCACAACTTACCACTACAGTGTGTCTCTGTGTGTGCGCGCGTACGAGTTTCTGAACTCAAAGAAGGTACCCCTAAATTCACTTATGGGAATTTCGTGCCAAAGCCTGTTGTGCCAAAGCCTGTTGTGAATTCCGTGAAGTGTGATACACTTCACGGAATTCACAACAATTTCTTTTATTTTTGCCGTTCTAGCCCGTGAAATGTTCTAAAATCTGGATAAAGCGTGTATGTGGTTGCCTTTGAATGGGGGGCAATGTGTTATGTGCTTTCTTTACCAATAAACAGTTGACTAGAACCAAGCAGACACCGTCGAAATCTATGACGTCACGCGAACTGCTTTTATGGCAGCGTCGAGGCCGCCGGTCGTTTGCATCTACATTTTTCTTTTTTTCTGGTTCACCAAGTCTGTCACCGTTAAATTGGTTGTTCTGCTACTGCAGGGGTTTACATTACTTACTAATGCAACTAAATATTCTTCTTCAGTGTCTCCCCCTTTAGAGTTGAAAAAAAAAACTTCCCTTCATCCCTTTTCTCGCGCTCCTCTGTAACAAAGAGCCACATATTGCTAATTCGCTTTGGTATGCGCATATCGTCACACGGTAGTGACGGTCAAGAACACAGTAGCGAAGCTGTGTATGGCGAAACTAATTCTTTATTGGGTGCACCTGTGCCCAGAAAAACAGGCTACACTCAAAGCATAAGGAAACGGCGAACACAGTCGGTGATCGTCGAAAACCTGGTCAGCGGGTAAAGCGCCTCGGCTTTTATACATGAGGCATCGAATGTTCTAGAGAAAAAGCTTATTCCCGCATGTCTTCCAGAAAGGATTACCGAATTCGCGTTACGCATACATGCAATCAGATCACACAAGGTTTGGTGACAAAAGACAGCGGACAGAACCATCGATAACATTTGTTAGACGGTGAAACGCGGACACCCAGTGAGCAAGTACACGCGCCAATATGGAAGCAAAAGACACACCAGAGAACGGTGAAAATGGGAATATGGCGATTTATGATCGATAACGTAGGGAAAGTTACCGAAAAAGCGCAGCATGGCACGCCGACTTTACGCTTCCCGTGACGTTATTAGTAATATTGTTCGTCCTTATGAGCGCGCTGTTCTCAACCCAAAGGCTGGCTGGCTGGCTGGTTGTGATTTCGCAACATACGAAACTAAAAGGAAGCCTTGTCACCTGCTCCATCAAAAGATACGGCAGTGAAAGTAAGATCGAGAAGGTAGAAAAGGAGAAAGCTGGATGTGAACATTAGGATCAAAAGAATAGAAAAGAAGGCGAATGAATATAGCTGAAAAGAAGTATAACACCCATTGATAGGTAGACAGGGAGAAATAAAAAGCAATGACAGTGAGGTTAACCGGAGGATGTCTTCGATAGGCGATGCTTTACTGGATAAGGGAGAAATTGGTACGAAAGATGAGAGAAGAAGACAGGGAGGATGAGCATTATGGAACAGTACGTGTGGGTGTCCTCGTGCCGTTTGTAAAGATACGTTACCCGGCTACTTCTCCATCTGGTCTCTTTACCTGCTGAAAGGCCATGCATAACTTTCGGTCGTATATAATTGCGGCCAATACTACTTTATTGCCATCAAACTACATGGCACAACCACCCTTGCCTTTATGGTACCTTCATCGACTTGTAGTGCTCCTCACCTTTCCAGGTATGTGGTCGGTTTCCCTCAGACACAGTGGCGCGCAATTCAGCCGCCTTCGTGCTTACACCGGTGGTTCAGTCACGTCTATATACAAGTTCAACTGCCGTGGTGGTCATTCCAGCAAGATCTGTCAAAATACAGCTCAAACCATCTCGTGTAACATCAACGACAGTTGCAAACCTCGTTGTTGGTAGAAGTTGCCCTTTTCCGATGCTCCTCAAGGGAGTAACGGTATTTCTTTCCGATGCTCCGCAAAGGTAGAATTAATGAAATTAGGCATTTATATGCATTTATACCCTAATAAAACATTACTGAGCTGAAAAAAAAAGCGCACCCGAACGTAACATTCGAACTCAAGTCCTCTCGCTCACAAGTCTGGTACTCTAACCGTTTGACCTCGATGGTCTCTTTCTTTCCCTTTCTTTCATGGTATTTATTACAGTAGCAATCAACCCGACATTCACACGTTGTGCATAGTCAGAGAATGAAGAGCACAATGAAAGTCACCTGGAGAAAAGGCATCGTTCATACTGTGGGTAGAAATGTTGGTTTCACTTTAGAAGGGTGGTAAGGATAGGCACCTCAGCAAAATGGGGTACCAGTCCGGTTGTGTATCAAGTCCATCATAAACCTGTTTTAGGTGTAGTGTCATATGGATGAAATGTACCCTTGTAGGTACAACCGTTTCGGCGTTTCGGTCTATCATAATGCAAAATTGAAGTGAGGCGTGCAGACAGGACACAAGAGTAGAGAAGTGGACAACACGAACGCCGACTATCAACTGAAGGGAGCACTGAGGCGAAAAATGAAAGAAGACACAAAACTCATCTGCGCATGCTCAGGAATGGTAACACCACGTGTCAATCGGGTACACGTGCTGGTCTACGTGAGAGATAACTGTTAAGGCACTTAATCTCTTCCTTATGTAAAGTAATCGAAGGCTGACTCACGCACGCACTTCCACCATTATAGATATGCCATGCCTCTACCATAAGACGCGTATCTTCATTCTTATGCCTGTACAGTATCGCGCATTCATCTAACTCTGGCTTGCAGTTACAATCTCGGCAATGTAGCGAAAGATTAGAAGGCGATCCACCGGTTAACGACCTTTTATGCTCCATTAGCCTTTGATTGATACACCGTCCCGTTTGCCCTACGTAGAACTGGCCACAGCTAAGGGGAATTTCTGCGGTGTCGAGGAAACCATAGAACACCTACTGTGCTACTGCCCATCTTATGAAAACGAAAGGCGAGACCTCTGCACAGCTCTCAATCAGCTAGATGGGAAGCCGTTCACCTTGAAGAAGATCTTGGGACCATGGCCTCGCATATCGCAGCTACAAAAGGCCAGAAAAGCGCTGCTGCGATATCTGAAAGCGACCGGATTGAGTGAGCGCCTGTGATTCGGACTGAGTGACCGACTGATATCTCCAGTGGACTTTCTCTTCTTTTCATCTTTCCGTCCCCCTCTCCCTTTCCCCAGTGTAGGGTAGCCAACCGGGCTCAGTCCTGGTTAACCTCCCTGCCTTTCTTTTATCATTTTCTCTCTCTCTCTCTAAGGGGAATTTGATAAACCACACCCATACGACATTCAGTAAAACTGTTGTTCTTATTGTGCTTCACTGGACAAATATCTGTTCGTTTTTTGCCTTTAACCCGCTCCTTTTTATTCTGTACGGCAGCGCATATCTTACCTAGCTTATTGGGAGCAGTGAAAGCAACATTAACATCATATCTACTAGCAACTTTTTTAAGCCTGTGCGACACTGAATGAATATACGGAATAGCCACTACTCTTTTTTTGCGATTACTGCTCTCTGTAATTACGTCCGTCCCTCTCGAAACCGACTTCTTTAGGCGCTCAGCTACAGTGGCCACCGCTACACTAGGATAACCTGCTTCTAATAGGCGCCGGACCTGCGCATTAAAACTGGCGCTCATTTTGTGCAAGCAAGATCTTGTGAGGGAAGACTTAAGGCACGACATGGCGATTCCGTTTTTTACTAATTTAGAATGCTTGGATTGAAAGTTTAGCAACGGCTTCGAAGATCTTGGGGAGTACTGCCAACAAACATGATTTTGTTCGAAGATCAAGGAAATGTCAAGAAACTGAATTACGCTTCGCTGAGGTAATTCCTTGGTAAACTTTAATCCTCCCCCATAAAGTTTAAATTGCTCACTTACCGAGGTAGCAGCAGAGTCTAATTCTTCCCTATTGCAGAAAATCAGGTAATCATCAACGTAACGAAATATCTTGATAACGCTATCACCTAAGGCTTTCTCTAAGCAGTTGTCAACCTTAGTCAGGTAAATGTTGCTAAGAATAGGGGCAACCTTTGAGCCAATGCAAATGCCTGATTTCTGCAGAAAAACGCCATCTCTCCACCCAAACAGCGTCGACTTCAAGTACATTGAAAGAATTTCTAGAAAAGCTCCCGTGGAAACACCGCATCTGTCAATAAAAGCCGACTCTTGCACTTGTTCTTTAATGCTATGCTAAGGGTCTATCATTCGCGTTTTCCGCAAACTGCGCATTCCGATGAGAAAAAAAACATATCGAAAGGTGCACTATTATCAGAGGTCGTCAGCACGCAATTTCGCCACAAGTCGCAACACACACACTCACTACGTGGTCTTGGGAGGCGAGACTCTCCGAACTGGACCTGGGAAGCCAACTGGCGACCCTCGACCAGGCCCGGCGAGCCGCGATCGCCAGTGGAGCCCTGTCAGAGGGAACCACCCAGGAATAAACCGCGCAACGGTTTCTGCAATAATAAAGTTTCTCCTCCTCCTCCTCCTCCGTCAGCAGGTATCGCACAGTATGAGCGTTAATCTCAAAGCCTTTTTTTTTAAAGTCCGTTGGAGGACATCTCAAAATAGTATGGCGTCGGCGCAGCTAATAAAACAATGTTCAACCGTCTCTGGCACGTCACAAAGGCGACAGTTAACAGAAGAGACAAAGATACCCTTTTTCTGTAGCCATGTTTTTCACCGATATGGTTTCACTATGAAGTTTATAAAAGAATGTTTTGCAGCAAGGGGATATATACATTTTACGAACTCTCTTTAGTACATTGTGACCTGGCCATTGAATGTATAGTGATCAGTAAAATGGAGGCGGAAATAGCATGGACAATAAATCTTTGTATAACGTTAATCTTTATAACGTTTTACGTGACACAGAGTACAAGTATTCAGTGGAAAACCGAACTGTCAGGAAACGAACCCCCAGTAAACTTCTTGCATTAACTCCTACAAGCATAAAGGAGAAGAAAAAATTGAAGCAAGAATTAAATCAGGTAACGCATTAACAAGTGCTACTTGCATGAATGACCGAATTATAGTATGCGATGTATCGTGAAAAAAGAAGAAACAAGACTCTATTTTCCGCACATAAAGATGTACTAAACCCAGCCCACCTTCACTAACGGGCCTGAAAATATTGCCTCGCCTCATGGGCTCAGAAGTTGAAGACCATGCGAAGGTTGCAAATATCCTGTGAAAGCGTTGGATGTAGAGCCTGGCACAAGGAATAACTTGCAATACATAGTAAATTTTTGTTGCCAAGTGCTTATTGCAGGCTTCGGCTTTCCCAACAATAGAAAGTCGGTGTGGAACGAATGTCTGGGCGTAACTTTTGCAGGGCCGAAACCCGTTCTTTCCAATAGTGGGCGCTTAATTTATACGCATCTAGCGGCACGCAAAGATACATCGGCGGGACACCGGTCCACTTAACGCCAGCAAACTGTTCTAGTATGTAGCACCATGAGCGAAACCATAAGCCTAAACTTTTTGAGGAGTTCATTCGTGCTCCTGACACGCTGACAAATTCCTCTATTGTCGATACTACCTTTTCAACACTGGACTTATCCGTGCAGAAGAACGCTAGATTATCTGCGTAAGCTAAAACTTTTACTTCATTACCCACTACAATGAAGCCATGGATGTAACTCGACTGAGTTACGCTTAAGCATAGAGGTTCCAGGTAAAGGGCGAATAGTAGTGAGGACATCGGGCATCTTTGTTTTACTGAAGAGCAAATGGAAACGGGTTCAGAGAGTTGGCCATTAAGAACTAAATGAGTAGTACAACAGGTATAGCAAAGTTTAACGGCTTTAAGCACAACGGAGCCAACATTGGCATGCTCCAGAAAAGAAAATAAATAGGAGTGACTGACACGATCAAAAGCTTTAGCAAGGTCTACCTGCAGCATTGCAAGCTGTTCAGTGGAACCGTAACACTAATGAAGAAGTGTACGGGCGATATGTATGTTGTTTGAATGGATCGGCCCCGAATTCCACACGTCTGATTGGAACCAGTGAGAATGGACATCGTAAATTGCAATCTATTCGATAAAACATTTGAAAAATTTTCATAATCCACGTTTGACAATGTGATTGGTCGATAGCTTTCAACAGAACGCAGTTTTTCCTTATCTGAACTTTTGGAAATTAAAACTGTGTGGGTTTTGCAAAAAGATTGCAGAAGGGAATCCACCTCTAAACATGGAATAAAAATGTCCAATAATATGGGACTGATAATTTATTTGAAAGCTTTGTAAAATTCACAGGAAAGGCCATCAGGGCCGGGTATTTTCGACAGAGGCAGCTGATCAATAGCTAGCTCAATTTCCTGTATCGTAAGGGCATCACTGATGAATGCACAGTCATCATCCTGCAAAAGTTTTAAAAGAGACACAAAACTTTCTAAGACCTTTGCGTCGTGATCATCGGGCCCGGCACTAAACAACACACTGTAGTAAGTTTCGAACTTGGAAATGATGTCATTCGTATTTGTTAGAAGACCACATTCAGAGTATATTTCCGGAATTACTTTGGAAATAGCGTGACGTCACTCGTCAAGTAAAGCTTGACGTGTTGGCTGCTCAGACTGCGGAGCACGCTTATTTCGAGATCGAACTCGCACACCTCTGTAACGCAGTGCATCATACTTTTGTAACTCACATTTCAGATTTTCTATGTCAACAATGTAAGTGCCTGGTATTTCGCATTCCATCTGACAAAGGTTGTATAGGCTCTTAAGAAGCATTTTTTCTTCATTCTTTCTATAGAATGCTTTCAGCGATTCAATTTCTATAGCAACTGTACGAACCTCTTGTTTAAATAGTTCTCAAGCTGCAAATAGCGGCAAGTCCGTAGAGAGAGAAGTTGTTAGGGCAATTCGCATGCGATAAATGAATTCCTGATCATTTAGGGGCTCAGAGTTACAAGCTTCCAGAGTGCCCACTGTGGTCGGAAATTAGTTACAGATTTTTCACCAATCTTTGCGATAACCATACGATGATCAGAGAATGAAACTCAGATGGTAATACAGGACAGTCATCGGGAGAAGAGTGATGAAGAAACAAATCCGATCAAGGCGGGCGTAGGGGCGACCTTGAATTCGTGTATAAGAGCGAGGTCACTGTCCCGACACTCCTATATCAATGAGCCCTGTATTTTCCGTTACGTTAGACAAAACTTTACCACCCCTGTCCCGCTGAGTGTTAATGTCGCTTCGATCACTCGGATTCCATACACAATTGAAATCTCCCATTAACACAATGCAACAATCACAGTCCATTAAACTACGCACAGTATCAAATAAGAGAATTCGTTTTGCAGCGTCATTAAATGCATAGACGTTGACTATTCGCCATTGCATACCCTGCTACACAAAATCACAAAATATATATCGACCTTCAGTGTCTATCTGCATGGTAACTAAATGCTGAACAAAGTAGGCTCTTTTTCAGAAACAGGAGACAGGACAGGCCGCGCATAAACCAAGAGCGTGTGAAACGCAGACATTATATTCAGACAGAAAAGGTCGCAAACCCCTTTATGTCTCGTCATCACTCTCAATCTTCGTCTCCTGCACAGCGATGAAGCCAAGGCGCTTCCTAGACAAAAGCCGGTGAAGCTGCGCCTGTTTCTGCAAAGACCCAAGGCCTCGTACGTTCATAGTTGGGAAGAGAAGTTGCTGAGACAGGGCCATGGTGACTACCCACTATTTAGACTTAATTCTCTATGTGGTCATTCCTAGAGGGCAACGGTGAGGCTCCCTCCGAACCCTCACCAGGCCTCCTGGACCGTGATCGTCGGCACTTTCCTGAGTGTTTTGATGTTTTGCGGTGACGTGCTTTTCTGGTGGTACCAGTCATCTCGCTGTTCGTGCTTGATTCCGATCTGATAGTCGCACGGTGCTTCGGAAATGACGTATCCGCGCTACTTCGTCTGTCCTCTGCCAGCATAGCGCACGTGTTGAGATGCTTCGGTGTAGCAGATGAGTCATCAGCGGCTGCCTCATTCGCATGGCTGGGAAGCAGCTGGTAGCGTGGTCACAGATGCTTCTTTCTCTTCGCTACTTTCCTTTTCCACGGGAAGTTCTGCGATGCCATTGTCTTTAACATGTAGATGGGCCTTACTGGCACAGCTGGTATCCGCGGAAGAGGTAACGTCTCCAGTCGCGTCGAAAACCTCAGTAATATCCATTATATGATCTTGCAAGCTTTCATTTGGTGGCCTTGTTTTGTGTCGTAACTTATCGGCGTATGTTACAACACATTCTTCAGCTGTGTGGCCAGAGCTCCGGCAGGCTTCACAACGTGGGATCCTGCTGTTTCGACGAATGTGCCCAATGTTGTTACAGCGGAGACAAAGTGGGGTCCGGCCTGGAATCAATACAAAGCTCTGCACTCCACAAACAGGTAGCAGATGTGGAACGTCCCCCCCGCCGACTCCATCGGCAAGAGTCAACACCACGTCTCGATTTAGGATACGCATTTGTTCAATTTCCGATACTCTCCAGCTTTTTGCTGATATAGACTTGACTTTTCCGTAAGCCTGGAGCGCATCTGCAATGTAGTCGTCTTCCAAACTCTGAGGAAGGCATAAAAGCTTCTTTTTACTTCCGTGTGCCGGGATCAATAATGACGTAGCGTCTACCTTTTACGGATAATTCTCCGCACGTGACTAGCTTTGATTTTGTGATTGCTGATTTGCATGCCACCATCCACACGTGCGACATCTGAAATTGATCGATGGTACTTATTTCCTTCAGGTCAATAACGTTCAGAAGGGCGTCTCTGAAGTCTTGGGCTCTGTACGGTCGACCACTTAAGTTAGCATGCAGGAAAACGGAGTCCACAACCAGCTTACCGGTAGGAAGACGAGGTATCACAACACGGTAGTCATTGCTGCTGGCTAAAGCCTGAGCAGCACCTCGGCCAGGGGCCGATAAATCCTTTGGAGCGGAGAACATGAAAAAAGCGACCGTTCTGAACGCCGTCTTTTTCTTTCTCCCCTTGACCACGGTGGTCGGTTGACAGGACCGGATATTGAGACAAGGTTTAGCATCGAAACCTCAGTGTGGCAATATAAAAATGACTCAGCATTCTGTGCGTGCTATGCACTGAGAGTCTAACGTTGAGTGTACTTGCAACCATAGGCGACTGCGAAAAGAAATCAGTTCGAGTATTCTTAGGGTCATTTGAACTGAGGCACACATGTATACGTGTAGCGAGCTCAAACGGGGCACCCAAGACGACAGATAAAGCCAATTTCTCTGTCGCTCAACGTGTCCAGTTTGAGCTGCACATCATGTCAGTTACATTCGTAACCTCCTTGGAACGGAAGGAACTTAGGAACTATTGATCAAGAAAATCTAGCCGTCTATCAATGACTTGGGCGTCTAATGTGTAAGGCTCACTTATGGTGCATGCGCACGAAGAGCATGGCTCTTCACATTCCAGCTTTAAAGTTTCGTGCAATTTTCTGACGAAGAGACAAGGTGCTGCTTTGCATGTAGCTTAGTAGACAGTGCACGAACTTCGAATTATTCACGATTTATAGACAATATCGTTTTCGCCGCATCACTCCATGACACGGACGAAAACAGCGAAGTGCATGGGGAGTAACTGTTGTCGTTCGTCCTCCCATTGCTCTCTTTCCGACCAGGGACTAAACACTTACTCTCAGAAATATGCACACGGCACGCACATTCATGCAGTTAGTCCTTTGAAGGACGAAAGCCCCCTTCTTGGAACTAATGGTGCAGTTACTTCCGTTTTCCCCGGGATTTTTCTTAGGGTGTAAGAGTATAGAAATATAACTGCAAATAAGCGAAATATTGCTTGATCTATGTTACATTGGCAGTGGGCAAAGGATACAACAGAAGAAGGTCCCTGGACTGATGTATGCGGACTACATAGTGCTACTAGCGGGCAATGCAAGGTGTCTGCAGAGACTTGCGAATATGGGTGGCAACGCAGCGACAAATCTAGGGCTAAAGTGTAGCTCAGAGAAATCGAGAATTATGATCTTTAATGAAGAAACGAGTAATTACGTGGTATCAATTCAACACATGCTCATAGTCAAGCAATATAGATACATTGGCGCATACATAAACGATGGAAAGACTTAAGCACCCACCAAGATAACCTGAAACTAAAGGGGAAGCGGAATGCAGCAATAATGAAACATAGAGCCCTCTGGGGCTACGATAAATATCCTGTGGTGCGTCAAATCTGAAAGGAGCAGTGGTGCCAGCGCTAACGTTCTCAAATGCCATTCTATGCGTAAAACCGGATATCTTGTCAGGGTTGGAGATATATAGTATATATCGAGACGACAGGCCCTTCACAGAGATCTTGGGCCATGGCCTCGTGTGTCTGCGATGTGCAAAACCATAAAGGCAGTGGTGCATGTATATATATATATATATATATATATATATATATATATATATATATATATATATATATATATATATATATATATATAGAGAGAGAGAGAGAGAGAGATAGATAGATAGATAGATAGATAGATAGATAGATAGATAGATAGATAGATAGATAGATAGATAGATAGATAGATAGATAGATAGATAGATAGATAGATAGATAGATAGATAGATAGATAGATAGATAGATAGATAGATAGATAGATAGATAGATAGATAGATAGATAGATCTGGGGCCCATGGCCTCGGGCGCCTGCTATGTGCAAAACTATAAAGGCACAGTGCCTTTACGGTTTTGCACATAGCAGGCGCCCGAGGCCACGGGGTGGCAATTACACTGCCAACCACAATGCCAGTAAATCTTAATTGCACAGTAAATCCTAATTACACACTAAATCTTAATTGCAATCATCGCACTCTCAGTTAAAACTCCGTAACACTCATTGTTCCTAGTATCCGGGCTGCCATGGACTTCGTTGCAGCTGTCAATCAAGCGGCCGTGCTCGACACGAAGGTGTTTGTTGCAAATGGAGCAGGAGCGTAGCCAGGGTGCTTATGGGGCTTCAGCCCCCCCCTCCCCCCTAAATCTTTTCGTGCGGTCCTGCACCACCGACCAAACAACCCCCGGCGCCGGAAATCATTCTGGATTTTGTCTACAATGTATTTTTCACGCTAGAGAAGACATTTCAGCGCGAACATTGCGAACTCGGCCTGGAGTCACATAAGGAGCCTCATCCTAGCACAAAGTTTCAAGAGCGTTTCGATGGCGAGTGGACTCGTCGCGGCATCTTGTGCAGGCCGCGGAATCTACGGAGCGCAGAGATTTCAATTCCGAAACTTTATGGGTATAAAGTTTTCATGAACTTTTAATGCGAAAGATGCAGTGACATTCCAAAGTCGTGCTTTATATTTTCAGTTCCGGAACTCTGTGGGTTTAATGATGTTATAAACATTTGGCGCAAACGGTACATTAACTTTTCTAAGGTCGTACATCGGACCATACAACGAGATAAGCCAAATCAACACACTAACAGACAAGTTGGCCAATCAAGCAGCGAGGTCCGATGAGACGAAGCTTTGTGATGGTTCATTTGTGCCGCCATGTTACAGGAAAGAATATCAACATTTTTTTCAGTTGTGCCAAAGCATCCATGTCAAGACACTAAAGCGAGCAAGGGTAACTACGTTCTTATTTATTTGTTCTACTTTGACTTTTATTCTTTTCAAATTTATTGTTCTCGCTACCCGCGGGCTGCCAAAGCCAGCCAAAGCGAATGTGTTTTTCTCGTGTTGCGCCGTACGGCGCATTTCGGTGCGCTTTCATTTTTCTCTGGCCGAGTGGATTTTCGCCTGGCAGAGTTTTGGACGCTTTGTGGCTAGCATACGAGAAAACGAAACAATGGTCGCTCGCCACCATCACTGCAGAGATTCGACGGATTGCAACGCGTTCGCTTGAGAGCAACCTCTCCAGAAAGTTTTATCTCGCCAGTTTAAGATACCGGGCAGTATGCGTATGGTTCACTGTGGACCAAGCGTCTCACGTTTTCTTCGACATTCCTTCGGTAGCCACATTAGGTGCCCAAAGTAGGCATTCGATTGTGGCCAACATGCTTTCTATTGCGTTTTTTTTTATTCATTTCGGTGCCCCGGTCTCACAAAAGAAGAAAAAAAGACATTGTTGCGGCGCAGAGAATTGTCGCATGGTGAAAGTTTAATTTTGTTGCTTCTTCTTTTGCAGCAAGTAATGGGCAGCGGGACGCTTCATTTGCCGCATACTCTTATTATAATAGTAGTAATAGTAATAGGGAAAAGGGGCTGTGATCTGTGAATCTGTGTTTGCGCAACATGTTTATTTGCCTTCTTTGACGCATTATATACGATCACTTTTTCTTAGAAAAGTAGATTTATTGGAGACTTATACGTATATTTAAATATCTTATTGCGAGGTTTTGTGTATACCTGCAGTGAATTTTGTTCCCAGTGACACTTTCTTGCCCTTTATAAAGCTGTATCCTCGCATTCCTAGTATACGAGAGCGAGTCAAATGAAAGTGTGCCAATTCATCCCGCGCAATAATGACTCGGTTCATTATCTGCAAGGCATGCGCATAGCACATAAGCATCTCATTTAAAAACGTGACGTGCAGGTGTGAGGATAAACTTCCTTTAATGCTTTCATACATTGGGTTGAACATGGTTGCGTGATATAATGGACGCTCCAAAAGTTGAACTGCGTAGTGTCATGAGGTTTTTGATAGCTGAAGGTGTTTCTCACAAAGAAATTATTCGCCGTATGGCTGCCGTGTATGTTGAACATTGCATTTCATTTGCCACTTTGAAGCGTTGGAGCAAACGGTTCAAAGAAGGACGTGAAAGTTGCAAAGACGATACAAGCCCGGGCCAAAACCACCGTGCAATCACCCCTAAAGCCATTGCAAAGGTTGATGAGCTGATTATACAAGAACGGAGGATAAGCATCGATGAACTGGCTGAGCGTGTGAACATCAGTCGCAGATCGGTTCACATCATAATTCATGAACATCTCGGTTATCGGCTCTTGTGTGCGCAATGGATGCCCAAGATTTTGAAGCACCGCCAGAAGACGGAGAGTTACGGCGCTGCCTTGTCTCATCTGATCCGGTATCAGAATGAGGGTGACGACTTCTTGTCTGCAGTTGTCACCGAGGACGAATCATGGTGCCGCTATTACGAGCCTGAAACACGACGGCACTACTTACAGTGGAAACATTCGAATTCACCACCCCCAAAGAAAGCAAAGGTCGTCGTCATTACCGCCGGAAAGCTGTTGACTTTTTTTCGATCGTCAGGAGCCATTACTGATCGAATTTGCTAAACCTGGAGAGTCGATCAATCGTTTCCGATATTGTGAAACACCGGATCAACTGCGTGTCGCAATAAATAACAAATGATGCGGAAAATTAACGAATCGGGTTATTTTTCTCCACGACAAGGCTTGTCCCCACGTCGTTGATGTGGTTAACACAAAACTGGCAAAGCTCAAGTGGGAAACGTTGCAACATCCGCCATACAACCCAGACCTGTCGCCTTGCGACTTCATCATTTAAAGAAAAGAAACAGTTAAAGGGCAGTTAAAGGGCAGTTAAAGAAACGGCTCAGGGAACCAGACTCGGGTCGGACGATGACGTGAAAGAGTCAGTTACAGAATTTTTGAAGCAGCAACCCAAGGATATTTATGAGACGGAATTCACGCGACTAGTTAATCATGCAGTGGGACAAATGTATCTTGAGACTACTTTTAAATAAAGTGGCCAGTTTGTTATATTCGCATTGGCTCACTTTCATTTGAGTCGCCCTCGTATATTTTGCAGAACTCTTGCTTTCTATATGTGCTCTCTGTTGCGACTATAATTTCGGTGTACTTACAATACACGACCGGTGACAGCTGCTCCTGAGCAATACATTGAAACGAAGGACAGCGTCATTGAGATTTTTCTCTGGCCGTTCCATGTGTACAAAAATGTAAACGAGGTTCTTGAATGTCAAAGTTACATTGAAATATTTCTCCTCAACTTGTTCATTTCACAGCCTTTACATCTGTCAAATGAGCGGCATGCACTTTTCTGGTTTCGCACTGATATAGTTCTAAAGTTCGTGTGGTATTTCCTTTACTTATTAAATAGACCAAAAAACATGGAAGCATTGCTATCAGTCAATTCGGGCAAAATTTTCGGGACATACGAGTATATTCTTTTACAACAAAATACATATTTTGCTTGTCTTGGCAGTGCGTAGCATTCAAGGATTCGTTTGCAGCATGTTTGGCAATGGTGAGGCAGTTATTATTTATGTATTTGATCCCTCGACAAATTCTATAAGGAGGAAGCCTAGGTGCAACGTTACCCCCCCCCCCGAACAAAAATTCTGGCAAGGCCACTGAGATGGGGTGCTATCGATTTATTATATTTAAGTCTACATACCCCTTGTGTCACGTTGGCCCACCCATTACGGGGGTTCGACCAAGAGTGGGCACGCACCAGTATCATGTACGTGCAGTGGCGAATTGTCTGTTCGCCCACGTTTTCTGCTCGGCAAGACAGCAGCCGGCGCATAACTAGTGACCACTAGCCTCCCATAAACGGCCAGGTACATACAAACCGCCAGGTGTGGGGAAGAGCCAAAGAAAGGTTATCACCTTAAAAACGGAACTTGCCGGTAACTGTTTCACCTCCGGTAATGGAATGCGTCTGTTTGTTTTTTGCTCATCCTCTGCTTCTCTTTGTGCTAGTTTTGTTAATTAGTTTTCCTCTCCTTTTTTACATTCAGTGTTCCACAACACTTACATTCCCCGACTATGACATGCGCTACCGGATTCAAATTTCCAATTACATTCGCAAGTGAAACGTTCTAGCAAGGCACAGGCTGCCAACTCCTCTATATATATGGTTTGTTGAGCTGACCCTATATATAATGAAAACGGCAATGTACTATGTCAGTCCACTGACTCCTGGCTTACTTCATTGTCGTGAGAATAACCTGAGAAAATTTATGTTTTCCTAATCACGGTGTATGACAGATCTAGAGTCTGGCTTTGTCCTACTTCCATGATTATCTAGTGAACAACCAGTCAGCGCGTTCAAATATGTTTAGATTACGTGCATAGGTTCAGAGGGAATGAAAACAAGCGTCTTTACTTTTCTGTATGCTTGTTAGAGGTCCCGCGCCTTTAGCACAGAGAGTGAATGAGAAATAACAAGAAATTTCTTCAAGACCACCAACGTCTTGGCCCCTGGAGATAGTCATCACTGACACGAACGAGCTCCCGCAAAGAGCAGAAAATAGAAGGAAAAGGGAAACAAGAAGAACACAAAAGAAAACATTGCTGGAGGCCGGTGGAAACAAACAATAAGAAGAAAATACACAGAGAAAGCGCACAGAAGAAGCTTCACTCGGCAGGCAAAGCCCCACGGAAAGTCAATAAATGACGCACGAAGGCTTTTCAGCGCAAGCACACGTAGTATGCGTCGAACTGTCGCTTCCTCTCCAGAGCCCTCGCATGGCTATTTGCTGGTTAGGGCGGACAAGGAGGAGGAAAGAAGGAATTCCGATGAGTTATGCGTGAAGCTATTTGCCTTGGTCTACGCAGTATGGTTCGAGACTACGCGGGAAACGGCAGGACCGAAGCCAATTACGGGGAATTGCCCTGAATTGCCTATATTCCATGGTCGTCAAGAGGCTTTCAATTTCGTGGGTCTGTTCAGCGTCGTTTTATGTGCGAGCTTTAATTACATATATAGATATATACATGTCACCGTTCGCATAGCTATGTGCACTACAGAACAAAGACATGTCATAGAATGACGGATGGAAAAACAAAGAGAAGCGATGACTTTCAACTGACATTTATTTTCAAAGGACGCGAAATACATACGCAAAGGAACACGAGGCCCCACATGAACCAGCAATAAGAGTAAAAAAATAAACAAACAAGTACAAGAACTGATAATGAACCTCTTTATATAGACACGATGACGTCAGTTGTCACGGCGCATGACCCACAGGGCATCCCAGGTATGACAGTTCTTTTTTGTACAGGAAAACTGCAGGTTTGGCAACGCAATTTCCTTTTGTGATGGCGGCAGCTTCAATGATAACTCTGAATTTATCATTACAATGTATTGCGGCAACGGTTCCTTTTTCAAGTTGCTGGGTACAACCATCCTCCTTACAATGAATTTCGAGGAATCCCTCGTTGCCCTTTTGCACCTTCATCTTGTGTTCCTGTAACCGTACATTTAAACGCCTACAGGTATGCCCCACATATTTAGGCCACACGTGAGCGGAACGCCATAAACTGCGCCTGACACGCAATCCCCTGAGCGGTTCCTATGCTTGACATTACACATGCGCGAACCCTTTAGAACTGGACACGTCCGTGTTGAGAAAGTGTTTTTGATGCACAGAAACAACAGAAACACCTGCTATTTGTATAATATTTCTCAGCCAATAGAATATACCATGCAGGTAAGGAATTACAGCCACATTCATTTATGCTTCTTTTTGCGTTTAAGGAACGGTGTCAGCATTTCGTATAGCTTCCTGCGTAGCGCCTGCGACACAGAAACGAGCAAGTGTCGTGGGTGGCTTCATGCCTCCAAACGGGCAATCTGCATGCTAAATCTCTCATGAACTCCGTGTAAACAGGACTTGTTCAAGGTGCTGCTCAAAAAGGAAAATGCTATTCCATGCTTGACAAGCTCACTGTGCTCAAGCTCGCGAATTAGCTGTCGAAATATGGATATATGAGCCCCCCCCCCCCCCCCCTTTGTTGCGTTTCGAATCAACTTCGAGGTCACAGTGCCACTTACTGAAAGAATGGTACAATACTGATTAGCAAAATTAGGCAATATTTCCAGAGTCATCTGTCCACCCAGTTTCCCTCCTGCCCATTTTTTTCCTTTCTGTTTGCGGTTTCTTGCCTAGATACTTATTAGTATAGTATTTATGCCATAATCGTACGTCACCCTACTGCGTAAGCTCACTGGCTTTGGCGTTTGGCTGCCGAGCACGAGACCAAGAGTTTCGATTCCCTGCCACGGCGGCCGCATTCTGTCGGGGGCCGGAATTCAAAAAGACTCGTGCACCGAGCTTTAGGTGCACGTTCGGGAACCCCATGCACTCAAGAAGCCGTTAAAATAATCCGGAGCCCTGCCTTACGTCTCTCTCGCGCGCCCTGCCCGTGTTGCATCGGAATGTTGAACTCCGTCAATCAGCAAGGTTGTAAATAGAGAAGAAAAGGCGGAAGCTCGGCGCTCGGGAAAGTTGCAATCATTAAGGAGAGAGATGGAACGAACTAAATGACGAATAATTGGGAACGCTAATGGCTCATTGTTCGGCTACGCAGAAAACAAGTTAAGGGCACGTGCGCGTAACAGCCGCTCCTTAAGTACGGCGCTGTTCCAGGGAGCCCGACAACGCATGCTCGCGTGGATGAGCTGTGCCTGCACCGGCGTGCGCAATTCAGCATACACGCGCACGTTCCTACCACTTCAGCTCTCGGCGGGGCCAGAGTGAATTTCGAAATGGTGTTGCAGCACCATCGGCACATCGTTCCTATTGATCGCCATGGTAGGGTTGAATTCCAGTTTCTTCCAAGCGTACCAAAGTTGAAGTGTAATCGAGAGTTCGACGGAAGCCCGTCTGGTCGGTATGAGGCATGACAAAGAAAGACGTACACCGACCTAGTAAAATTTATAAAAAGACAAGACGCTTCGGCTTCCGTGCAGAAGCCTTGTCCAGAATGGAGCGAAAAGTGTTGAAGCGCCTGTTTTAATAGGTTTCAGCAAGGGGCGTGAACACCGCGCGTAAGATGGGCGGAGGGTTCCTTCGCTTCGATTTAGCGCGTGTCCTGTTGAACGTATTTTGAGAGACTCCAGCTACAGAAGTGACTAGTTTCCTGTTTCTTTCCTGGCCGATTAAACTAGACTTCATCTAGACTTCATCAACGACTACGCACAATATCGACTGGATGAAGTCTAGTCTAATCGGTCAGGAAAGAAACTGGAAGTTACGTCAGCACCTGGTGTTTCTCGAGATACAATTAACAGGACACGCGCTCAATCAAAACGAAGGAACCTTCCCCCCGTCTAGCGCGTGGTGCTTGCGCCACATGCTAAAACCTATTTAAACAGGCACTTCAACCTTTTTCGCCCCATTGAATGTGGGCAAGGCTTCCGTACGGAAGCCGAAACGTCTTGTCTTTTTAATAAGTTTTACTTGGTCGGTGTACGTATTTTTTTGCCAAGTTGAAGTGCAACCTCATACTTGATTAATTCGCTCTGAGAGAAGGTTTATTGGCGG
The DNA here is from genome assembly GCF_038994185.2 of Dermacentor albipictus. Lineage (NCBI taxonomy): Eukaryota > Metazoa > Arthropoda > Arachnida > Ixodida > Ixodidae > Dermacentor > Dermacentor albipictus. The sequence continues at coordinate 35,705,969 of NC_091821.1, forward strand.
CTCCTAATGCAAAGGCACAGCAACCGGGAACGGCGAAGCAGCCCGAAGCACTGTCCAAACGGACGCCAGCAATCAACAGCGCGAGCCGAGACGAGCCGCGCGTTGGTGATGCGGCTGTGCCGCAAGGCGCGTCTTCTTCTTCACAATCTCCCCCCGGACAAAAAGAGCCATCCTGGCGCCTTAAGAATCGGGAGGCAGAGGGTCGTGGTAGGGCTTGAGACGCGAGACGTGGACAATGTCACGTCCACGCCGGCGCAAGTCTTCAGGTGGTGACAGGGGCTCAATGAGAAAATTCACCGGGGATGTTTGCTCCAAGACTCGGTAAGGCCCTTCGAATTTTGGGACGAGTTTCGAGGAAAGCCCCGGCGTTTGGAAAGGGATCGACAACCACACAAGAACGCCTGGAGCGTAGGTCGTATTTGGATGCGTGTCGATGCGGTTTTCTTTCTGGCGCTGCTGTTGCTCTGCCGTAAAGGAGCGCGCTAGCTGGCGGCATTCTTCGGCTTGTCGGGCGACGTCGGAAACAGGTAGACACTCGGAGGCGTCAGGACGGTATGGAAGGAGCGTGTCGATGGTATGCGTAGGCTCGCGGCCATACAGGAGGGAGGAAGAAAGGTGAAAATCCCGTAGTGGCCTGGATCGCGGTGTTGTACGCGAACGTGATGAATGGAAGGATGCGGTCCCAGTTACCATGATCAGATGCCACGTACATAGAGAGCATATCACCAAGTGTACGGTTAAATCGCTCGGTGAGCCCGTTAGTCTGTGGATGGTATGCCGTGCTTGTCCGATGAATAATATGGCATTCCGAAAGCAAACTTTCGACGACTTCGGAGAGGAAGGCGCGACCTCGATCGCTGAGGAGTTCCCGAGGTGCGCCGTGTCGAAGCACGAAGCGATGTAGGACGAAAGAGGCTACATCCCGCGCTGTAGCACTTGGTAAAGCAGCAGTTTCGGCGTAGCGTGTCAAATGATCAATAGCAACTACGATCCACCGATTGCCGTCTGGTGTCATAGGAAGCGGGCCGTATAGGTCGATGCCGACGCGATCGAAGGGTGTCGCAGGGCACGGGAGCGGCTGCAAGGCACCAGATGGGCGTAAAGGCGGCGATTTGCGGCGTTGACAGTCAAGACAGCACCGAACAAACTTGTGTACAAAATTGTACATGCCGCGCCAGTAGTAGCGGTGGCGAATTCGTTCGTATGTCTTGAAGACTCCGGCATGGCCACACTGCGGATCGTTGTGGAAAGCGGCACATATTTGAGACCTTAAGCTGCGGGGAACCACCAGAAGCCACCGACGACCGTCAGGAGTGTAATTGCGTCGGTGCAGCAGCTGGTCACGAATGGCAAAATGAACTGCTTGGCGTCGGAGGGTTCGGGATACAGGGATGGTCGACGATCCAGAAAGATAGTCGAAAAGAGAAGCGATCCACGGGTCACGACGTTGTGCGGTTGCAAAGGAGTCCATGTCGAGAGATGACACGTAATGTGCGGAAGTTGTTGCACAGGCCGAGTCTGGAGGTAAAGGTGAACGAGACAAGGCGTCTGCGTCGGAGTGTGTGCGTCCACTGCGGTATACGACGCGAATGTCGTACTCCTGGATGCGTAGTGCCCAACGGGCTAGGCGGCCAGTGGGATCTTTCAAGTTGGCGAGCCAACAAAGCGCATGGTGATCTGTGACCAAGTCGAATGGGCGCCCGTACAGATATGGTCGGAACTTGCCAAGTGCCCATACTAAAGCCAAGCACTCTTTTTCGGTCACGCTGTAATTGGCCTCAGGCTTCGTCAGTGTGCGACTCGCATAGGCGACTACATATTCGGGGTAGCCCGCCTTTCGTTGGGCGAGTACGGCGCCGAGACCGACCCCGCTGGCATCTGTATGTACTTCAGTTGCAGCTGACGGGTCGAAATGGCGAAGAATAGGTGGGGAGATGAGAAGACGACGCAGCGTAGCAAAGGCGGAGTCACATGCAGGGGACCAGCAGGAGAGGGCGGCGTCACCGCGTAGAAGCTGAGTCAATGGCGCCATGATCGATGCGAAATTTCGAACAAAGCGCCGGAAATATGAGCATAGGCCCACGAAGCTTCGAAGTTCTTTGATGGTCTGAGGCTTCGGAAACTCGGCGACTGCTCGAAGTTTTGCAGGATCGGGTAGAACGCCGTGCTTGGACACAACGTGGCCTAAAATGGTGAGCTCTCGCGCGGCGAAGCGGCACTTCTTGAGGTTGAGTTGAAGGCCAGCGTTCGTTAGACAGATCAAAACTTGTCTGAGGCGGAGCAGGTGAGTAGGAAAATCAGGCGAGAAAACCACGACATCGTCGAGGTAACACAGACATATAGACCACTTGAGGCCACGCAGCGTGTTGTCCATGAGTCGTTCAAAGGTGGCAGGGGCGTTACAAAGCCCGAAAGGCATCACCTTAAATTCATATAAACCGTCAGGCGTAATGAATGCGGTTTTCTGGCGATCGGCCGCAGCCATCGGGACCTGCCAGTACCCTGAACGCAAGTCAAGGGACGAGAAGAATTCTGCTCCCTGAAGACTGTCGAGGGCGTCATCGATGCGCGGCAAAGGATAGACGTCTTTGCGCGTTACCTTATTTAACCGACGGTAGTCGACGCAAAAGCGAATAGACCCGTCCTTCTTGCGAACGAGAACGACAGGAGATGCCCAGGGACTGTGCGAAGGTTGAATAACATCACGGCGCAGCATATCTTCGACTTGGGTGGTAATGACACGACGCTCTTCGGCAGAGACGCGATATGGTCGTTGACGTAACGGCGGATGTGAACCGGTGTCAACGTAGTGCTGCACTTCCGACGTGCGGCCCAGGTGAGGTTGTGAAACGTCGAATGAACTTCTAAATTTGTGCAGGAGATCAAGAAGGTCGGCGCGTTCGCCAGGTGTGAGGGTATCGGCGATGGCAGGCGAGAACGCAACCCTGGACGTTTCCTCAAGCGCGGACATCGAAGATGGTTGGCCGGGGTCGACGTCAAAAGAGTCTCCAGGGACGTCAACCAAAGAAGAAGAGCCGAGGAGTTCCACGAAGCCAAGGCATTCACCAACGAGCAACGTAATAGGCGCACAGAGGGGATTGTAAAAGGATATATTGCTGCAGCCGCCAGCCATGTCAAGCGTCGCGAAGGGTAGTGGGAGAGATTTACGGCTCATGAAGACGTCGGACGGCGTGAAGAGGACCGTTGCATCAGCGATGGCATCGCAAAAGACGGGTACGAGGGCGAAGGAGCCAGGTGGAATATCTGTGTCCTCGCGCACGGTAAGCTTAGAAGGGCGGTCGCAATCTTCGTCCAAGGGTGCGTCACAGGGGGAAAATTCAACTTCGGCGCGTGCGCAGTCGATCACGGCTTTATGACTGGATAAGAAGTCCCATCCGAGGATGACGTCATGCGAGCAGGTGGGAAGAACAATACACTCGACGATATAAACAATGCCGTGAATAAGCACACGTACAGTACAGGCTGCGTGCGGAGTGACGTGCTGCGCGCTTGCCGTACGAAGCGACAGTCCAGAAAGCGGCGTGGTCACCTTGCGCAGCGAACGGCACAGTTTGGCGGCTATCACAGAAACAGCTGCGCCGGTATCCACAAGAGCGAATGCTGGAACACCTTCTACACAAATTGCGACCACGTTAGCAGGAGAGACGCGAGGACTTTGACAGTTCGAATGGGGCGCAGTTCTTGCCTCTTGAACTGCGACGTTCAGTTTTCCTGGTCAGGTGGTGCGGGTCGCCGACGCATTGGGGAGAGCGAGCGTCGGCGAGGGGATGGCGAGCGACGCGAAGGAAATGCTGGGATGTCAGCACGAGCATACGGTTGGGGGGCAGGAGCGGCGTATTGGCGAAATGGCTGGCTGCCGTACTGGAAGGGCCGCGAGGCGTCGCCGAACGCTTGAGGACGACGGCGGCAATATCGGGCGACGTGTCCGGGAGTGCAGCAAGAATAACAGATGGGTCGATTGTCAGGTGTCCGCCAAGGATTAGCACGCGGTGCGGTCCAAGATGTAGCATGGGCTTCCGGTGGCAGCGGTTGGGACTGGGTCGTGAAAGACGCCGGTGGAGGCCTGCGTACTGCCTGGGCGTACGTAAGAGGCGCGGCCACAGGCAGGACTGGCTGCGCATAGGTGAGAGGCGTGGCGACAGGCTGCACTGCCCGCGTAGAGTTGAGATTCATGGCTGCAGGCGGCTGATGTGGTGCGAAAGGGACAACTTGGGCGACCTCTTCGGAAATGAGGGTGCGGAGCGTGTTTGGAAGACGGGACGTGGGCTCCTGAGTGAAGGGGACTAAAGAAAGTTGGCGGGCAACATCCTCACGCACAAAGTCCTTTACCCGCTGAAAGAATGAAGATGGGTCGTACATGTTGTCAAGGCTCGCCAACAAGTCGTCGCTACCCAAAGGACGCCGAGTCGAAGCGCGTTGCTTCCTTAACTCATCGTAACTTTGGCAGAGGCTGACAACTTCAGACACAGTGCGCGGATTCCTGGCTAGGAGCATCTGGAATGCGCCGTCATCGATGCCTTTCAGTATATGGCGAATTCGCTCAGCTTCGGGCATTGCGGCGTTGACTCGTTTACAAAGGTCCACGACGTCTTCTATGTAGCTTGTGAACGTTTCCGCCGTCTGCTGTGCTCGGGCGCGCAAGCGCTGTTCGGCACGCAGCTTGCGAACAGCGGGTCGGCCGAACACTTCCGTAAAGGTAGTCTTGAAGACTGACCATGTGGGCACGTCACTTTCGTGGTTGTGAAACCACAGTTGGGCAACACCAGCCAGATAAAATATGACGTGAGTTAACTTGGCTGGATCATCCCACTTGTTGTGTGCGCTCACCCGTTCATATGACGCAAACCAGTCTTCTACGTCTTCGTCGTCTGCACCGCTGAAGACCTTGGGGTCCCGTTGTCGTGGAACGCCGGTGCAGGTGACGGACTGTGGCGTCGGTGCCGTTTGGGAGGAGCTGTCGGTCATGGCGGGTGGTAACGTTCTTGATCGCAGCTCCAGGGTTTCAAGCGACGGGGTTTGAGTCCCAGCACCTCCACCAATTGAGAGAAGGTTTATTGGCGGCTCCTAATGCAAAGGCACAGCAACCGGGAACGGCGAAGCAGCCCGAAGCACTGTCCAAACGGACGCCAGCAATCAACAGCGCGAGCCGAGACGAGCCGCGCGTTGGTGATGCGGCTGTGATGATGATGATGATGATGATGTCCTGGATGAGTTTGGCGCTTACCCACTCGCGGGGATTGGCCAAGAGTCGGGCAGACTTTGCTTATGTGTTCAGAAAAGGAGGTAAAAATCTAAAATTTTGTTACATGAATTTAGGCGAGGGCAAATCGAAATGGTTCAGTAGATTGTCATGCTACGTAAAGGAGAAAAAAAAAAGTATCTTGAATATATCAATGAGGCAATAGAGGAGGAATGAATAAAATAATATGGTCATCAATGAAATCGGTTTGATTCAATAAGAAATTTTTCTAAGGCGAAGCAAACATTCCTGTGTGAGTGCCCAAGCACAGACGCTCCGAAAGACAGCAGTACCGGAGTGTTCAATGGCAGACCAAGCTGTCGCACTGTAATTTCTAATGTCATTTTCCTCGTGGAGGAGAAACGCCGGCATTCCAGTAGGTAGTGCTCAATCGTCTCTAATGCATTGCAAAAATGGCACAATGGGGATATTGCCAGACCAGATCGGTGCATGTAAAAATTTAGAGATGGGACTCGACAACGTAGTCTCGTTAATGTAACCTCCGTTTGTCTTGTTTTGCAAAACTTCCTGCTCCAAGGGAATTGTAAGTGGCGTAGTTCCAATGATGAATTGAGGTTCGAGTGAGATGTTAAAAGGATGTATCTTCTGAACCTGGCGGACGTGATAAAGCCCGTTGTTGGAAGAAGGGGAAGCACTGGGCCGCTGATAGAAGCCTTGGCCAAGCTGTCTGCCACCTCATTCATAAATATGCCTTTGTGGCCAGGTACCCATATTAATCGTAAACTTCTCAAATGACTTGGAGCCAGTGAGTTCAAAGTTTTCAATATGTGTGTCTCGCCGGGAGCAGTAAGTGAGGTGCACAGCGACAAAGAATCTGTGATTATTACCGCCGTTGACCTGGAAGACTGCAGCTTTCGTAAAGCTAGGACAACAGCTAGGAATTCCGCTAGGTATATTGGAGTGAAGTCGGGAAGCCGAATAGAAAAAGACCAGTCCAATGATGATGAGAAGATTCCAACTCCTGCCTTTTCATCAATCTGCGAAGCATCCGTTGCTATAATTACGTTAGTGTGGAGTTGATTCAAGTGATCCTGGAGTAAGCCGTTAAGAATATGTGAGGGAAGCTGCTTTGCATTATTTGGGTATAGGTCATCATAAGTAATAACTAGTGAATTTGAGATTCTGTTTTCCGTGATTATATCATTTATATTTACGTCTAACGGATTCAATAATGATTGCGATACAATGACTTGTGGCGTGTGAAACCGTGGCCATCTGACTCCAAAAAATTGGACTCGTTGTTTGATGAAGATCGAATGAGACCTTCTTAGTGGGGATTCATAGAGCCTTATAAACGCTTGAACGGTGAGTATTTTAAATCTCATTTCAAGGGAAGGTAATCGTGCTTCCTTGTAGAGTACAGCGTTGGCTACAAACTTTGGAAGCCCCAGACATAAGCGAAGCGCTTCCCGTTCTAGCAAAACTAGTGGGCGTAGCTTGTAAGCCGCGGCGCCGGAGAATAATACACAACCGAACTCTAGTATAGGTCGAATGTACATGCGGTAAATCATTATGAGTGTGTCTCTGCGCATGCCCCATCGATAATTACTTATCCTTCGTAATATCCCCATTGCACGAGAAGCTTTTGAAGTTATATGTTCAATATACGGATGCCAATCAAGATTACCATTATAAATAATTCCAAGGTACTTGACCTTTTCCACTTGTGGGATAGTGGAGTGACGGTATGAAAGGGATATAGTAACTGGGTCTCGTAGGGGAAAGACAAGAACGGCACTCTTATTTACATTAAGGGACAAGCGAATACTGTCCAGCCATGCTTCTAGCTCGCATAAGTATTTCTGCAAGCATTCGTACAGTGACTGAATATCACTTGCTGATGCAAAAAACGCTATATCATCAGCATAAACGTACGTGCTTACATTTTGATGATGAGGAATGGAGCTGAGTAGGATGTTAAACAGCAGCGGGGACAAAACTGCCCCTTGAGGAACCCCGCGTGTTTGTCTGAATTTTCCCGATGAAATTCCGCTTTGTGCACAGTAAAACTCCCTGCCCTGCAAGAACTCTGCAGTCCACGTCACGAAGTAGTCTGGCAATCCAATATCCTGCATCCTTTTTATTAATAAAGGGTATTCCACACTATCGTATGCTTTAGAAATGTCTAACGTGACTAGGGCAGCATATTGTTTTTGGTAACGAGCCAACTGAATTCGGCTTTCTAGGTCGATATGTGCGCACCAAATGGACATCCCTGGTCGAAAGCCAATTTGGCAGGGGCTCAATAATTCTCTTGTGGTTACAAACTGAACCATACGTGCGTTTAATAACCTTTCTATTAATTTTACGAAATTTGATGTTAGAGAAATAGGCCGAATATTGTCTAGGACAAACCCTTTGGTTTGGTCTTTCAGCAGAGGAATCACCTTCGCAATTCTCCACACAGGAGGGAACCATGCATATTTTACTGAGTAATTTATGGTATCTAACAAGCCGTTAGGAGCGACTTCAAAGAGAAGTTTAATCATCTTGGTAGTGACTCCATCGTGACCTGGGGCTGCAACTGGTAAACAGGAAACGGCTTGGGACAATTCTGACATGGAAAACTCTTCGAAATCTTCTGAAGTGCCCTGCGCGTAAGGAGAGAAGGGAAGAGAGGTAGCGAAGCGGGTCTCTAACCCTTGCGCGATAACATTTAGAGAGTCAGCTTTCTCACTTGTGGTTAAAACTACCGACTCCCAGTTGAAGGGGCGTGGAATCATTTTTTGGGATCTTAAAAACCGAAATAATGCACGCTTATTATTTGCTTTCGAAAGGAATTCGAAATGTCGGACATTGTAAGCGTCTTTTGCCTTACCTACCGTTCTTTTAAATGTTCCAGCAATAAATTTATAGTTTTTCCAGTTTTTCGGAGATTGGTTATGCATGAGTTGTTTCCATGCAGCCTTGCGTCGCTTGTAGTCCCGCGAGCAATCGTCATTCCACCAATTTGTAGAAGCAGTGTTTTTACATGCCTTTAACTGGAACTCTGATCTTTTGCGCGAAGTATCAATGATGGAGCAAATATCCTCGGCTTGCAATGGAGAATTTTCCATTGATTTGAAAGTAGTCCGCAGGCAATTTTTAAATGTACGGTAATCCACAAAAGAGTGGATGCGAGCCTGCACGGTGGACTGCGGAACTACCACTTCAAACACAACAGGCAAATGATCGCTTGTAGTCCCGACATTCACCGTTTCCCATGCGGATGTGGGAATACCTGGACCTGAAAATGTAAGATCCAGCACAGATATGAACTGTCCGCGAAGAAACGTAACTGATCCCGAATTTTGACACGAAAAGTTATTTGTGATTGCCCAGTCCCATAGACGCTTTCCGCACGAGTCTGTCCTGGATCCCCATGATGCATGATGAGAGTTGAAGTCACCTGCCAAAATTATATCTTTACCGCATTTCGCCATAACCGAGTCTAGTGGGTGTGTATCCTGCACACCCGAAGGAAAGTATATATTGACTAATGAAAAAGGCCTACTGCCAGGGAGAGTAATTTCTACTGCTAGAATTTCACATTCTGGAGACATCAGCTGGAATGATATATTTGCCCTGTGGCAAAACTTGCTTGAGACCATAATTAACAGTCCCCCACCTCTAGATGGGCGATCTAGGCGGAAGGACCTAAAATTGCGCAGAGAAAATTGTTTTTCAGGGGATAACCAGGTTTCTTGCAGTAAAATTACATCTGGAGAAATTTGAGACGATAGAACGTTTAAATCTGTAGAAGCAGCGAATACTGATCTGCAGTTCCACTGCAATACCCTCATCTACCTTCCAGTGATGAGAGCACCGCAGAGGCCACAGCCTCCTCCAATATGTTACCCTTCGGGTTGACTTCAGGGAGGATTTTCTTGGATTTACTAACTGAGTGGGAAGTGGTAGCCTCAAGGGGAGAACACCTCCTTTTATGTGCCCTCACGTCAATTTCCATGTTTGAGGTATCTGGATGATCAGGGTTGTCTGGGCTATTAGTTGCCTTGGTTGAGGTACCTGCGGCAGACCTGACTTGCTCTATATGGGTTGCGGACGCAATTGCTCCATTTTCCTGAGAGTGGGTTAAACAAGCATTCATGTCAGAGCATGATGGCATGGCAGGAACACTCGGTAATAATTTTTCTAACTTTGAGGTAACCAGTCCATTGAAGCATTCTGTGACGCTTTCTACTATGCGCTCCATAATTTTAGCCATAGACTTTTCAATAGCTTGTGCGATTACCTCTGACAGGCTTCCATCAACGACAGCTTGGGTTCGTGCTGTCACACTCGCATAACCATGGGCTCTTTCTTTTACCGCCGCAATTGCCTCTTGACGTGAGCAGCGCCTTTTGTCCATAACCTCCATTATTTGGACTTCTTGAGTTCTCGCAGGGCAGTTTGAGCAATCAGCTTTGTGGTCTCCACCACAGAGGCAGCAAGAGTCCGACTCGGCCGAGCAATTACTAGCGGAATGGCTCCCGCCGCAGACGCAACAACGAAGGCTGGATTTGCAACCACCCATGCTGTGACCATAGCGCCAACAATTTCGACATTGTAATGGACGCGAGGCAAGCGGGTCCACTCTGAATATTAGAGGCCAGACTTTTATCTCTGAAGGGCAAGACGTACCTGCAAACGTGGCAATTACTGACTCAGTAGGGACGCGTGTATTGTCCACCATTCTGTTGCACCGGTAAACCGCAATTACTCCAGCCGCGGAGAGCTTTTCTAGGGTCTCTGTCGGACTTAAGGAGGAGTCTACACCACGAACTATTCCCTTAGTGCAGGCAAGATGTGGGGGAATGAAGGCACTTACTTGCATCGATCCAAATGATGAGCACTTAAGTAAGTCGTACACACACGCCTGGTCTGGCGAACGGCAAACAATCCCACCTCTGCCAAACTGTCGCACATCAGTGATGTGCAAGTAGTGATGCGTTGCCGCCTGAAGTTCCGCCTGCACTGCCTTCGGGTTGTTGAGCCGGATGGCTCCTCCATGCAGAGGCACCAGCGCCACAGGAATGCTGCTCACCCCACTACGAAAGAAAGCTTCAAGAGGCATTTGATCAGGTGGTAGCGAGGCCGACCAGGGCGGAGATCGCCCTGTGCCGTCCCCTGGAGAACATTTAGACATTTGTGGCTCTATCTCCGTAGCAGACAATGTAAATTTATCTTAAAACCCTGCTAGGTATCTACAAAGCTGGACTAAGTCCGCCCGACACTTAGCCAAAACCCCGAAAGCTCACTGTTACGATCCGAACGACGCCGAGCTTGCCTTGCGGCAAGCTCCTTGCGCGCCTTGCGGCACAGCCGCAAGGCGCGTCTTCTTCTTCACAGCTCAAACAAACGTGCAAGCATGCGATGAAGAAGAGGGCCGACGTGCGACTTGTACCTTCATGTTCGCCTCAGAGCTTGACTGCAGGTGCCGCAGAGCGGGGGCGTAGATCCCATGAACCGAAATGAGGAATCAGTTGAGGAATGTGAAATAGGAATAGAAATGAATGTAGAATAGGAATAGGAATACGAAATGAGGAATAGCACCTGCGCGCGACTAGAACAAGATGGGAAAACATCAATGTGCAGGTAACTCCTGAGCAAGCGTGCACAAACGGGAGCCCGCAACGAGCCTTCTCGTTAATAGGGCGCCGAAGTTCGCCCTCCATACGCTGTGTGTATCGCGCAGCTTTAACCGGACTTTAAAAGTGGTACATCGTAGGTACACCGAGGGCATACTTTTCTTTGCTGTCTTGGCTTACTTAAGTACCTTGTAGTGTACGTGGGTATCTTAAGTTCACTATTTTAAACGTTCACTTTCTGTCATGTAAGTCGTATTTAGAAAAACGCAAAGCCCGTTCCGAAGCACGCAATGAATTTCAGACGAAGCCAGTTACCTTTAAGGTGCTTTTTTTTTTCACCCTATGGAGAATCACGTTGGAGACAAAAAAAAAAAAGAACTACGCCGCTGTACGCGCTTGCGCACATGCATTGCAACACTCTCAACAAGTTTTCAAAAACAAAACCCGAACATCACGAAATTTAAAGGGGTGGAGACATCAAAATTTTCGTTCATGCGTTTGTTGATTCAAACGTTGCGTCATGCTTCAGGGAGCACGATACACACAGCGGGATTCATATATATCCGATAAATAATTTAATTTATTATACCGAGCGATTTCGGTTTCGGTTTCTGGGCTCCGGGGGATGCTATGACGTCACAGAGGAGGAAACGCAACATGGCTTGGTCACGTGGGCCACATAAAATAGTGACGTAAATCTATGCTGCGTCGTCTGCTCGCGCATACGAGTGCTCTGCCAGCAGAGGTCAACTGGCGATTCGAAGTGCATGTCGCGATTATTATAATTATTGCGAAGAGCGACAACAACGGAAAGAAAATATTGCGGCTTGTGAAAGTCGGTGATTCATTCCGAAGCGCCGTAAGCTTTAGCTTCGAAGTGAACCGGAAAAGGCCTAGCCACGATATCGGCGGCGCCGAACGATCAGAGGCGGTGAAGCTGCCGTCGGTGCACAGAGTGACCACTCCTCGGACGCTGATTGGCCGCTTCGCCGTACGGCTGCCGCACAAATGGGTCTCGGGCCCGTGCTCTCTACAGCTAGGAAATCTCGCCGTTCGCGAGCAAAACCGCCGTCGCACGGGGGCCCGCGAACGGCAAACGGCGTGCGGCGAGTTTCCGTGCCGGTAACGTGGACGGGCCTTCACATTGAGAAAGGCCAAGCGAAGGAGAGACCGCTCCGAGCTGCCGAACTATGCGACTATGCGAGGAGAGAAGCGGACAACACGAACGCCGCATATCCTGGTCGGCCGGCTACTGTTTTACACTCAAACGTGCAAAGGCCCGTCGGCACGGCAACTCGCTGCACGCGGTTTGCCATTCGCGGGCCGCCGTGCGGCGTTCGTGTTGTCCACTTCTCTCCTCCTGTGTCTGTGTCTGCACGCCTTACCCCTTCTTTGCATTAAGAAAGGATTTCTATATGCCTGTAGCTCGGTCATAGTGGAGGTTATGCTCGGTCGCTCGGCTCAGCAGGCTCCGTAATCGGCATTTCATCGCTACTCATCATACGTCACGTTTTTGTGCTGGTGTGCTATGACGTCAATATTTTCGTTCCTCCTCTGTGACGTAGTAGCTGCCGCGCTAGCGATGGGTCTCGACTACGAGAAGGAGTTTTTAATGACTTTTTGGAGCTGAATTAAAATTATTTTGAAATGTTTGCAGCGTCCGATACCTCGTTCTGGGTGTCCTTGCATACGGAAGCAGCCTGCAACATGCCTTTTATAGCCTCAAAATTTGGTGTCCCAACCCCTTTAAAGGGCCACTGAAACGGTTCGGACAAATTTTGTAGGCGCGTAGGGTACAGCTTAAGTAGAACATTCGCACCCCAATTTAAGTGAAGCGTTACGTATTAATGGAGCTGCAAGCGATTAGAAGTTACCCTCCTCCCTAGCTATGCTTTTCCTCCTCAACTCGCTCGCCGAGCGAGCAGCGCTAAGCTCCGCCTTCACTGGTTCAGCGTCACGATGCGACGTCACTTCGCTCACTTCCGGTTGTTGAGGAGCACGCCCCCTCCCGCGCGAGGCCTCTCCGCTAGCCGCTTGGCCGTCGACCGAGAGCTATCGAAGCAGCGTGCGTTGCGAGCATTCTGTCGTAGCGCCGAACGTGTCCGGTACTCCGCTAAAAACAGGCAAGCTGGTCATTTCGGCAAATGACTGGAGGCATAAACTCAAGATGATGAAGTGACTTCAGCGTAGACGTACGAGAGCAGCCTGATCGGTCTGCACGGTCCAGACACTTGCTGGCGCAGCGCTTAACCAGTCAAACAAAGCGCTAATATTGCTTTAACCAAGTGTAAAGCATTTTAAACATTTATAAATCAACGTGTTGATGATTATACTCCTGCGAAAAATACACACCCGCAGCAAAGAAGAATACACTTCGTTGCTGCTACTGTGTATGGTTGAGCTCTGTGCCACCAGGTGGCTGCACCATGCAGACCATTCACATTTGCCCTTCTGCTCATCTCGTGGCTCATCCCGGCACAGTCAAGCGGCCAGACCCTGTCCCCTTGCGCTTGCGTTTGCCCTTATACTGGACTCGCGAAACGGTATTGTGTTAGTAATCTTCCGGTGTAAAGTGACGGCCACAAACGCGCTAAGCAGACGACACTTGCTGTGTGCCGGAAGTGCTGAAGTGTACTGAAAAATTGTTCTTGTGCATTCTCTTTATGTTACTTTCTTTTTATAAAAACAAATGAACTAACATTCCAACTATTACGAAGATTATTTGTTTACCATACAGTTGGAAAAATTATCGACCACGCACACTGGTCAGCCAATCAGATAGCTCACCCACGTGACGTCATATGGGTTATTTGCATCATATGGGTAGGGGCGGCTTAAAATTCCGCCGAGCAGTGCGCTACGATCGGCAGCGATGTGTATATTTAAAACCTTATAATAAATTACACGCTTTACGCAGAGCACTTAGATGCATCAATTAATGATCAGAAGGACCTACTCTAACGACTCAGTACGTTTGTAGAAAATCGCCAAAATCGTTTCAGGGTCCCTTTAAGAAAAAGGAAATTGATTCACCTCATTGTTTAGGGTAAACCAGGTAACCACGTCACCATCTTCGTCGCGAAATCTGTATCGTTGTCCACAGCCGTAAATCGTAAGTTATAGGCCAGCGCTGAAAGGCCAGCGCTAACTGGAGGATCAGACTAAGCACGCAGCCCACTCTTCCCCCTTCAGGCTAAGAGGTTGAAGGCATACGTGTTTCCTGCTACTCCATTTCACGTCTACAGAGGCTAACGCGCTATGATAAAACATGCTAAAAAGACGTAATGAAAAAGGAAGAAATGGCGGATGACGTAACGTTACACTTGAGCTCCAGATTAAAAAATAACAACAGAGTTTGAACGTCTTCACACGGCCAGTACTTCGAGGCTATAGGTTGCACGAAACGGCGCTCAAAACCGACGGAAACACTTTGGTCAGCTCTTAAGCCAAGAAAGGAGCTAAGAGATGGAGTAGCACACTGCGGTATATATAAAGGTATAAAGCCCAGCGGGAATAAGATCATCATGGAATGGCGTCTGGATAGCGCACCAAAACACGGACACAAGAAGAAACGACCGCCGAAGACAAGCTTGGCTTCGTCTGTCGTTTCTTCTTGTGTCCGTGTTTTGCTGCGCTATCCAGATACCATTCCATGATGACCAACCAGTCCATATCACCACCCTCGGGGGATGAGGGACCTCAGAATGGCTGGCCAACGTTTCGACAGGAGGACCTATGTTCGTCGAAGGCGGCCTCGTCATTCACTTGTTTGAGCTAACCTGCCGAGGGGCAGGTTAGCTCAAACAAGTGAGTAGAGTGATGTCACGTGTGGTCGTTGTCGGTGGTGGCTGGCTCTAAAGGTAGAGAATGAAAATAAAAGAATATGCGGATCCCACGCACTGTGGAAATCGATGTAAGCGAAGCTTTCTGTGCTGGTTGTTTTGATTTACAATAATTAGCGGTGATGCTGGCAGCAAATGTGTAATTCTTTCAGCGTTTAGTTCGATACGAGAGGGGCGAATCGGTGTTAAACGTTACCTTGCGTGCACCACTGCTGTTTGTCTGCGTAGTCCACAGAGAACACAGGGAGACGTGCTTGCTTGAGGCATTGTTACGCCTCATTGTGCATAATTTCTCAGAGTTGAGCATTATCACTGCCTCCCATGGCACATTGCATGGTGGCAGAAGTGTTAAACTTTAATTGAATTATGGCGCTCTACGTTATTCAATCAATTAATATAAAAGTGTGTGTATACATTGTTTAGATACGTTCGCGGTCTGCACCACGCTTCGCTGCGCTGCGAAGACGCTCCTGTTCCGCGCGACGCTTCTTTCGGGTCTGGGTGTCCTCGACGCTGAGTGCACGCTTTGGAGCCATTTTGCTGACACGTATTTACGTGCTCCTTGTGCATACCTGACGAGCACACTGTTGAGACGCCAGCTTCCAGCGCTCTCTTCAGGCTATGGACGATTGTAATGTTTAAACTATCACAGCTCATCACGTGACCTACAGCCCAGCACCTGTATTTTTGTAACATAGGTAAGCAAACACAGCACGTGCCATGGATGGATGGATGGATGGATTTTATGAGCGTCCCCTTTGGAACGGGGCGGTGGGTTGCGCCACCAAGCTCTTGCTATTATACTACCTAATGTCCTACCTAGGTTAAACAATAAAAAAAGAAAAAAAAACACTATGAACTCTCACAACCAAATTTTCTGATCCCCTATTGCGAACTGTGCTTTTGTACGTCTCCGTTTTTTTTTTTTTTTGTCGTTTCCCTACTTTTATTCCACCAATCCTCCAATCGCCTCTTACTAATCCCTATTGCGGACATGTTTACTTTTCCACTGCTCTCGCTGAACCCAAGGGCTTCAAGGAGGCCAGTGGTGCCTAAATCGACCGCTGGATAGACGTCTTCACATTCTAATAAAACATGCCCCATAGTTTCCCTAGCTTTACCGCAGCAAGCACATGCTTGTTCTTCCTTCTTATATCTCGCTTTATAGGTGCGTGTTCTAAGGCATCCCGATCTCGCTTCGAAAAGTGATGAGCTTCCCTTTGAGTTATCATAAATTGTTTCTTTCCTGATTTCGTTTTTTCCTCTTAAGTAGTTAGTTACTCATGGCAGGTTTCTTTTCCATTGCCGCCACCCATGAGGTTATTTCGGCCTCTCTGACTTTCCGCTTGACGTTCTTTGTTGCTGTGTTGCCCACCATACAGGCCGCATACTTGCTGGTAAGCTTCGTAGTCTTTTTCCTCCTCTGTGAATCAATGTTTTTCCAGTACAGATACCTCAACACTCTCCGAGCCCATTTACTTTCTTCCATATTCCTCAGTCGTTCTTCATACTCAATTTTACTGCGAGCTTCCCTCACTTCCAAACTAGTCCAGCCCATATGATCCTGCACAGCTTCATTTGTAGTCTTCCCGTGAGCGCCCAATGCGAGGCGACCCACTGACCTTTGGTTCCCATCGACTCCTGATTGCAACCCTGATTTAAAGCAAACAACCGCATTTCCAAAAGTAAGTCCTGGAACCATTACACCTTTCCACTTACCTCGGAGCACCTCGTACCTATTCTATTCCCATAGCGCTCTGTGCTTCATTATGGCTGCATTTCTCTTCCCTTCACTGTTATTGTTTTTTTCCTGTGTTTCCATATCGTTTATATCCATATCCATATCGTTTCGTTTATCCATATACCAAGGTATTTATATTCTGTTACCGGAGGTATTTCCTGACCCTGTATCACCACTGTTTGTTCACTGTTTTCATTGAATAGCATAACACCTGATTTTCTAACACTAAATTTCAAATCAAATCAAAATCAAATCAAATCAAATCAAGTTTATTTCAACATACAACAGATGCTGAGGACCATGGACAAAAAGCCAGCAAGGCTTGACGTGGTCCATGGCCCCGTTTTACAGGCAGCAACAAATGCAACAAAGGATTAGCATGGTTAAATACAATAGTAATTGGAAAAATAGGATTTCCACACTAATAATTACGAAACATTAATCATGATAACTATGAGTAAGTGTAACGAAAACACAAAAATGTACGAAAACAACAGCTATTCATGAAATACATCACAAATACACAAGATATAATAAAACAAATGCAGCACTATGTACATCGTTATTACGACACAATATATAACATTATTTAATACAGTAACATATACAGAAGGATTCGATACGCACAATAAAAATAAAATGTTTATACAAGAATTGAGCCTGTTCAAAGAAGATTCATACGTCTATGTACATATTCGCATCTAGATATATGTTTATCGTAGCTAAGAAGTAAGCATTACTTTATGTTTGCCTTGTTTAAATGGTAGGGTAGTCGAAAACGTAACATTTGATAAGTATAATTTGTTCTAGGCCTTGGTAGATCCCATATTTCAGAACTCCTTGTACTGACCGCCTTATGTTTTACTATTAAGTTGGAAATACGTTTTAGGGTGTCGTTGTTTCTTTTAATACTTTAATATTTTAATAATAAATATTTAATAATTTAATATTTTCTTTAATAAATTGTTGCCTTCCTGTCCGCAGATATTAGCTAGACGTTGCAAATCCCTTTGCTTGTTAACTAGCAACACAATATTGTCCGCATAAAATAAACCTGGAAGCTGCTGCTCTACTACTGTACCCTGTAGCCTGTTTGCATGAGAGATTAAAACCGATATTACTTCCTTCTAGCGTCCTCTCCATCCTCATGGATGGATGGATGGATGTTATGAGCGTCCCCTTTGGAACGGGGCGGTGGCTTGCGCCACCAAGCTCTTGCTACGCACTGAGGCGAGCGCCATCTGGTGCAAGAAACCCAGCGGCACGCGTGGCAAGACCATCGCAGCAGCGCCCGGAAAGTCGGGAGAAGAGGGGGATTGCACGTATCCAGCACTTGTGCACAAATGACCGTTTACACTGTGTGCACAGTGTATACCTTACACATTGTAAACCGAAATTTGTGCGCAAGTGTTTGATACGTGCAATATTTCGCGCGACCGCACGCGTGTGGTGCGGCTTGCGGCGATGGGCGGCTCGAGCGTAAATCGACCCTAAGCCCCACTTCAGCCCCGGAACGTCGGAAAGAGTGAGTACTGCTCGTTACGCAGTGACACATAGTGACAAAGGGAGTATAGCACCGCTTCCTGGCATGTAAGTTTCTCGCACGTTATACAAATCCACCCCAACACACACTCACACTTACGCTCACTCTGTAACACGGTGTAAGAATACACCGTGCTCTATAATCAAAAATAAGTGAATGGAATTAATGGATGGTACAGCAATGGGTGACGACTGTACCGACAGTTCATGAATGTTCTAAACTGTATGTTTAGCGACTGTCCAAAGAGTAAACGAGTGACCAGCAATAATATGTCGATGCTACCAGCTATTACAAATACAGAGCGCCCACGCTCCAAGCCTTAATTGTGCGCGGCAGGAATAAATCTACAGCAACTGATCACACCCGGGAGCAGTTCGGCATGAAAGAAACAATCGGATAGCGACCGCACCGAGGAAGGTTACTTAGTCATTTATACAGGGTGTTTCAGCTAAATTAAGCCAGAGCTTAAAAATGTGCCTATGCATTCTAAGACTACGCGACCAAATGCATGTTGCCCCCTTTTGTATGTGTGTTACGCTATCTTTTGTATTTTGCTTAATTAGATAATTAGTCAAGATTAATTAACCAACTTCTGAAGTAAGGAAGCTGGGAAAAAAATTCTGATTAGAAAGTTGCCGAGCGGTTTGTAAAACGACCGAATAAATAGTTTCTATCTTTCTATCTATTAAGTATTAGTGTTTTTCAGCTGACTGCGCATGCCAGCGAAATAAAAAGAATAAAAACACCACATGGCATGCCCGCTTGCGCGTCATGATTGCACTGCTCCCAAGCGTTCCGCGCACAAACGAACATAGCATTTAGCCGGGTGTGCTACCGCTGCGTCTGCTTATCGCTATCATGAACCGCCGCGAGGGAAGCACATCGCTGTCGTAAATCGCACAGCCAACGCCTTCGTCACTGCCCTGCCGCCTTTTAAGCGGTAGCACGCCCTGCTAGATGCTAACTTCGTTTGCACGCGGACAGTTTGGGAGCGCTGCAAACACGGTGCGCAAGCGGATATGTCACGTGGTATTTTTTTTGTATTTTGCGGGCATCCGCAGTAAGCTGAAAAACATTAATACCTAATAGAAAGACAGAAACTCTTTATTCAGGCGTTTTGCAAACCGCTCTGCAACTTTCTAATTCGCATTTTTTTCTAGCTTGGTTTCAACTTGGCTTCAACTTTCTAATTCGAATTTTTTTTTCTAGCTCCGGGGTTAGAGCCCCTCCGGAGTTTTCCGGGGGGGGGGGGGGGAGTCGCACCCCCCCCCCCCTACGCAGACACCCTATGCACACACCCAGAAGTGTCAGTACTAGAGCTTTGTCACCCACACCATTTGAGGTTTCTTTTAAATTTCCTCGACCTTTTCACTTAAAATTTTACTGGGGCTAATAGCTTACTGCATCATTGTTGGCGCGGACCGTGCACGGCTTTTAATTCCTACTTTCGCTTTATTTTGCAAATGCTGACAATAGGAGGAAACGTGCATTAGAAGCACTAGCGGCGGCTGCCTCATTGGTATTTTCTCACTTCAACATTGTTTTAAATTTCCACTGTAAACACCATGCACGTGCACACTATACTTAAATACACACACAGGACAACGTTTAATCAAAGAGATGGAGGTAGCCAATTACCAATTATTTCTAAAGGTATGGATAGCCTATGCCTAGAGAATTAATATGTTGTTGTATGTTCAACACGCTCCAAATTGCTTTGCGGGCTTTCTTGACCATGAAAAAAATCAATAGACTTCAGTAACCCCTTCCCTGCCTTTCCCATACCCTTTATCTCTCTCTCTCTCTCTCTCTCTCTCTCAGCAGAGTCTTTTATCAATGGCGTGTGAAATGCACGTGAATCTTGTGGGCCTCAGTATTGCTTCTCTTTCCAGTAAGCAACGCTAAAGACACGAAAAAAGCAACATTTCTAATAATTTACAACATTTATTATGGATGGAAACATTGTCAGTTGCATGCAAAGGACACAAATATATGCAGGGTATCCCAATTAACTATCATGCACCAAGATTTAAAAAGCAATGCGTTACTCGAAGAAAACTATGTGCATATTGTTTACAGTACAATGGAGTCGCTGCCAGTAATTTTTCAATTACTGAGATTTAATTAGGTAATTGAAGTAATTATCTAGCTCGAGATGTACTATCATAATTATCAAAGTATTAACAAGGCATATGAAGGCACAGCCAAGGGACATCTAACTGCGGTATTTTCAGCGACCTACTAATTGCGTACTAATTTTTTTCCGACTGATAAATAAACCCACGAAATATGGAGAATACCACGTGACTGCTCTCCCACCGGATCATCAAGCAGCGCCATGTATGTATGTATGTATGTATGTATGTATGTATGTATGTATGTATGTATGTATGTATGTATGTATGTATGTATGTATGCATTAGTCATGGAAGTGTGGCGGTAGACCAAACGCATCGACTATCCATCAGAAATTACGAAAACCTCAGATAAATCGGCTGCTTTAAGAAGCAGCGGCGGATAACTGCATCTTTGAGTTGTAGCCTACGCACGGATATTCTAGCATTTATGGCGTCAAACCATCATACTAGTGTGCCGGATGTGGCCGACCAGGTACCAGTTTCCAAGTAATCAGATTGGAGAATTCTAAATGACGGCCTTTCATCCGTATCCCTTTAACCAGCACCAATGCTTGGAAGATAGGGACCTGTATAGCATCTTCTAGATTCCTCGAATTCGGCAACATCATGTGCGCAGATGAAGAAAATTTTCACAAAAACGCCTAAGTAAATTTGCATAATGCACACTTTTAGAGGGACTCCAATCCACACTGGGTAAAGCGCAATCGGCACCAGTACCAGTGGTCACTCAATGCGTGGTTCAGAATTTACGCCGGTGCTATAATCGGTCCCATCTTCGTCGATCCCACACTGAATAAACAGCGTTACGTGAACGAAATCCTTGAATGAGTGGTGGATGAGTTTCTCAACGAAGTCCCGCTGCCACGCCTTCCCCTTGCATGGTATCAGCAAGATGGGGCATCCGCACGCAGCAGCACCCGAGCACGAAACTGGCTGAATGCGACTTTTCATGCGCAATAGATTGGAACCCACCGGGCTGTAAATTGGCCGGCTAGGTCACCTGACCTTTCTGCACTCGACTTCTTTCTTTGGGGTTACGTGAAAGATCGTGCTTACATGACGAAGACGGACGTCAGATTAGTTCAAGGCAAGGATAACGGATATCTGCCGTATAATTCCGGCGTTGGTCATCAAGGAGGCCACTGAAGATGTGATAAAGCAGACTCAGTACTGCCTAGCTGCAGAAGCGGACCTATTCGAACACGTCCTCTAGACTGGTGTTCAACGGAGCATACGATTTCATAGATTTTAAGGGCACAGTGAAATCCGATGTTCTTTTTTTTTTTTTTGCTGACATCCTGATTGCGAATTCGGCTCATTTAGAATATGTGTATTTACTTTCTTAAACGCATCGGTGTTGCCTTTTCTCTACACGTTGGTCGCTTCTCGATCCATTTCTTTCGCTTTTATTTTTTGACACCCACCTGTCTTTGCAGCACGCATACAGTTTCATGAAAAATAAAACGCACCCTTTAATTTGGCTTTGGTCCGAAGGAAGTTTCTGGCGCGAAATACAGGTGGGCGCGCACTCGTTCGATGCGGTGCGAGCAAAGCCGGGATTCTGAAACATTCCATGTCAATTTATTGCTTTTCGCATTTTGTGCGTGGTCAGCGGGGCGCTGCTGCCGCGTTATCAAGGGGCTTTTGTTATCAATGTGATCAGTCGGCCTTCAGAGATGCATAATAAGGGTGACGTAGAAACGAGAGGAAGGAATAGCTGCGTAGCCGGAAAACCTGCTGTTGGTGCTTCTTACGTACTATTATCAAGATGATGCGCTGTCTCTTCGGGATTGCGACAGGCAATGCATTTCCTCTCAATCAGTCACGATGCGGGAGGGAGCGCAGTCACGTGGTATTTTCATACATCGCGAGCTTTTCTGCAAGTCCGAAAAAGTTGTACGCAATTAGTACGTCACCGAAAACACCACAGTTAGATGTCATTTTGGGGTGCCTACAAATGCCTCATTGACACTTTAAAAATTAGGATAGCACTTCTCGAGTAACATAATCATTTGCCACTACCGCATTGGATCCCAGTAACGAAAAAATTACTGGCTGCTACTCCACTGTACTGGAAACAATATGCAATAGGTTTTCTTCGGGTAACGGAGCTGCTCTTTCTTTAAGTTGTGGTGCATGATAATTGGGGAACACTATATAGTTCACTCAGTAACCAAAATATCAAATATATATATATATATATATATATATATATATATATATATATATGGGGGGGTCGGAAAGCTGGTTGCCCCTCCCCCCCTCCGAGAAAATGAAAACTTTTTTTCTGCCCACGGTCGGAGCATAAACTCAGCTCGCACTCTTCTGTGCACGCGAACTGCATGCCGCCACATATGCCGGTCATGTTAGCACAGGGTGCATTCTGGTTCAGCATATGGTGGTTCCGGCGTGAGGTCATAATTCCCCGTGTGCATTATATTGTACATTGCATTGAATATTTTTCAAAATTAACTCATAAGCGATTACGCTAAATAATAATTATGGATTCTTATTCCGGTGCATGTGGAACTGCGTTGAAGTGATTCACTCAGATTCTTGTAATCCGCTTTCGGCAAACTTGACACTGAATTGATCTAGACCTCTGTGTCGTCACAGACGGCGGAAAGCAATATTGAAGTGTGTTTCGAATTGCTCGAGCTTGCGTGAAAATTCAGGACGCAGCAGCAATATGGCAATATACTACACCTAGATCCATCTTCAGCATATCTCCAAACGCAATTTTTACCATAGTGAACATGAAGATATATATATATATATATATATATATATATATATATATATATATATATATATATATATATATATATATATATATATATATATATATATATATATATATATATAGTCATATCATAAGAAGCCAACAAACATTGACACCAAGGACAACATAGGGGAAATTACTTCCACTTAATTACATCCACTTTAATTTCCATTAATTCTTCGTTTCTTTATTTCATTTATTAAGCTCAAGTAATCTCCCCTATGTTGTCCTTGGTGTCAATGTTTGTTGTCTTCTTATGATATGACTAATAAAATCGGGACCCTCGGTTAACCCCCTTTCTTCTCGTTTATATATATATATATATATATATATATATATATATATATATATATATATATATATATATATATATATATATATATATATATATATATATATATATATATATATATATATATATATTCCGTGACTTCCGTAACATACCAGTAGACAATAAGCACGAGCTTGAAAAGCGCTTATGGTTCTTAGTTGTATTATGGCCTCGGGAGGATATAGGACGTATAGGACAGCAGCACTTGCCTCGCGTGCTGAGTAGTTGTTGTTGTTAAAAACTTTATTCAAACGAAGGTGTTCGGGGCACGCAGGCCCCTGGGACCCGGCACGACCGTACTCCACTCAAGAGAAAACATGTCAGCATGGCGTGTCATTGGGGCACTGGGCGTGGAGCGCGACCGCAACCCTAAAGCTTCTATGGACGTCATTGCTTTGCTCTTACGGGCGTACAATACATCTTAGCGTATTAGTACATCTAAAGCGGACAAAATTCATATGTTTTACATGAATCTCAAAACATTTAGTAATATGAAAATACACCTTTTGCAGAACCCTTGTAAACAACGTAACAAATTGACGTAAGATGTAAAATGACATAACGAATTTGTCCGCTTTCAATGGTCTAATGGATACCGTTTACAGAACCGCGATATCTGCTCCTGATGAAGAGCTATAAGTTTGTAAACTTCGTGCTTCTATTTTTTCAAACTTTCGCATTTTTGAAAATTCTTGTAACAATATTCAGGACCTAAATCGCAATTCGGCTTCCAACAGTCACTAGAATTTAACTTTATCTTTCTAATGCAACAAATTTCCTTAAAATCGGTCGAGGAGTTATCTCAGAAAAAACATTTTTGCATTTTACATGTATTTGAATAGGCCACGTGGGAGTTGGGCCCGAGCTAAAGCTTCCTCCTAACAGCGTAATTGAAATCGGGCAGTATTGAAGTCATTTCCGTTTAACAAAAATCCAGAGACATAGCATCTGTTCGCGATCATTAACCGCCACCTAATCCCATATAAGATATGCCTCGAAAATTTCAGGTGAAAGTTTTTTGACATAACTATTGAATAAATGTAGAAGGAAATTCGGCAAATCACAATTCAGGATTTGCCCAAGGACGACCAATTCGCACGCGCTTCCATTCTTTCACATTTGGTTCCCCCGTACGTCGTGTATGTATACGGCGCAAGAAATGCACGCAGCAATGCTTTCCGCACTCACTCTGAAGGCGTGCGCGGACGATGTGCATGCTGGTCGTTCAGGGTCGATGCAACCGATCCGCGGAATGGGCGGTGAATGAGGAGGTCTTCCGGCTGGCTGACTATGTGTACACGCAAAATTATCTTGTGATGCAGCGTTGCCATCTAACTACTTCTGCACATAGTATCTTAATGATTGGGGGAAGAGCTGCAAGTCCTCGGTGTTGTTTGTTTGCCACGTAAGCGTCATTTATTTTTCCTCGCGTGGCGGCCGAGTGGGTCGTGTGGCACGCGGTGAAGTATACAGGTATTGCCTTCGGTGCGGCTACTTGCATTCGTCCCTGTCGCGGCCGGCAATCCCGCTCCTTGAACAAACGAAATCTAAAGCGTGTCAGACCAAACGTTTTAAGCCACACTTGTTTGGAAAGTACGACAAGGTACTTCTTCTGGTAAGACCGTTAAACGAAGGCCCTACGTAAGAGACTAAGAATTCCCAGCGCTTGTCGGGTGTCGCCGTTTGCGCTCAGACAACTATTAGGGCTTTATAGAAGGCGTCTTTAGCGGCATTTATAATGTTGCGACAGTGACATCCAACAGTAGCACATTACGTCACATATGTAGGGCTTCATATCCATGTTAACATGGATGATGCGCTAGCAATACGAATATAAAGCATGAGTGCGATATGTTAGCATTGCATGCATGTAAATGCGGCTCTTGAAATATCTTCTGAACTCAGCCGTAAACGTTCGCATCGCCAGTGGTATCGTTGTCCTTTTATAACTCCTTTTAGTAGCCCCAACATCTAAGTATATCACGCATCTACATGCAAGCACTGAAGCATCAATGACGTGGTAACTCCTACGCTCACCCAATGGAGTGGCTTAGCGGCTATGGCGTTGCGCTGCTAAGCACGAGGTCGCGGGATCAAATACAGGCCGCTGCGGCCCTATTTCAATGGGGGTGAAATGCAAAAACGCTCCTGTCCCGTGCATTATAGGGTACGTTAAAGGTCCCCAGATGGTCAAAATAAATCCGATCGAGTCCCACTACAGGATGCCTCATAATCAGATCGTAGTTTTGGAATGCAAAACCCCAGAATATAATTTCTAATTTAACTCCTAACTTTTCACATCAGCGCATCTTGCGCAATGCGCCATTTTTCATGTTCATGTGCTGCCCTCTACCGCACGCCGTTGGAAATGTTTTGCAAGGAAGTCGGGGCTGCCGGTTGATTTTACTCTTAAGTCCGTTACGTCTCAACACGGCCAGAGGTGTTAATGAGACGTTTGCCACGAGGCGACCCCCACCCACCCAAGAAATCAACGCAGCGTTGACACCGACGGCTGACGGGTCCACAAAAGGCACCCACCCCCCACCACTACCTGAACTGATGACGAAAAGTGCCCTCGTCGAATTCTATACCGGAGCCCGGGGCCGACCGCCGATCCCCATCCTGCCGCATCTTCCACGCCATCGGGCTTCGGAGGCGGGGTTACTGCGAAGCGTTGCGATAGCATGGGCGTGGTATCGCAACGGATTCGATTATTGTGATTTGCTGCCAGACAGTCTTCAGATTTCCTAGTCCACTCACCGAGGGAAGACAACGGCATTAAAAGCGGATACTTTTCGTGCAGTAGGGCCGAGGGTCCTGTTGTGAACTCGGACGTTTAACTTGCTCCTGCGTGGAGTGGGCTTCCGCAACTGGAGCCATGTAACTAAGCCAATAAATTCTTTTTTCCTTCCTTTCCGCTATTGGACGTACTCGTCGATGGGCTTGGTGCATTCCTTGCCCTAGCTAAAGCCAGCCTAAGCCGCAGCAGCACCTGTGTCCATGTTGAGGGTGCGTCGGTTGTGCGTTTCGTGGATCTCAATGAAATATTAGTGACTTCTTCGGGGCAGCGTGTGAGTTTCTGAAAGCCATGTAGCACTCACCGACTACTGGGTGAGAAGTCCTGAGAGCGCTGTTGTGCTAACAGTGCGGCTGATAAAGGCGCACCGAGTTCCGTCTGCCGACGAGCGCGGCTGCCTTGGAGTTTATGTCACCGATGTCGGCTCTTACAGCTAGCTTCTTGTGTTCCTTTTATGCATTCTTTAGAGATTTTTCATATTCAAGAAGTTTTCGAGTGCAGCCTTCCGCGTCGGATTTGCCAAAGCGGTGCATTTGCTTACATGGACACCTACAGCAACAGATCATTGTTAGTTTCGAATATTTTGGGAACGGCGCACCGCTGATATTAAATGTCAAAACGTAGCACCACTTACATATCTGCGCATATTAGCCGCGTCGTTCCACCCTGAGACGAGTCAATGTGTGCGGCTGAGCCACGACAACTGCGATCCAGACACACATATTACGGGCTGTACTGTTTCTCGCGTTTCTTTAACTTCATCATATAGGTGAAAGAGTTGAGGCAGTGACGATGGAGAGGTCGCTAGACGGGTCGCAGAATCCGCACGGCTTTGGAAGCCTAGAAGGTCGCGTGGGATCCACTCGACAGATATTGGCTGCGGTATGCGTGCCGCCAGAAGATGGATCTGTTGGCATATGTCAGGGCTGCGACTGACGCGTCGCAGAAGCCGCGTCGCCTGGAGGGCATCATTGCGGATGACGATGCGGGCCGTGGGGACCATGGGAAAGGCGGCCACAGAGCACAACGCTTCTCGGACAGCAAGGAGTTCAGCACAAAAGGAGGAAGGAGGTTCTTGGACTTGAAACCGGGTCGTCTTATTAAGGGCAGGTGCGCATGGGCAATAAATTGCAGTGGTTGTTTCACAGCCCTTAATGCTTGCATCAACGTAAAGGACGATGGAGCCAAGCGGCAGGTGGGCATCTTGAGCTACAATTCGGTCACGAAGCGACGCCGCCGCGTGAGTTGATGTCAGGCGATGTATATCAGTTGGCTTGTTATCACTCAGCTGTACAAAACTCCAGGGAGGAAGAACTGGCGATGGTGGTGGTAGAAGCGAGTTCGAGAAAGCGTAAGCCCTGAGAGCACACGGTGCGTGTGAAAGGCTGGTCTTTCACCTAGATGATGCCACCCTCCTTTTAACAAGAAAGGAGCACCTCCGGCGCCGCACACGTGCTCTCATACCTCCGTGTGCGGTAAACCTCCCCCGCAGTCTGACCCGTGCAGAGGAGGTTGCGCTTCGGAGGATCCGGGTCGGGGTAGCCCTCACTCCTGCCGTGAATAGGAAGTGGCCGCACTTTCGCCCGCTATATCCTCGTCCTGAGTGTCCACTCTGCAAGTCGCGAAATATTGAAGCCGACATCCACCACCTGCTGTGGGTTTGCCCTGCACTAAAACCGACGAGGCTCCGGCACCTCGCAGCAGCGGGACTCTCGCTGCATAATCGGAGCCATTATACTGCTTGGACTCGGGGACCGCATTATCGATCCCTCTTGGACTTCATTAAGTCAGCAAATCTTTTTTCATTCATTTAATCATCCTTATTCACCCCCATCCCATACCCTTGTATGCCCTGAGGCATTTATCCTCGCATTAAAAAAAAAAGCTTCATCATACTTACCCTTTGCGTGTTCCATAAAATATTATTAGAGAAAACTGTGCTCGGAATAAGCACTCATTCATAGGACGTGTAGGTCTCTCGGGAAAACACGGATGCTATTGATGACACCGTTGGTAACTGAGTGAGGCTATTGTTTATGCTGCTGTACCGAATAAACTATCTCTTCTTTCCAGTTTGAGGCAGAGGTAAACAGTGCTCCTCTGGGATCAACAAATGTGTGAGCATAATAACACGCACAGACCCACCCATCTACGTGACGAATGCGATCGGTAGCTTACGGGTACGGTGACGTACAGATATAGGCACAGCGCTGTGTCGCCACTTGCAGCTTGTTGTGTACGTGCCGGACGAAGTAAAGAGTAGTTGATATCAAATCACTCGAGGGTAACAACTGAACTATAATAGCAGTTTACTTCGTCCTAACTCCTTATTCTTAAGTTCAGGTCCACCGGTAGCGAGTGCACGAACTCGACGCAGCCAGGCCTATAGCCCTATACCTTCACTAAACATGGTCAACATTGGCTCAAACTTCATGTGCGCAGCTTGAAAGGACTGAAGCTTCTACATTTCAACTTCTAAGCCACTTTTCAACATTTTGAGCGCGTATAATTATATATACAAGCGAAGAAGCAGCGGCTTGGGCTGCTGAGCACGTGGTCGCGGGATCGAATCTCGCCCACGGCGGCCGCATTTCGATGGGGGCGAAATGCAAAAACACCCGTGTACTTTGATTTAGGCGCACGTTAAAGGACCCCAGGTGGTCGAAATTTCCGGAGTCTTTCACTACGGCGTGCCTCATAATCAGGAAATGGTTTCGGCACGTAAAACCTCATAATTAAATTTTTTAAAGGAGCAGCGGCTATCGCGTTGTTGGTTTGACGGCCTACAGCATGGGGTTCGGTCGAACGATCACGGTCCGCACGCTGATTTTGTCGCTGCCGCCGACAAGAAAGCTCGTCGCGCTACAACTCGAGCCCATCGGTTGCATCGTTGTCAGCCTGTTGTGATAAAATGGTCTCAGCGACACACTGCGCTGATTAGTTGGTCAATCGCTGGCGTCAGCGTCCTGTCGGTCTTGATTGTCTCGTATCGACCCAGTGTTACCGCGCTGTATGTGAAGTCAGGCACGCGCTGCCACCACCAGCAAGAGAGGGCCGACGCTGCAAGAAGACTTCGTCAGCAACGTTATGTTTTTGATGTGTTGCCCAAGTGTAACGCAGGGGTTTTTCGATAAATTTGTTAGCCATCAATGCAGAGCGGTAACTACGTCCTTAACGGTGCTGTCCAGACGAAGGCCTGGCCGCTTTTTGTTTTAAAGTGGAGTTGCGCTCCATCGCTACGCGCGTTTTCAGAAGAGCAGCGACGTAGAGCCACCAGTGGAGTTCCAACGCGGTACACGGCACGAGTTTTTGCTGCTGTGCGCATCCGGCCACATTCTTTTCGTTCTCTTCTTTTTTTCGGGGCACTCTCCACCGATATCAAGCCGCGAGGCGGCGCGCGCGTCCCTTGCAAAACGTTTCACGACTGCAAAACGAAAGCATGGCTAGTCATCCAATGCCTCTGTGACGTAGAATCCGCAAGCTGATGCCGATTGGTGCTTTGCGCGGCTCTCGACTGATGGCGTAGTCGTTTCAGTGGCAGAGGCGAAGCGAACCGCCTTTATTCGCGCGTCATGGCAAAACTTCGTTTTACGCC
Source organism: Dermacentor albipictus (assembly GCF_038994185.2). Taxonomy (NCBI): domain Eukaryota; kingdom Metazoa; phylum Arthropoda; class Arachnida; order Ixodida; family Ixodidae; genus Dermacentor; species Dermacentor albipictus. The sequence goes on from NC_091821.1 coordinate 35,735,586, forward strand.
ACCCCAGTACGTCATACGCTGCCAGACGAAGATGCGGAGGACACAAACGGAACATTGCTCATGACGGTAGAACAATGGCGTAGTAAAAGGGGGGCCGTGGGCCCCGGGTGCCCGGTGCCAGTTGGGGGTGGGGAGGTGTCATATATGTTTGAAGACACCCCTCTTTCCGACGGCTTGGCTGGCCGTAATTGGTTAAGATGCTCCGGTAACCAGCAGCCTGAGTTTATGTACCCGATGTACCAGAAGTGTAGTGCGCAGAATTGTCGGCTGCAGCTTTATCAACATCCTACGTAATTGCATGAATGTGCTGGCTAAAAAATTTAATTTGCTGAGTGGTCGCTAAACCACTCGCCGTGCGCTCATGATAGGAGCGGAGGTCGCTAAACATAGTTAGGCCATGTAGCTCTTGGGGGCCTCTTTTGTTTAGTCCGCGTGCTCTTAAAGTATGATACCTTAAGCAACAGCTTAAATAACAATCACAGAGGAAACATTGCAATTCTGAAATTCAGGACCCCAAAGTCATATTAATAACTTAATAAAAATTTCTTCTCTAAACAAGATCATCTTGGGTGCTAGAACCTGCAGTGCTTTGGCACTGTGGGTGGCCCAGTGTGGCAGTACCGAAATAAATATGAAATACTGCACCAGTGACGTCGATATTTCTATCCTCTCCATTGCGAGTGTAGAGCAACAGTAGCGCAAGCTTTCGCTGGCACGGGCTTCATTGCGCCTCTCTCTCTCTCTCTCTCTCTCTCTCTCTCTCTCTCATTTTTTTTACATGGTAACGCCAGGAATCGACGCGAAGCGAGCTCTGTTCCGTTGACAACCTTGTGGCGGTACCGAAGCTCGGATAATGACATTTGCCAATAGCAGCAAATAAAGAAAAGCTTTATGGATCAGAATGAAGAGAACTCGTAATTGTCATAGCGTTGTCAACCGCGCAGCAGGAAAGCAGATGGAGTTTCCTAATAGGATGAGGAAATCATCGTCACTGATGCGTTATTTAATTTTCGTTTGGGTTCAGGGCTGCCCACAGTCAAAATACTGCACGCAGTAGTACCTACGACGAATTCTGTGACGTTGTTGTTGGGAGAACATATGACTGTCGGGCTTGAAGTTTGGAAATGTAATATCGTCTCTAAAATGGCTAATTAAAATTCCATTAGAATTGTTTTGCTACTTGTGCATGAGCCATATTTACCATATTTGTATGATGAGCCATATTGAGCCATATGAGCCATATTTGTATTGGCTGCCCAGCGTTACAGTCTGGCAGCAGATGTGCAAATGCGCTTACGACACGTTATCAGTGCCGTGCCCCTGTGGTATTTAGCGCAGCAAATAAAACAGCGTGTATACCTGCTACATTCGCGATCTCTGGGAACGAAAGTGAAGGGAGGGAGAGGGGGGACATGTGCGGTATCCAAGGCGGCTGTGCTGATGCTGAAACAATACTTCCCCTCCCCAAAAACTTTCGATGTCCCCGCCTTCATCTCTACACCCGGGGCGGCGGGGGGGGGGGGGGGCGACGAAAGACCTGTGGACCTCGGGTGCCGAACGACCTAGCTACGCCACTGCTCAAGAATGACAATTTTCTGCCTAACAAAATGTGAAAAGTATACGTTAGTTGCTTTCCTTTATTATATTAAACAAATCATGAATTTTACGAGTTCTCCAATCCTTATAACGGCGCACGATGTGGCACTTTTCGAAATTCAGTGTATACAGTCACAAAGAAGGTGTTGAAAAGTCTCCTCGTTACCACATCATCACACGAGGCGTCGTCGGCCAATCCAATTTGGTAAGCGAAAGACTTGGTGAAAGCCACCCCTAGCCATGGTCGACAAAGCAGGGTAGCTTCGCGACGGCAGAGTCCAGCTGGAATACAAAGGCGTAGAGAGGAGTCAAGATTGTGGAGTCGGTAGTCGTGAAAACTTCCAGCGTTCCACAAGGAGAACGTGATGTCACGGCTGATCATTCGAAGTTTTCGAGCGGCATCTGTCCTTGATAACGGTATCGGCTCCTCTTCGTCCCCTTGAAGAGCCGACCGAGCAGCGTTATCGGCGTGTTCGTTCCCTATGACTCCGCAGTGACTTGGAAGTCACTGAAATGTCACGTGGGGTCCTTTCTCAGTTAAGGTATGAATGAGTTCTCTAATCTCAAATACCAGTTGTTCGTGTGGTCCGCGCCGCAGGGCCGATAGCAAAGATTTCAGTGCAGCCTTCGAGTCACTGAATATTGACCATCTTCGAGGTTGTTCTTGGCTGACGAGACGAAGTGCAGCGCGAAGGGCTGCAAGTTCCGCGGCCATCGGTGTCGTTGGGTGACATGTCTTGAAACTGATGGTGGTGGCTTTCGCTGGGAAGACCACGGCTCCAGAGGAACACTAGAGAGTTGCCGATCCAACAGTATAAATATGTACGTGTTCGGCGTACCTCTCGTGCAAAAGGACAACCGCGATAGCACGCTTTGACCAAAGACCCCTCACAGAGGAACTTATTTTAAAATACCGCCATCATAGGCCATCGCAGCAGAGGGCGACGAGGGCACTGTTGCGGTTTTTGAGGGCGACAGAATTGGACAGGCGGCTGTAGCCTGAACAGATGTTGATAGTGCGGCAAGTGTCACTGTGCTGTGCGATGGCAGTATTCGGTGACAGTGACGATTGTGATTGTGTGTCTACGCTCCTTCCTTTCCTTATCTCTACTTTGTTACCACTTTACCTCCCCCTCCCCTCTCTCCCCAGCGTAGGGTAGCCAACCGGATCTTTTTCTCTGGTTAACCTCCCTGCCTTTCCCATTTCCTCCATACCCAGGAATTCTGGACATGCGTTTAGTTTCTTTTTTCGCCACCACGTGGAGTATCAACCTTAAATATTTGAAATTCGCGCCGTGACGTATGCAATGACGCACAACTAAAGAAAACACAATAAAAAGAAGCACACCCTGAGACTGTTGCTTCCCCTCGGCACTTGGAAACGAGCGCGCTTATGTATCAGCGTTATCTTGAAGACAACCTGCTACTTGCTCGACTTGCAATGAATCCACGATTTTATAGACACCTTGCCAGACAGCTCGTCAACATTCCGGGTGAGATGTCTGGCCGAGATAACAGCTCCCGCAAAGCTTGCGTTGGGTTCCCTTTCTTCGTTGTTTTTCTGTTTATTTGTGCACAACTGCGGCCGCGGGCTTCGGCATAGTCAGCGTTATTTTTCTTGTGTTTTATAAGAACCAGTGTGATTCAATAAGAGGAAGCTTTAGCTCGGGCCCTTCGATGCCGGCTGTTCAAATACATGTAAAACGCATAAATGATTTTATGAGAAAATCGCTCAACCGATATGAATGAGAATTGTTGCATTCAAGAGAGAACGTTAGATCACAGTGATCGCTGCAATAGTAATTTTGATCTAGGCCATGGCATTACTGACAAGAATTATCGGAAATCGGCAAATTTGAAAAAGAAGTACAAAATTTACAAATCCGTTAGTGCGGAGGAAAACTGATATCGCATCCCTCTAAACTGCATCCCTTGGAGCATTTCAATCGGACAAATTCGATGTATGAATTTATAACTTATGTGAAGTCACAATGCCTGTTAAGATTTTGCGAATACCATATTCAGGAGTTGTTGGTGTATTTCAGGGTGGCATATGATATATCATTTTTGTCTGCATTAAATGAAATATTAGGTGCAGCTTAGCGAATTCCGACATCATCTTTAGTTGCTGAGGTACAGAGTCGTATACTTCGAGTATTGTTTCTTGAGATTTCGTAATTTTTTTTAGTTTAGAAAACTGGAAGGTAAATAAAAATTGGGTTTCTGAAATCTAATTTTAACTGTTTCTTTTAAGTTCAACATAACTCATGAATTGCGGTGCAGTGGTCGTAAGTAGAAAGGATTAATGATTTCCTAGGTAGGAGCTAAAGCTTCCCGTTAAGTTAGGTTTAGACTAATACTTTTGTATTAGTCTAAACTTGTATTTGTAGAGAAGAAGCAAGACGAGTAGCGCATAAACATTGTGGCGGCCGCAGTTCGATGGGGGCGAAATGCGAAGACACACGTGTACTTAGATTTAGGTGTACGTTAAGGATGCCCAGGTGGTCTAAATTTTCCAGATTCCCCAACTACGCCATGCCTCACAATCAGATCATGGTCTTGTCACGTAATACCGCATATTTTTTTTTAATTTACAGAATGTACAGTTTTTTACAGTAATTGAAAAAGCAGGCTAGTCATTAAAACGTTCACTTCTTCAGACCTAAGCTCGTGCTCATGTTCCTCAGCTTTGTGCAGAGCTGCGTAACATATTTCCACTTGGCGTGGAAGCGCCGTCCCGCTGCTTTTTAGGCAGAAAAGGACTCGTAGCGTTTTAGGCGGCTGACCTGAAAGACGTCATGGGAAGTTTGGATGAAGCGAGTAGTAGTTGTGACCGGAGACATATCGTAGGTTACGTAGGTTACCTGACAGAGGAGCCGGTAAGCGCGGGAGTAGCTGGATATAAGTTTTTCCGAGAGGCGGAAACGGCGGGTGGGAGATCGAAGAGGGACAAGATCCCCGAGAATATAATCGGCGCCCGGTGACTACTGTCGCAAATGCTTTTACTCTTGTTCTGAGAAGCACAAAGGCGACGGTGAGCAACTTGGCGTGTTTCTTGGGCTCGAACACTGACATCGCTTGTATACTAAGACACGGACTCTTGAGGGGTAGACAGTATTGTATTAAAAAGCAATACTGAATCTCGGCCGCACAACAAATAAAACGGCGAGTAACGTGCAGTGTCGTGGCGTGATGAATTATACGCTAATATGACAAACAGGCGAGCAGTATCCCAGTCACGATGGTCATCAGAAACATATATGAAGAGCATGTCTGTTATTATTCGATGAAGCCGCTCCGAAAGACCATTGGTCTGCGGATGGCATGCATTAGTAAATTTGTGCTTGGTAGAATAAGGACGTAATAAGGAATGTGACTTGAGCAGCTGGTCGCGCAGCAATATATATATATATGTGTGTGTGTGTGTGTGTGTGTGCATGTGTGTGTGTATGTGTATGTGTGTGTATGTATGTGTGTATGTGTAGGTATGTGTGTATGTATGCGTGTGTATGTATGTGTATATATGTATGTATGTGTGTATATGTGTGCGTGTGTGTGTGCATGTGCATGTTTGAAGAACTACGTAGAGTGGGAATATACACGAAGAAATATACACCTTATTGACTCTCGTCTATAGACAGTCTAAAGACGAAGAATGAACAACAATAGAGACTGTATCGACTTTTTTCTGTAGACTGTCTATAGGCTGCGAGTAGACAAAAAGAAATAGAATTCTTATCGACATTCGTCTATAGAATGTCTATAGACAAATAACAGAGAAAAATAAATAGAGGCTGTATAGACTTTCGTCTATATGTAGTGTATAGAGAGGAAGTAGACAAAAAAGGAAGGAACACCGTATCAACTTTTTTCTATAGACTGTCTATAGACTGCGAATAGACAAAACGAAATAAAAATCTTATCGACTTTTGTCTATAGAAAGTCTATAGACAAATGATAGAGAAAAATAAATAGAGGCAGTATCGACTTTTGTCTATAGGTGTCTGTTGTGGGAAAGCAGACAAAAAAGAAACGAACACCATATCGAGTTTTTTCTATACACTGTCTATAGACTGCGCATAGACAAAAAGAAATAGAAACTTTATCGACTTTTGTCTATAGACAGTCTATAGACTTTGTATCAACAAAAGTCCAAATCTATAGATTCTATATTAAAGGCAAGGCCGTCTATAAAAAGTCTATAGACTTTCTAAAGACAGTCTAAAGTCATTTTTGTAAGGGTTAGCAGCCCAACACCACACACACTAAGCAAGCACGGCGCGGATATAGAGTTTACTTGAATCTTATTTATATCCACAGAGACAAGATTGAATGGCACTGCCTTTATACCATTATCACTTTCTGAAAGCGAAACCAACGCACAAAGAAAAAAATATATATTAGGAACCATTCCACACTATGGAGATGGATGACCAGTTAAGCTGTAGCACATCAGACAGGATTAGACAAGGGGTCATGTATTTATTTTCACCATTTGGTAATGGTAGTGACGATAGCCTTGTGGTTACTGTGATATATGCGGTTAGCCCGGTTACAACCTTAGACAGAATCTTGGCCAAAGTAGAATCTATGCACGACCGTTGCTACTTAATTGAGTTACTTCGATTGGTCTAGCACTTCAAACCAAATTCTTGTTGCACAAGCTCAGTGAACCATTTCTTTTCTGGTTTTGAAATGCCCACATTGAAGCCTGCAATGGTGATCACTAGGGAAGTGTCATCGCGGCTAACCAATGCAAAGTGCGTGGTCATGAACTTCTTAATACCACAGTTTGGTGTGCCTGTATATAGACAGTGGATATCATAATTCCGTCTTTCGTTTGTACAGCACACACAACTCCACAGTCGGTGCCCCTCTCCTCTTAAGAGTTAAGGTTGTATGGTAGTATACATACATTTCCTCCTCTGCATATATGGCAATGCCTTCTGCGCGTGAAGCCATGTGCGATTCCAGCATACCCATCGACGGAAAATGCATCTTCATTATATTTATCATCATCATCATCATCATTATTATTATTATTATTATTATTATTATTATTATTATTATTATTATTATTATTATTATTATTATTATTATTATTATTATTATTATTATTATTATTATTATTATTATTGGCGGAGCACTCGAAGCCTGCTTTCACCTCCGCCGCATGACAGTCCGATACTCCGCAACCTCCGGGATCGGCCGGCATTTTTGCTCCCTGAAACGACGAATGCATTTCGGGCCAAAGGTACATAGCTTCGCTGTGAACGCGCCTGCGCAGTTAGTACTGCTGCCCTGTATTTTGTCTCGACGGCACTATCACCATCGGCACGGTCTCGCGAGGAGCTGCTAGCGGTTCGCTTTCGTTATCTCCCTTGCCTCTTGACGGCGATGACGCGCTAAATCTGCACCATCATTGCGTCGTGCATCCCTCCTTCGACCAAGCAAGTTTTCGGCGGCACACGTTCACTTTTTTATTGACATTAAAGCATTAAACTGCTCGATTTCGAGAGAAAAAACGAATGTAGTACAGTGCTCACGGAATGAAACGCGTCAATTTAGGGCTAAGTAATGCGCATACTTTAGCTTCAACCGGCTGCAGTTCGTGTCACATCGACGTAATTCTGGCGCGTACACTTACATCGGAGTCCTCGTCACCTTTGGTGACCAAATTCCTAGTGACATGACATGGTGCTCTCGCGTACTTTGCACATATATAGGGTTGTACTAAATGCTCCGTGTCCTATTTCAATCCGTGAGCACTGTACAGCCGCGGTCACGTCTGTGTAGAGCGCGCGAGCAGACGGCCTTGCTCTGCGGGGCGACACCGTGCGGTAGTTGCGGGATCTGACGCACTGTGCCCATGAGCATGCGCGGCCTAATAGACGTGCAGGTCGGCGCACGCTGCTTTAAACCAGCAATTATGTTGGCAAGCGCACGTGTTTTGCCGGTTGTGCGCATTACCCGAGGGCGCCATCCTCCTACGCGCGATGACAAGGGAATTGCGCACGTGAGTGATAGCGTGTGCGATTCTGTTAGGGCACTTGATATGAAAAACTATTGCTTCACCAATCCGAGATAATGTTATTGGCCAATGAAATGACAACATCGCATGCGTGCTGCCTATATTAGACATAGAAGTCAAACCTTTTCGCAGAATTTATTCGCAATAGCTCCCCGACTCACAGCGGATGAGCGACGCGCAATTGCTATTATGGGGCGCACAATGTCCCAAAGAGCGATAGAGTCGGGCGCGTGTTATCAGCTGAAACGCGTAATCTTTTGGCATGGCGATACCGAGAGCGCCCTGAGGAAGCGTACACATTCGGTTAAAGGGGTGGAGACATCAAAATTTTCGTTCATGCGTTTGTTGATTCAAACGTTGCGTCATGCTTCAGGGAGCACGATACACACAGCGGGATTCATATATATCCGATAAATAATTTAATAATAGCATTATTATACCGAGCGATTTCGGTTTCGGTTTCTGGGCTCCGGGGGATGCTATGACGTCACAGAGGAGGAAACGCAACATGGCTTGGTCACGTGGGCCACATAAAATAGTGACGTAAATCTATGCTGCGTCGTCTGCTCGCGCATACGAGTGCTCTGCCAGCAGAGGTCAACTGGCGATTCGAAGTGCATGTCGCGATTATTATAATTATTGCGAAGAGCGACAACAACGGAAAGAAAATATTGCGGCTTGTGAAAGTCGGTGATTCATTCCGAAGCGCCGTAAGCTTTAGCTTCGAAGTGAACCGGAAAAGGCCTAGCGACGATATCGGCGGCGCCGAACGATCAGAGGCGGTGAAGCTGCCGTCGGTGCCAGAGTGACCACTCCTCGGTCGCTGATTGACCGCTTCGCCGTACGGCTGCCGCACAAATGGGTCCCGGGCCCGTCCTCTCTACGGCAAGCAAATCTCGCCGTTCGCGAGCAAAACCGCCGTCGCACGGGGGCCCGCGAACGGCAAACGGCGTGCGGCGAGTTTCCGTGCCGGTAACATGGACGGGCCCTCACATGGAGAAAGGCCAAGCGAACGAGAGACCGCTCCGAGCTGCCAAACTATGCGACTATGCGAAAAGAGAAGCAGACAACAGGAACGCCGCATATCCTGGTCCTTTTCGGAGTCGGCCGGCTATAGTGACTCAAACGTGAAGGCCCGTCCGCACGGCGACTCGCCGCACGCAGTTTGCCGTTCGCGGGCCGCCGTGCGGCGTTCGTGTCGTCCACTTCTCTCCTCTTGTGTTCGTGTCTGCACGCCTTACCCCTTCTTTGCATTAAGAAAGGATTTCTATGTGCCTGTAGCTCGGTCATAGTGGAGGCTATGCTCGGTCGCTCGGCTCAGCAGGCTCCGTAATCGGCATTTCATCGCTACTCATCATACGTCACGTTTTTGTGCTAGTGTGCTATGACGTCGATATTTTCGTTCCTCCTCTGTGACGTAGTAACTGCCGCGCTAGCGATGGGTCTCGACTACGAGAAAGAGTTTTTAATGACTTTTTGGAGCTGAATTAAAATTATTTTGAAATGTTTGCAGCTTCCAATACCTCGTTCTGGGTGTCCTTGCATACGGAAGCAGCCTACAACATGCTTTTTATAGCCTCAAAATTTGGTGTCCCAACCCCTTTAAACGACTGCCCGTTTCAACGTTGCCACTCGTGCAATGCAGTTCTGCATATATATTAGGCCACGCATGCTCCTGGGCACAGTGCGTCAGATCCCGCAACTGCCGCACGGTGTCGCCCCGCAGAGCAAGGCCGTCTGCTCGCGCGCTCTACACAGACGTGGCCGCGGCTGTACATCGAAAGCGGACGGGCCGCAAGGAATGTACAGTACTCACGGAGCGATGCCATTGATCAGATTATCACAAAAGACTTGGCTCGGTCAGGTCGCCCTTATAAACGTTCTTTTTCAGCATCAGTTATGCTTTCAAATAGATTACTTCTAAAACATTTGTGCAATACAGACGCACGTTTAATAATTATTCGCTCAGCTAGATAATCTCGAGGACTGGCTCCAAGCTAATCATGTCCGTTAGCTGCCTAAGATCAATTATTGACAATTTAATTATCGTACCTTCGTTTATTACGCAAACAACAATAAACTTACACCGTATCTAGAGGCTAGCAATTTCAACACTCGAATGATAATAATAATGTAAGGAAGATTTATGTTGCTCTATTAAAGTTTGGCGCCGTTAAAAAATAACTGCCTTGATATTCATGGTGCAGTAGGCTTCTTAAAAAGCAGGTGCGATTGCTTCGATGGGTCTTTTTGGCGCAATTCAACTTCATCAACTTAAGCACCTGTGCCCAACAGTGCACTTCTGCTTCTGCTCCTACGCTATACAAGAAACACTTCAGCGCTACGGTATATCACACAAGGTGTGCGAGAACATTGTGCGTGCTCCCGATTACTATATAAGCCTTGGTGGCATCAGGGTCGGTTTTCTGGCGTGATTAAGCTGCCGGGTGGAGAGCAACGGATAATTTTTAGTACATTGTATGAAATAGAGTAGCGCGCACGTGTGTGTTAGAACAAAAAGTACTGAAGTATTGGGGTGAGTTCCTTGTGGAATATATTTTAAGTGTCTATTGTGAACACATAAAGAAATAAAATACCGGATTTTTTAAAGAATTAATGTTGACATAAGTATGCTAGTCAAGGGAAACATGAGTTCCGACCCTAGTGCCCGAGGTGGAAGCAGCCCCAAACCGCACGGCTACATTGGCACACGGTTTATTAAGGCGAAGGGCTCAAGTGGCTCGTAGCAATTGCTCATACACCCCCCCCCTCCCCCAATAAGCGGTGTCTAGTCCAGTGATACAAAGTAGAAGAGTGATACAAGAAAAGTAGAGGAATGGTACAAAAAATACCACCAGCAATGGCTCCTTCCCGAAAAAAGAACGACAATCAGGAATGGCTAATACCTTCGTAAGGAAGCAAAGATGCAGTGGCTGAATATGAATGAAGGAACCAAAGGAAAAAAAGAACGAAGGAAAGAAAGAAGGAACAAAAGAATGAAAGAGAGAACAAAGAAAGAAACGAAAAAAGAAAGACAAAGAGAAAGTAAAAAAAAATCATGAGCCATTCCACTCCGTGAAGGTGGTTGACGAGCGAAGCTATTTAGCACATGACTCGGAGGTGACATAATTTTGAACAAAAGGTACAAACTCATTTATTGTCCTGAGGGTCGTCATTATTTCACTCGCAACTGCAATCACATTCTTTGAGAATGTCAAATCGGTGCACGTACGCCGCTGGATGGACGGTTGGGCCGGATCAGTGTGGCATCGCAAGGGATATGTCTGCAGCACGGAACGCGTAAACCGCTCCCTTTTCAATACCCACCCATACACATTGAAGTCACCGACAACAGCAACAGAGATAGTGTCATCGCAGCTAATTCACGCAAAGTGAGTAGCCATGAAACTTACGGGACTATGAGTCATTGCATTTTTTGCTTGCTTACTGGGGTATGAGCCATTGATGATGACATTCTTCGACATGCTGCTTTGTATGGTGTATGCGTGATTAGAAAGAATTTAAATACTGTTCGCTTGACTTTACTGAGGGCTCGTAGCCTCTGTCTTAGGGGGCTATGAGGCATTGCATTTTTTGTTTGATTGGGAGTATTCGTGTTGCTATACAGTTTTTTTATTGACACTTTCAACCGAATTATAATATTTGAGAAGTTGAATAATTAATTAGGGCTAGTTATTTAATTAGGCCAAATAAAAAAATTAATCTGAGTATCTCCAAGCGATGGCAAACAACATTACCTTGAGTCTGTTCAGCTACGTTGTATTTGCATATTTTTAATGTTTCTCTCAAGTTACGTGGGACACCCTGTATATACGCATAGGTATATACATTGCTTGACTATGCGTATGACTTGCTGTTGAATTGACACCATGTAAATATTCGTCCTTTCATTACTGATTATAAGTCCCGATTTCTCTGTGTAAACTTAAGGTCTAGGTTTGTCGCTGCCTTGCCACAAATATTCGCAAGTGTCTAAATCACACGCGTTGTCCGTTAGTGGCAGAATGTCGTCATCCTACAACAGTTCGGGGACCTTCTGTTGCGCGATTTGTCTAATACTCATGCAAGATAAATCAGACCCTAATTAACTGTTTTCCAGTAGCCCCCCCCCCCCCCCCCCGCCCCCGACAACAGTGCCACATTGAAGTGATCGCGCATCGCGACAAGCTTGGAGAGGTCGGTTTTCACGCCTCCCATTTCCAGCCACCCTAAAGCTGTGACTTCGGCGTGGCGCCGCTAAGTCAGAGGGTGTGGGTTGGAATGCCAGCCGAGGCGAGCGCATTTGCACGGCAACGAAATGCAAGAAGTGTAGCGTACCGTGCCTTGTGTGTAAGTTGAAAGAACGCCCAGGTAGGCAAAATTAATCGGGAGTCCGCGACTACGATGTGCCTGATAATTATATCGTCGTTTTCGCTCGTGAAACCGAAGGATTTATTATAATTCACTTTAAACAATCAATCTATTCGCGGCAAAGCACTCAACTTAAAATTCCGATATTTTCCGTCCCAACCCATATCTAATCGGGTCCGCACTGCCCCATCTGTTACGAATTACGGAAAAACATTATCCAATGCTTTCCCCCAGAGAGTTGCTATTAAGGTAAATAGCATTATTTGCCTTTATTCAGTCATTTCGAACATATCTGTCCGTCCGTCCGTCCGTCCGTCCGTCCGTCCGTCCGTCCGTCCGTCCGTCCGTCCGTCTGTCCGTCTGTCTGTCTGTAATCTTACGCCGACCCAGTGGCGGAAGTAGTCTATCTGCTTGGGCCCCTAGCTATGTGATCCTTTCATTCCTGATGACGCAAGGAAACCAAGCCTGATGCCACCAATGTTCAGAAATCTATTAGCGCAAATAATGCTCTCGCACAGCTTTTTTGATGTACCATGGCGCGGAGGCGTTTCTTGTACAATGTAGGAGAAAACATCGTAAAGGAAGAGGTGAACGGTTGGGTGCATCTGTTCTAAGTTCAACTTGAATTGCATCAAGAAAACCTGTCCGAGTATTCGCACCTGCTTTATTAGGTGCCTACTGCACCAACAATATACAGGCGGTCTTCTTTAACGGCACCGAATATTAAGGAATAGATCAATGTAAATCTTCCTGACATTATTGTTATCATTCGAGCGTTCAGATAGTAACCTCCGGATACGGATCAAGTTGAGCAGTTGTGTGCGCAATTTACGAATGTATGTTAATTACCATTTAAATAATTGTTTTGGGTGGCTAAAGCAAATTAGCAGTCTGGAGCCTGTCTTCGACATATTGTAGTTGAGCGAATATATGCTTATTAATCATGCTTCCGTAAGAGCTAAGAACAAATATTTTGTAATTAAGCGTTGTCTGAAAGCCTACTGACGCGGAAAACGATCGTGGGTAGCATCGACCTGACCGCTTCCAGCCTTTCGAGATATTGCGATGAATGGCACGGCTCCGTGAGCATGTTCCTTGCGGCCAGGCGACTGTCGGTATTTATTCACATCGTTTTTCCGAAGGCAAGCCGTTTAAAGTTTAAATGTCAATGTAGCAACGAACGTGCGCTGCCGAAAGCGTGCTTGGTCGCAGAAACGATGCACGATTGAATGATAGTGCAGATTTAGCGCGTCTTTGCTCTCAAGGCATTGCGCTGCCGCCAACGGAAGCAAGATAACGAAGTTGAACTGCTTGGCTGCTTCTTACGGGGCCGCGCCAGCCAAGGGCGGCAATACTGACGTCACAGGCGCATTTTTTTGTCGGTTTCGCTTTCACAAAGAGATAATGCTACAAATGCAGTGTCATTCGTTCTTGTCTCGAGGATTTAAACGCGGGTTTTAATGCTCTCCACACTGCGTTTGTTTCCAAGAGTAGGTGTAAGCAGGAAAATGTTCACTCACACCCGAAAACACACAAACACCCTCGCACGCACACATACGCACTCTCTCTCCCTCGCACAAGCACTCGCACGCTCTCTCCATCGCACGCACATATATCCATGCGCGCACAAACACGCACTTTTGCCCGCAGGCATGCATGCTGAAAGACGAATACGCACGGTCGCACACGTGCACATTCACACGCCGCCATGCATGAGCCGCAAGCACGCAAGCGCACGCACACATGCACTAACACGCAGATCCAGGCATGCACACACACCGCGAACACTCACACACACATACACGTACTCGCGTGCATGCATATGCAAATATGGAGGCACTAGCACGCGCACACACTCTCCCCTTGCACGCACACACACGCAGTCTCTCTCTCCCTCGCGCATACAACGCTCTTTCTCCCTCGCACACAAACACACTTTCTGTCGCCCCCGCACACAAACGCACTCTCCCTCACACGCACGTACTCTCTCTCCATCCGTCATACGCACGCACGCACGCACACACACACACACGCACACACACACACACACAAACACACACACACACACACACACACTATACGCACGTACAGCCATCCACACAAACACGCACACATTTCTTCGCAATCGTGCATGCTGAAATTCGAAAACCCGTTGGCACGCGTACACGTTCACACGCGGCCACGCATGCACCGTAAGCGCGCGCACGTGCGCACGCACACACGCTGCGAACGCCCACATACGCTGCGAACGCTCACACACGTCGCGAACGCTGACACACGCATACACGCACTCGCGCGCATGCAAACGCAAATACGGAGGCACATGCCCGCACACTCATACACAGAGCGAACATGCGCATAGAACCATACCCAGGCACGCTCAAGACATGCACATGCATAACCACTCTGTACCATCTCGGCTGCTTCTCAAAAGTCTGCACGTGCCAACAGGCTGCATAACACTCCCTCTACCAATACCTTCTCAATGCTAACTGTAATAAATCGCTTTATGGTTTAAATTTGGCGCTTTTTCAAGCCAATGTGCCCTCTGGCGGGAGGGTGCAAAACGATTTTCTCCTGTCGTTGGACTTCACCTCGCCTGTCTGATTTTCTTTAACTGCTTTAACGTACCACCAATGTTCCGACTAAGTGCCAAAATGCATATGTTGCTAGAAGGGACTACCCTCTTCTTGTAGTCATTTGAAACTTTTTGACCCTCGCCCTATATTCTGAAATATAAATTCGAAAAAAAATTTTCCCATTGAGTTACACTTGTGCGTTGCTGTGAAGTTCCGAAGGAGAATGTCCAGAATTCCTGGACATGTCTCTCTCTCTCAGCATGCTTGCGTGTATACACGCAAGCATGCTGTTGGGGGCCGGCTCGGTGCCATTCCAGCCAGTGTTCTGTAGGCGTGTATAGGCGTGCTCCCGTAACCGCTCACAACTGCTCACTTCACCAATGTAGCTGCGACTAAACAAGAGTGGAGTAGGAAGCAGTTCATGCCGGAGCAAAAGCAGATGTCTGTGTACGCGCTCCTTCCATATGTTTATTATAGTCAATGAAGTTACTTCCTTTTCTTATAGTGAGTAATCGTTTGCTTGCGGAGTTTCCTTCGTCGGCCGGCTGCATATAAAGAAGGCGCATGAATAATAAAATAATGGCCGTTAGGCAGCGCCATTTGCGCGTTTTCTATGTTTTGCCTTGTCCTTAGCGATGTTTTTCTTGAATATGTTACCAGTTCCCCAACGAGCCTTTTGACTCCTGATATCTTGTTGAGGCAAAATATGCTTGGCGTTCGAGAAATGAATCGCGGCAATCGAAACATTTGAACTTTGTTACATTCTGCAATGCCGTAAAGCCCTGCGAGAAGCATACCGACTCGCGCAGAGACATTTAACGCTGTCACTCTAAACTTGTCGTGACCAGAAAGTTTCGCAGTATTTACAGATTGTGAAGTACTGAATGACCTGAAGTTCGTACTCAAGTATATAAGCCCGTTATTTTTAACATGTTTTGTTCGCTGAGGATTGTATTTTTGCAACCACGCAGAGTGCAGAGCGATTTGCACATGCATTCTAAAACTGCTGCAACACACACACACACACACATATATATATATATATATATATATATATATATATATATATATATATATATATATATATATATATATATATATATATATATATATAAGCGCACGTACACATACGCATGCATGCACACAATTTTTGCCCTCGTAAAAGTGATGCCTATTAAGGGGGTGAAAACAATTCTATGTTGTTGAGATTGACCTGAAATAGCCTCCAGTATCTTTTTGTGCCCTTCTTAATAAACTCGTTTGTAGTTATAAGCTAACCAGCTTTTAATTGTTACATTTACAACAAATATGTCAGCGCTACATGTTTCCGAACACATTCGAAAGCCCAGTTTCGTTTGTCTGTGGTGCGCTATTTTTCTCGGGTATCTTCTGCTCAAGTTTAATAGATTGCCTGCGAAATTAAAAGTAGGAAGCTGTTGCGAGCTCCAGCCTGCGCGACAGCGCAGTGCTGCCCTCAAAAAGATATTAACATGATTTGTTTTCAATAATTATGAGCGAGGGTTAAACTTGCGATAAGCTTCATATTCTTTACAAAGGAAAAGAGAAATAACAATTTCCCGTAATTTATCGCCGGACCCACAACCACCGCCTAATGCTCTACAGTACCTATTGAGCTAAAGCGGCGGTTGTCCATCCCTCCACTTTCTCGGGTATCTAGGTGCATGTACTAAGCCTAGTTGGGTGAGTGTTAGCCAGCGCCACATTGTCACAGTGAGAAATAGGGAAAACACTACAAATCGTGAAGATATATACTGCATTACCTGTATAATGCATTATTTACAAACCAGGTAAAAACCCGCTATATAACAAACCCGGTATAAACCCGGTTTGCCCACAGAAACAGTTCTGTAACGTGTGCATGTATGTGTGGTTTTTTGTTTGCTTTCTTTTACATTATATTTCTCTCTCTCACCTATCGCATCCCTTTGCGCCTCCCCTGGTAGAGGGTAGCCAACCGGAGATAATGTCTGGTTAACCTCACCATCTTTCCTTTGCCTTTCTCTCTCTCTCTCTCTCTCTCTCTCTCTCTCTATATATATATATATATATATATATATATATATATATATATATATATATATATATATATATATATATATATATATATATATAAATAACCGGATGTTTTATGTAAAATTGAACAAAATCTTTCAGAATCACCTGTGCCATTTCGCACAAAGCTGATTATCGAGCTGAATTGCTTGAAAAGGTGTACGTTACATACGCTGGAAACCAACACGCAGAAATGACTATTTAATTTAATTTCACTAATTATCTTTTCAACTAACTACTTCAGCGCACATATTGCAATGCACGAAATGAAGCCGGTGATTTGATAAGGCGATGCATCCACTTGAAACAAATTTCGAAACTAGCTCCAGTTTTCAGGAAAGCTCAACTCAAACTTGCTGTAAAAGTTCACTGTTGTTCCGCTTGCTTTTGTAGGAAAACGCCTTTTTATGCATAGAAGTTCAAAAGTTACCGGAACACTGATGCATTTCGTCGGACACCTTGGGAACGCATACCTCGAAACTGGTGACGTCCTCCGAATTCGTTCTAAGTGGATATGACTTTAAAAGTTACCTGCTACAATTCGTAAATTGCAATATGTGGCGTAAAGTAATTAGTTTAAACGTTAATCAGCAAAAAATTGTTAATTAGTCAAATTTTGACTTTTATTAGCGCAAATTATGTATGACTCTGAGATGAGTAACCTAGTTCACGAAGAATAATTCTGCTACAGGTCACGGGTCAATTTTCAAAATTCTTTTATCGATAAAATAAAACGCCACGCGTATATCACGGGGCTACTGTATGAGAAATGAGCTTTCTTCTTTTCCGTGCCTTAGCTGCCAGTTGTGCCGGAATGCGACCTCCCAGAAAAGCTAGCGCTTGCGCCGAACACTTGTGCTTCTAACACCACCTTCACTCCTTTCGCAGTTCTCTCCCTGTGATGCCGGTGCAAGCATTTTCGATGCACAGAATCTTGTATATACAGCCGAAACATGTGAAACATCTTGCGGCAGCGGCGGGACACCGTTCGCCGAAGCGCTTCACATCACAGAAAAGCGGCATCCATTTCCATAACACCTCATTCATGTAAAACGTTGGAGCACATCATTCATAACCATACAATGTAATTACGCGAAACAAACAATCTTTAACGCGTTTCCAGCAAGGTTTCAGCCGTGGATTTAGCACAGTAACCCAAATTATTGAATTGTTCGCGGCATCTCTAAAAGATGACCTAAGATATCAAAGTTATGCTATTTTCATTGATTGCTCTAAAACATTTGACACCACAATACATTCAAAGTTAATAATAAAGCTTGACACCATTCTGAATAAACCTCATTTAATATATTGGATTTCCAGGAGTCATCTGTCGTTGACGTTTCATCAGGAGTATACCGCAGGGGCCGTTCCTGAGTCCTTTATTATTTGAATCAATATTAATGACCTCCCGCATAATGTCACGTCGAATATTCGACTATATGATGATGAATGCATACTTTATGCGAAAATTACACCAGCATGCAACTGATCATCACCGGCCGTCTCCATGACTCTTTCTCATATATCTGTTCATGGCGTGACACATAGCCGATGAATATGAACATAAGTAAAATACTCCTAATGACATTCACCAATAAACTAACCCCATCATATTGTGCTTATTTTTGTAATAACATTTCTGTACAGAAAGAGTATCAGCATTTCAATACTTAGTTGTTATCTCAACTAACTTTTCGTGGCACAAACACATAACCCAAAGTTGTGCTATGGCTCTAAAAAAGACAGTAAACTGCAATTATATAAACCATCATTCTGCCTGATTTTATAATCTGTTTCTATGGTTTAGACTCCCTTACAAGGACCTTGAAATCAATATGATAGAAGGTACAAAAAAAAAAGGCGATTCTGTTTGGCTACCGTTTGGTATGTCCGCTAACTTTTCGCCGCTCTCCAATCTGTAAACTTGCGATCTTTTCGCCTGCACGTCGGCTGCTTAAAGTTATTACATTCAGTTATAATAAATGTTCTCCCCTGGCTGGCAGCAAGTAGATAAGTTTCACAGTGAATCTGTCTACTCGTCGCCATCATGACCTTAACATAACTCCTTTCTATACATTGGTGCTGTTTAGCCACATCATGGCCCTTGCTCCAATGAACTCCAATAATCATCATCATCTGTTCGATCATCACACTAACATCTTCAAACACAGCTTCTTTTTTTTTCTCTCGCTCCATTGATAGTTGCAACTCGTCACCAGGTCCACTCGTTCATTGCCATTTCTTAGCTTTATTGAAGAAATTGGCGATCAATAATGTTTTTGGCCCTTCTTCCTATTTGGCCTTTCCGTTTCTTGGTCCTTCCTTTTGTTTGCGTTGGACGTTTTTTTATAAGCACTGTATTGTTGGATTTCCGACTTTTACATATTACCTTCTACAATGCGCAAAAGCATCTTAGTTTGTGTCTTAGCTTGTTTTTCGTGCGGGCAAACTTTTTCATTATTTGTTTACCTCCACACTCCTGCTATAGCCCCATAGGACTGCAGTATGTAAAACTAAAAAAATTAAAGGAAACAGACAACGCTTGACTGTGTTGCCAGCATGGAATTCGTTCTTCCTGATCTGGGGATATTGTGCATCAGTTAGAGGGAAAGGAGATATTGGTCCTAATCTAGGTTAATTTTGAAAGATTTACGCAAGTCTTCCCGTTCTCGGCAACTATAATTGCAAAAATAAGGGTTATTGCTGGCATCAACATGTTTTCTCTACAACTATGGTATGGTGTTCAACCATACCATATTTGTCGGTCAATGCTGGTATAATCTTTCGCAGAACAAAACTCATTCCACACTCTGAAACCACAGGAGGTAATTCGAATATAGGTTAGGTTTTGTATCACTATTTGACATTCCACTCGTACGATTTGGCTCCATGAAATAAATACTGTTCAAAACACAACATATATAAACTGCTAAATCATTGGCACTTAAGCGCAATGACTACAGAATTGAAATGTTTTAAAAGCAGTTGAGAAAAAAATTTCAACCATAAAATTGGTCAGTTTGAATAAGGTAGGACGTAAGTTAACTTTTATGTATAAAAAAAACCACATAGGTACAGACTGACGAACCAACCACGTAGTGCTGGCAACACTCTGTTAAAAATCGCCGGAATTTTTATCCTTGTCCCGAACAAAGCTCGTTACTAGCACCGGTACTTGATGTCACACGTGCCGTTCTTGTTAAAACATCTCGGGCCAGGACATTCACGCTGCGCTGAGCTTGCCCAGCTACAGCGAGGCGTCAGGCCGCGCGCCACCGCAGCCTCGAAAACACTCCAGTCAAGCCTTGCCGTGAGCGTGAAGTAGACCTCGCCATCTCTCAAGGCCACCTAAAATCAAGTAGGCAAATCTCGCGTTTCCTCGTAGCACGTTTTTTTCCGGCACGCTGAACCCATCAACGTTTTGCTGATGCGTCAGACCTGGCGCATTAAATAGCTGGCACCCAGACGCGGAATTATTGCCCGGCGGACTTTTGCACATTGAATGTCGCGTGCAGGCAGAACCACCTTCTCCCTCCATCAAAAAGACAAACAAAAACACAAATTGAGCGCTTTTACGCTTTCCACACTCATCTTGATAGTATGAGTCCTACATACCAGTCTTATTCAGGGAGTATTTAAAGGGAAGCTTTCATTGCCTACCCTCCCTGGTTTGGCCGGGCTGCTGCTGCCTGCTGCTGCATTGGTTGATACGTCGGCCGATGTGTTGGTGGATATGTATACGAAGGTTATATGTACGCCGATTGTTATTACCAGCAAATGAGCTTATATAACCCCTGCATAATGACCAACAAAGTAGTGCCACTAAGTTCACCTACGTTCAGAGTAAATAAAGTTTAAATCCATATATAAAGCCTGAACAGGAAATTTCGGCTCATAGATATCTCTAAAGCACACATACCTGTTAATGAAGCAGCGGGGTATATTCAACGGACTCATTGATTCCCTTGATTTTCTTTGATTTAGCCATTCCGCATGTGCCACTGGGTGTGTACCCATTTTTGGCCAATCCTCCATGCAGAATACCCGCGTATGCGTCACGGTGACACACGAGTTACAGAATCCTTAAATGTATATACCTAGCTATGTGTCGCACTTCTCCTAAATTAGTCATATTTTCACCGCGGACACGTTTGCATGGACGGTTCCACCAGTTCTAGTAGATCTACAGGAGCAGTGGTCGATGTTTAAACTTTCTCACATTACGACGTTGACAGCGGCAGAATTTGTGGCTATTGAAGGTGCAATCAATCACGTACTCCAGCAGCCACCTAATCCTTAGGCCATTTTGTGCGTGCCTAAGAACCTATTGCTCTGCCTTATCCATCGCGAAAAATAATATATATTTTGCACATGATCTTCCATCCCTTATAAAAACTAATCCTAAAAAGTTCTGGAAGCAAATATGCCCTGATCGTGACACTAAATCCATTTCCCTACAAAGCAACAATACCCCATCCCAGACAATGAGTGTCCCACAATATTCAACACCTTCTTCTCATCGATGTTCACTTCTGAAGATCACTAATCTTCCTGAAGTTCCCGATCTAAATTATCACTACATGACACCCATTGAAATAACGGACGAAGGCATCGTGTGTCTCATAAATAACCTTAAGGTATCTACTTCAGCCGGTATTGATGGCATTCATTCTAGAATATTAAGAAAACACCATTTCTGGGACTAGTAAATTTTTATTTCACATTTTCAGTAATCCTTAGCTACTGGAATACTGCCCTCTGACTGGAAGATAGCTAAAGTAATACTCATATTTAAAACTGGAAACAAAACCTCAGCTGAAAATTAGCGTCCTATATCTCTTACGTGCATCTGCTGCAAAAATGCTGGAACATATTATTGCTTCTCATGTTTTCCGTCATATTGAGCACGATAACTTTTTTACGTTAATCAACATGGGTTTAGAAAGCGCCATTCCTATGAAACATAGTTATTCGAACTAACCACTTACTTGCCTTTTAATATGAACAATAACCTGCAAACTGATTCTTCGACCGCGTAGCTTACTGGCGCATGATTTCAAAATTATCATCACTCCGTCTAGACTCGTTAACTTCATCATGGCTTCGTAAATCCCTTTCGTATCGCCAACAGTTCATACCTGTTAATAATCTGTCCTCTAATATTTCCCCTGTTACCTTCGGTGCGCCGCAGGGCAGCGTAGTCGGCCCATTATTATTCCTTATTAACATAAATGAGTTACCTAATAACATTTCATCCTGTATGCGAATTTTCGCGGATGATTGTATTATCTATCGCCCCATTAAATATGCTAATGGCCACCTGGCACTCCAGTCAGATCTTCATCTTATTAACGATTGGTGCAACACACGGTTAATGACCCTTAACGTATCGAAATGTAAAGTCATCTCAATCAGCCACAAACGTAACAGTTCTAACTATGCATACCATATTCAAAACGACTTATTGTCTGACGTATCCCATTACAAATACCTCGGTGTTAACCATTCTTCAGACCTTTCATGGTAATTTCATATCACATCCATATGCGCCGTCGCTTCAAAGTCTTTAGGGTACCTAAGCCGTAACCTCAGAAATTCCCCTGCTAATATTCGCAAACTGGCTTACTTTACTTTCGTTGGCCCACAACTTGAGTTTGCACCCTGCATTTGGTCTCCCTATCATAACAGCATGGTCACCACATTTAATCCACGTAAAATATGGCAGCACGACTAATCTGAAGAAACTATAACTACCACTCAAGCGTCATTCAGATTAAAACTAATCTATCTCTGCAATCTTTACGAACACGCCGTAACATAGCTCTACTAACATTATTTCACAAGTATCTACACTCCAATAGATCATGCTCATTTCACATCGATGTCCCAGCCAGCACGTCCAACAGACTGCACAATCATTTGAGTTCTACACTTATATGTGGTAGCTTACAGTTCATCAGCGCTTCCACGAGCCATCATAATATGGAATAACCTGCCAGACAACATCGGTTCTCTGTCTAATCCTGATTGGTTCATTCCGCTTGCTCAGGCGCACGTTTCGTGTTTGTGTGACTCAAGAGCATGCCGAGCGAATGAGTGGGCGGTGCGAACCGAGTGCGCTAACGCTATCGCGTTCCGCTCTTGAAGGCGAAGCTTAAGCGTCCTCCAATTTTCTTTTTAATGTTATTGTGTCACTTAACCTATGTACCATTTCTATTGTTATTTCCACGCTGCTTGGTCTTCTATTCTGTACTATGATTATGTTATTCATTCATTCAAATAACTTTATTCAGTGCCCTGCGATTTGGTGGGGTGGGCTTGGACCCCGCCTTGGTTTCAGCCAAGGGTTGTGCTCAAGTTTTGTTTATCACGTACAGGAATTGTTTTCTTTTTTGTTCTTATTGTGCATTCACTGTGGGGGTTTCGACCCCCCCTTACACAATGCCCTACGGGCCTGTAAGGTATTCCAAATGAATGAATGAATTAATTAATTAATTTTCTGCAGTTCGAAGGCAGCCCTAAACACTATTCAGTTTGCCCTACGGCATGGTTTACACGAGCGGGTAGTGTACGAAATCATCCAATCTCACCACCAAGCGCTCGAGAAAGGGTACGAAGTTCTATTTCTATAGCGCAGGTGAAACTGAGTGCTCGACCCATCATCAAGATCTGCGGGTGCCTATACCGCTCTCGAAACCGGGTGCTGCGCGCCAAATTCGATTCCTTGCTCGCCTCATCCCCCTTTGACAATGCAATTCAGCGGGTTTCACCAACTCCCGCTGGAATTCTCTCGACGCTTACTTGCGACTTCGCCTGTCAGCCACTCTCCCGTCGCGAAACAACATTATTGTGTTGCATGTGATTGAGCGTCGCATTTACGAATGCCTATTCTAGGAAGGACCAACAGTGCCGCGAAGCCCATGCGTCCTTCGACGCTCAACAATGTGCTCTTCGAGCTGGTGTAAGCCACTTGAATGACAGACCACTCTCGGGGAAAAAAATCCGAAGAGCTTGGCCCAGGCACTCTTGCAAGTACAAGGCCCCAAAACCTCTGTATTGCGCTTCTCGAAGGCCACTTCACTGGATGAACGCTTGTGAGTAAAAACATGGGCCGATTCCGGTGACAGTGCAGGCAGGCACAGTGGCTCATACCCCAGTGAGGCACTAGGCTTCAAGCGCTTGGCAAAGGGAGGCTAACAGCGCATATATTCTTTGAAATCACGCGTGCAACATACAGGACAGCATACGTTTCAATGAAGAACGAGCACAAAAGAAGCATCCGAACCATATAATTTATAATAAGGCGCTCCTGATAGTCATGCGAAAGACGCTGCGCTCCCCGCATACGTTTCCCGGTAAAGATTACTGTTGCGCAAGCTGCCGCGGCGACGGCAGTTTGCGACGTGGGGAGTGACGTCCCTAGCCTTTCGTAAATAAAAGAACCAGCCTATGGCAATCGATTTCAATGTTGTTGCAGCACTGCTATGGGCGGCGGTGCGCTGTCAAAGTTACCATTACTCCCATCACTCTACATTGTCATTACACCCATTACTCGGCCGCGGCGGCCGCATTTCGATGGGGGCGAAATGCGAAAACACCCGGGGTACTTAGATTTAGGTGCACGTTAAAGAACCCCAGGTGGTAGAAATTTCCGGAGTCCTCCACTACGGCGTGCCTCATAATCAGAAAGTGGTTTTGGCGCATAAAACCCCATAATTTTTTTCAACCATTACTGTAAAGCAATAAAGCATTGCACACACCCCTCAGCACTTGTAGTGGTGGTTTTTAACAAGTTCGCTGAATATTCACTTCCGCAGGGCCGGTATGGTGAGTCAACTTTTTTTATTTTTAAGTATAACTGTTTCCACCTGTATGCGACGTGACCAGGTTCCGCTGCCGTCTCGTCGGTGCTTTTCGCTATTCGCCTTCCAAGCCAAGCTTCTTTGCGTATCGACCATCGTACCGACGCTGCTCAGTTTCACGCTTCCAGACAAAGCCGCGATTGCAGCGACAGAATTGTGGCTTAATCTATCGGGCTCTGTAATGTCGCATAAAGTCAAGACATCTAGCCGTAGGCGGTATACGATGCCTTGGCGACAGCAACAGTAGCACGACGACGACGGCGACGAAGAGAGCATCACGACTGATTGACTGTATACTCCACGGCCGAAGAAATGCTACAACCCATTCAGTTACGACCTGGGAACAGACTGAAGGTTGTGCATACGCTAAACTGGGCCGATCCCGAAGGTGGTGCAATGTGATATAACGTCTCAAAGAACTAGCTTCCCCTAACGAAGGACAGGGGAAATTGGTCCCTTCTCGCTTTTATAACGAAATTGTTGGTACAGCGCGAGGTACCGCCAACCATCTTTTCGCGGCATCGCAGCATAATTGAGTCACCGCAGAGCCAGATAGGTGCCAGATAGGCGCCAGATAGGATGAGCGCCTATCGTTCAGCTGAGAATGTTTCTGAGCGCCTCGCAATTCCCACAGGATGATGATGAAAAACTTTATTTATCCCTCATTAAAGGGAAGGGGGCAACGGAATAGAGGGTGGGGGGAGGAACTACTTGAAGTAGGCCTCATCTATCCTCTCAGCCCACTCCAGCATGGCCTCCCGAAGGTCGGGCCTCGAGCTGCGCAAGGTAGCCTCCCACTGCTCCTCACTAGACATTAATTGCTTGAGGAAAGGGGGAAGGAGGTGCTCCCACAGGAGGAAATGACGGTTAAGCCAGGAACGCGAAACTTGTATGATACATTGACACTTGGGCGGCGGCCATTTCGAAGCCTTCCTGGTACAGTCGATAAATTTAATTGACTAACGAAAATTAACGCAGTTTTCAGCGCAACCGAAAAGATGTACTCGCTTACTTTGAAAATAATCTGAAATCACTTCTTTCGAAATTCATTTGGAAACAAAATTTTTGCTCGTTGCGAACAGATTTACCACCTTTGAAAACTCCCAGATGTGCCACTGGGATCGTTCCTGAAGAAAAATACGGTCGTAGCCCACATTTCTTGTCCCAGATATGTTCCACAATAAAATCGATCGCTAGCAAGTTGTGTTTAGTGTTTTCTAACAAATAGGAATTATTGGCTAAATTGTGAACTGAAATGAGATTCGGGAATTGTATTGACAATATGAATAAATACAAGCTCTCTCTTTTTCCTATATTGGTGGGGTTTGCTGATCGAAGGTTCACCTGAAGCGCCATTTCGCTCCTCGCAGCCGCGGAGACGTCGCGATGAAAGCAACATTCTGATCCTAAAATTGTTATTTCGCTCCTTTCCTAGACTTTATGTCAGAACGTAACTGAATGAATGAATAGAATTTATTGATAGGAAAGACAGAGAGGTCGACCTGAGCTAGTGCGCTCTAGTCTGCTACTCAAAATAATGAAAAAATATACAGGTCCAATCCACATATTAGAATCTTAGAAGGGAAGCTTTCGCGAAGCTGTTAAAAAAATATCAGTGAACTGACTATATTAGCATTCTCCACCATTGCGATTATACCTGCCTGCTCGTCAAGACGGCAAGACGCCGAGACTCCCACCACATGACCCACGTGGCCGCTAACTATACCGTCTCCTGCATTGGCTTTCTCTGCTATGGCACTGTATCCAGAGTCGGCGCGCCGACTGCCGCAGAGGGCCGGTACTGGAGATGCTGGAACAGTAAACTGCACTTGACGAATGATCGACCAAGCACGTTCGCAAAGCCCCAAACTCGAGGAAAGGTCCATTTCATTAACTAAAGTGTGCTCCTAATGACGTATGTTTGTTTCAATTATGCTTTTATTGCGGGAGCAATTACATGGACACTCCAGGCGCATTTCTGCCGTCGTCGTGGCTGTCGCCGCCGCCGTGAGGTTCCGTATCAAGTCGAAGGGCGATAAAATCGTCGCCGCGCGCCGTGAAAGCGTGCGAGGGTGGGCCGGCAAACGGGGGCCAATCTCGCGTGTGCGAGCAGGGAAGGCGTGCCGGAAGCGCGCGCCCTCTCCTGTCGCGCGCGAGGCACGTGCGTGAGGCGAGGGATGGGAGAGGAGGGTGTTCTTCTCCGGCGATCATGCGGGCGCCGTATCTTAAAGGGACCCTGAAAGGCTTTTGACGATTTTCTACAAACGTACTGAGTCGTTAGAGTAGGTCCTTCTGATCATTAATTGACACATCTAAGTGCTCTGCGTAAAGCGTGTAATTTATTATAAGGTTTTAAAAATGCACATCGCTGCCGATCGCAGCGCACTGCTCGGCGGAATTTTAAGCCGCCCCTACCCATATGACCGAAATCACCCATATGACGTCAGTGGGGCGAGCTATCCGATTGGCTGACCAGGGCGCGTGATCGATAATTTTTCCAACTTTATGGTAAACAAATGATCTTCGTAATAGTTGGAATGTTAGTTAATTTGTTTTTATAAAGAGAAAGTAGCAGAAAGAGAATGCACAAGAACAATTTTTCAGTACACTTAAGCACTTCCGGCACACAGCAAGTGTCGTCTGCTTGTGTTACAATGTATTCCATTTTGACGAGAGCTCCGCGGTCACAGTTGGTCTCAGTCTTTTCGCGAGCACTACGATTCGACTTTGTTGCCTTGTGGAATGCAAACGTAGCGACTGGCAATATGTCAAGCTGCGACATCGTGTCCCTCTGCAGGGCAGCGTACGAGCGAACTGTCTGCTGCGCATCGGACTGCCGCTATCCAATCGGCGCCAGGATTTGCACGTTTGTGGCCGTCACTTTACACCGGAAGAATACTAACGCACTAGCGTTTCGCGAGTCCCGTATTAGGGCAAACGTAAGCGCAAGGGGACAGGGTCTGGCCGCTTGACTGTGCCGTAACGGGATGAGCCGAGATGAGCAGAAGGGCAAAGATGAATGGTCTGCACGGTGCAGCCACCTGGTGGCATAGAGCTCAACCATACACAGTAGCAGCAACGAAGCGCATTCTTTTTTGCTAGTGGTGCGTATTTTTCTCAGGAGTGTAATCATCAACACGTTGTTTTTATAAATGTTTAAAATGTTTTACACTTGGTTAGAGCAATATTAGCGCTTTGTTTGGCTGGTTAAGCGCTGCGCCAACAAGTGTCTGGACCGTGCAGACCGATCAGGCCGCTCACGTACGTCTGCGCCAAAGTTCCTTCATCAGCTTGAGTTTATGCCTCCAGTCATTTGCCGATATGACCAGCTTGCCTGTGGCTAACGGAATACCAGACACGTTCGGCGCTACAACAGAATGCTCGCAACGCACGCTGCTTCGATAGCTCTCGCTTGGGGTCGACAGCCAAGCGGCTAGCGGAGAGGTTTCGCGTGGGCGGGGGCGGGCTTCAAAACAACCGGAAGTGGACGATATGACGTCGCATCGGGACGCAGGACCAGTGAAGGCGGAGCTTAGCCCCGCTCGCTCGGCGAACGAGTTGAGGAGGAAAAGCATGGCTGGGGAGGAGGGTAACTTCTAATCGCTTGTAGTTCGATTAATACGTAACGCTTCACTTAAATTGTGGTGCGAATGTTCTACTTAAGCTGTACCCTACGCGTCTACAAAATTTGTCCGAACCGTTTCAGGGGCCCTTTAAAAGCGATCTGCGAGGTTTGCAGAGTGCGCGTAGTGCCGACAGCTTCTTATGCGCTGCGCTTTCGATGTTTCGTTCCCGTTGAAGCGAGAGATGCATGAAGGTCAATTCGATCGCTGCTGCTTTCGCGATTCCTCACTCCAGCATTCTGAGAGCGTGTTTCCGCGCTCATCGAGCGAGAGGTGTTCATATTTATCTGCGCGTGCGTGACACCGTGCTTGTTAATTTAGTTAGAACACGTTGGTGGGCTAGTTGGTTTGAGTGCATGATAGAATGTGTAAGCGCGACTGAACGAAGACGTAGAAAGAAACCGAACGCACAGAGACAGCGCTGTCTGTGTCTGTTTTTTTTTTTCTACATCCTCGTTTAGTTGCACTTACAGATTATGTCATTGTTAATTTAGTTAGTAAGGGAATGTTTACAAGTTTACACGGCCGATAAAACTACTATCGTTGCTATCTACTAATTTGCTATCGCAATCGGTGCTTCGCCTTTCGGGCGAAACTGCGACCTTTGTAGGTATCATCAGTTTTACACTGAGTAATTCCGTAGAAAACAAGGCCAACAGCCAGCAGACCTGTAATTGTACTAAATATGGTAGTGTGTAAATATCCTGTGTGTAAGGTATTCGGCAAGACAGCCACGGTCAGAAAAGTCCGGTAGGGTTCACAGCGAAACCTTCCCTTCAAAATCAGGAATTGTTTCAATAAAGCACCTTGATTAATTCAAGTCAAATTTGAGTTTACGTCCTTACCATTACCTTTGTTTAATTATTTATTTTTGCGAATTCTTATTTAGTTTTTATTATCCTTCCCTCGACAGACACCCCCACTGGCTGTCAATCCTGCGCTCTGACCGAAACGGTTGGAGACCCCTGCCCTAGACCAACGAGCCGGTGACACTTGACCAGTGGGCCATGTTTTCACCTTCGCGATATCTTGGCTGACTGTAATAACTAATTAACCAAATTAATAAATAAATAATAAAGGATAAGTAAATAAATAAATAATGAAGACAAAAATAAGTACACTAAGGCTATGTCATCTATTCACCCATATTTGAATTCTCTCTTGTAGGCACTTGCCTGCACTGTGTGTTGCGAAAGCGCGTGACTATATAGCCACACAAACAACCGCATCCAAAAAGCTTCTAATGGCAGTTATACCAGCAGTCGAAGCAGCCATCATGAGCGCAGCACACGTGCGCTAGAATTATGCGATTTGCCTTATGCGACTATACACTCGCTGCCATAAAGGCATCAGACAGTTTTCCAAGTGCTGAAAGGCTTCCAACAGTTCCAGCAGTTTGCAAATCTCCGATCAGCCACCTTCAGATGCATCAACCGAAGGATCGGATTGTTTTGACTCACCCTTGCAAATTTTTAATAATATCACGCGGAACTTGTTTTGGAACTCGTTTTGAATGTGGCGTTTTTAAAAGCGCGAACAAAAATTCACCAACGAATACGATACTCCCTACTCCGAAATTTGAGCGCAGCTCTATACGTGTTATCATTTCGCGATATATTGAAGCAAAGAAATTGAGAGAGACACGTAGCAGAGTTGGCGATCGTCAAAAATCCAATCTGCGGGTCAAGCGCATCGGCTTTTATACATGACACGTCGAAGGTGCCAGTGTAATCGCTGGTGCCGCGTGGCTTCCAGAAAGTACTACACAATTCGCGTCGCGCATACAATCATATCACAATACGATCGCAAATCATGACAATCGAAACGAGCACGAACGATACCAAACCAAGCAAACAGAGAGCTTACGCGAGCAGATGATAGTACGAAACGAGTGGTCCGGCTGAGACCAGATACGAGTACGCGTCGAGCGGTTGTGCGGGTCCGTATGAGCCCACTTTTCCGCGCGCACGTCACTGAAGGATCCGCTCTCATTGGTCTCCGCCGTGTGCGGCTCGCGTTTTTCAACTCCCGCTCCGCGTTCGCTTTTTCGTCTTTCGCTTTGGTCGTTCGCTCGGTTACGCCGTCGACGCCCACGCTCCCCTAAGTAAAGGGCCCTTAAGAGTTTTGCTCTAAAGAAATACGAGTCAGTGGTCAATGGTCATTGGTCTGTGGTCCCATTCAGCCGCATACAGCGAAACGAAAAAAAAAATTTTCGATTTCTACGATAGGACTCTACTGCTGTCATACACTCAACAGCTTTTCACCTGGATGACACCCGACAATTTCGTTGGAAATAAACATATCGCAATCGTAAACTTAATTGGCTTTAGAAATACTACCTCGAGCACCGTGGTGCTAAGAGCTCTACATCACTTATTTACCTCCTCTGAAGAAGGTGACAGTCTTGCCCGAAGCGCGAGGGTAGAGTTTTTCGATGCCCGAACAAAAAGCTGACATGATTAGAGAGCTTTAGTTAAAAGGACGCAAGGCGTTGAGGCCCCTGGCGCTTGGGTGCGTTTGCGTTTGCGTACACAAGCAGGAACCCGTTATAGGTTAGCGGCCCCAAACGCAAGCCGCAGTGAGGTCGCATGCGCTCGCAGCGCCATCAACGTCTGATCGTTGCTGCCTTGTCCTTATTTAAAATATGAAATCAAGCATATGAAGTAAACTTAAAACATTAAACAGTAAACATTAAACTATTTTTATTAGAAGTAAGTAGAAGCAGTTTATTAGAAGCGATCGCTCCCGATCGCAGCAAACTGCTCGGCGGAATTTTAAGCCGCCCCGACCCATATGACGGAAATTGCCCATAGGACGTCAGTGGGGCGAGCTGTCCGATTGGCTGACCAGGGCGCGTGATCGATAATTTTTCCAACTTTATGGTAAACAAATTATGTTGGTAATATTCGGAATGTTAGTTCATTTGTTTTTATAAAGAGAAAGTAACATAAAGAGAATGCACAAAAACAATTTTTCAGTACACTTAAGCACTTCCGGTGCACAGCAAGTATCGTCTGCTTGTGTTACAACGTGCTCCGTCTTTGACGAGAGCTCCGCCGTCAGTGGCGGTCTGTCTTTCCGCGAGCGCTATGATTCGACTTAGTTGCGTTGTGGACTGCAATTTTAGCGACTGGCAATATGTTAAGCTGCGACATCGTGTCCCTCTACAAGGCAGCAGACGAGCGTACTGGCTGCAGCGCATCGAGCTGCCGCTATCCGATCGGCGCCAGGATTTGCGCGATTGTGGCCGTCACTTAACACCGGAAGATTACTACCGCAATAGCGTTTCGCGAGTCAGGCATTAGAGTAAACGCAAGCGCAAGGAGACAGGGCCTGGCCGTGTGATAGCCGTGTCCCCTTGCGTGTCGCTTCAGGGGGATGAACAGAAGCGCTAACGTGAATGGTCTGCATGGTGCAGCCACCTGGTGGCATAGAGCTCAACCACACACAGTAGCAGTAACAAAATATTCTTCTTTGCTGCTGGCGTAAATTTTTCGCAGGAGTGTAATCGTTAACACGTTGTTTTTGTAAATGTTTAAAATGTTTTACACTCGTTTAGAGCAATATTCCAATGGCGGACAGGCCGCCATTGGAATATGAAGCTGGCAACGTTTAACGCTAGAACGTTAACTAGTGAAGCGAGTCTAGCAGTGCTATTGGAGGAATTAGAGGGCAGTAAATGGGATATAATAGGGCTCAGTGAAGTTAGGAGGCCAAAAGAAGCATATACAGTGCTAAAAAGCGGGCACGTCCTGTGCTACCGGGGCTTAGCGGAGAGAAGAGAACTAGGAGTCGGATTCCTGATTAATAAGAATATAGCTGGTAACATACAGGAATTCTATAGCATTAACGAGAGGGTGGCAGGTCTTGTTGTGAAACTTAATAAGAGGTACAAAATGAAGATTGTACAGGTCTACGCCCCTACATCCAGTCATGATGACCAGGAAGTCGAAAGCTTCTATGAAGACGTGGAATCGGCGATGGGTAGAGTGAAAACCAAATACACTATACTAATGGGCGACTTTAATGCCAAGGTAGGCAAGAAGCAGGCTGGAGACAAAGCAGTGGGGGAATATGGCATAGGCACTAGGAATAGCAGGGGAGAGTTATTAGTAGAGTTTGCGGAACAAAATAATATGAAGATAATGAATACCTTCTTCCGCAAGCGGGATAGCCGAAAGTGGACGTGGAGGAGCCCGAACGGCGAGACTAGAAATGAAATAGACCTCATACTCTGCGCTAACCCTGGCATCATACAAGATGTGGACGTGCTCGGCAAGGTGCGCTGCAGTGACCACAGGATGGTAAGAACTCGAATTAGCCTAGACCTGAGAAGGGAACGGAAGAAACTGGTACATAAGAAACCGATCAATGAGTTAGCGGTAAGAGGGAAAATAGAGGAATTCCAGATCAAGCTACAGAACAGGTACTCGGCTTTAACTCAGGAAGAGGACCTTAGTGTTGAAGCAATGAACGACAATCTTGTGGGCATCATTAAGGAGTGTGCAATGGAAGTCGGTAGCAACTCCGTTAGGCCGGATACCAGTAAACTATCACAGGAGACGAAAGATCTGATCAAGAAACGCCAATGTATGAAAACCTCTAACCCTACAGCTAGAATAGAACTGGCAGAACTTTCGAAGTTAATCAACAAGCGTAAGACAGCTGACATCAGGAAGTATAATATGGATAGAATTGAATATGCTCTCAGGAACGGAGGAAGCCTAAAAACAGTGAAGAAGAAACTAGGAATTGGCAAGAATCAGATCTATGCGTTAAGAGACAAAGCCGGCAATATTATAACTAATATGGATGAGATAGTTCAAGTGGCTGAGGACTTCTATAGAGATTTATACAGTACCAGTGGCACCCACGACGATAATGGAAGAGAAAATAGTCTAGAGGAATTCGAAATCCCAAAGGTAACGCCGGAAGAAGTAAAGAAAGCCTTAGGAGATATGCAAATAAGGGGGGAGGCAGCTGGGGAGGATCAGGTAACAGCAGATTTGTTGAAGGATGGTGGGCAGATTGTTCTAGAGAAACTGGCCACCCTGTATACGCAATGCCTCATGACCTCGAGCGTACCGGAATCTTGAAAGAACGCTAACATAATCCTAATCCATAAGAAAGGGGACGCCAAAGACTTGAAAAATTATAGACCGATCAGCTTACTGTCCGTTGCCTACAAACTATTTACTAAGGTAATCGCAAATAGAATCCGGAACACCTTAGACTTCTGTCAAGCAAAGGACCAGGCAGGATTCCGTAAAGGCTACTCAACAATAGATCATATTCACACTATCAATCAGGTGATAGAGAAATGTGCGGAATATAACCAACCCTTATATATAGCTTTCATTGATTACGAGAAAGCGTTTGATTCTGTCGAAACCTCAGCAGTCATGGAGGCATTACGGAATCAGGGTGTAGACGAGCCGTATGTAAAAATACTGAAAGATATCTATAGCGGCTCCACAGCCACCGTACTCCTCCATAAAGAAAGCAACAAAATCCCAATAAAGAAAGGCGTCAGACAGGGAGATACGATCTCTCCAATGCTATTCACAGCGTGTTTACAGGAGGTATTCAGAGGCCTGGATTGGGAAGAATTGGGGACAAAAGTTAACGGAGAATACCTTAGTAACTTGCGATTCGCTGATGATATTGCCTTGCTTAGTAAATCAGGGGACCAATTGCAATGCATGCTCACTGACCTGGAGAGGCAAAGTAGAAGAGTGGGTTTAAAAATTAATCTGCAGAAAACTAAAGTAATGTTTAACAGTCTCGGAAGAGAACGACAATTTACAATAGGCAGCGAGGCCCTGGAAGTAGTAAGGGAATACATCTACTTAGGGCAGGTAGTGACGGCAGATCCGGATCATGAGACAGAAATAATCAGAAGAATAAGAATGGGCTGGGGTGCGTTTGGCAGGCATTCTCAGATCATGAACAGCAGGTTGCCATTATCCCTCAAGAGGAAAGTGTATAATAGCTGCGTCTTACCAGTACTCACCTACGGGGCAGAAACCTGGAGGCTTACGAAAAGGGTTCTACTCAAATTGAGGACGACGCAACGAGCTATGGAAAGAAGAATGATAGGTGTAACGTTAAGGGATAAGAAAAGAGCAGATTGGGTGAGAGAACAAACGCGAGTTAATGACATCTTAGTTAAAATCAAGAAAAAGAAATGGGAATGTGCAGGACATGTAATGAGGAGGGAGGATAACTGATGGCCATTAAGGGTTACGGACCGGATCCCAAGGGAAGGGAAGCGTAGCAGGGGGCGGCAGAAAGTTAGGTGGGCGGATGAGATTAAGAAGTTTGCAGGGACGGCATGGCCACAATTAGTACATGACCGGGGTTGTTGGAGAAGTATGGGAGAGGCCTTTGCCCTGCAGTGGGCGTAACCAGGATGATGATGATGATGGTGATGAAGATGATGATGAGAGCAATATTAGCTCTTTCTTTGGCTGGTTAAGCTCTGCGCCAACGGGTGGCTGGACCGTGGAGAGCGATCAGGCAGCTTATGTGCGTCTACGCTAAAGTTCGTTCATCAGCTTGAGTTCATGCCTCTACCGTTCCGTCGAAAAGTTCAGCTATGTGTGATTACCGGAATACCAGACACGTTCGGCGCTACGACAGAATGCTCGCAACGCAAGCTGCTTCGATAGCTCTACTCGCCGTGGTTGCTCAGTGGCTATGGTATCGGGCTGCTGAGCACGAGGTCGCGGGATTGAATCCCGGCCACGGCGGCCGCATTTCTATGGGGGCGAAAACACCCGTGTGCTCAGATTTAGGTGCACGTTAAAGAACCCCAGGTGGTCAAAATTTACGGAGTCCTCCACTACGGCGTTCCTCATAATCAGAAAGGGGTTTTGGCACGTAAAACCACATAATTTAATTTTTTTCGATAGCTCTCGCTTGGGGTCGACGGCCAAGCGGCTAGAGGAGAGGTTTCGAGCGGGCGGGGGCGGGCTCCAAAACAACCGGAAGTGGACCATGTGACGTCGCGTCGGGACGCAGAACCAGTGAAGGCGGAGCTCAGCCCCGATCGCTCGGCGAACGAGTTGAGGAGCAAAAGCGTGGCTAGGGAGGAGGGTAACTTGTAATCGCTTGTAGCTCCATTAATACGTAACACTTCACTTAAATTGTGGTGCGAATGTTCTACTTAAACTGCACCCTACGCGTCTAAAAAATTTGTCCGAACCGTTTCAGGGGCCCTTTAACATGCCGCCGTTGCGGCGACAGCATGTCGGTGTGCTCTGCGACCAGTTTCTTTACCACGTCGGCCGTGAAATGCACACTTGCAAACGTCCTCGCCTGCGCAGCCGCTGCCCCTAAGCGGTCACGTGGGTAACGTGACCGTTTAGGGGCATCGATGTTTTTGGCAGCCCCAACCACCTCAGGACGCAAGACGTAGCGATCTGCCCATGCGCAGTACCGTCGCCCCTAGTTCTTGCGTACGCCAGCCGCTTGCTTCCCCTAAACTAAAACTCTCCCCTGCACTGTCTGCTAAAACATTGGTTCTTCCGCCTTCAAGCAGACGGTATAGCTTAACGTGTGCGCCAGCGACGTTCGAATTAGGGACTATTCACGAGGACATCGTTAAGAGGGAACTACGTTCATTAGTTAATTTGAACACAGCATGACGTCAATTATACCTCGGCATTTCAAACGATCGTCTGTCTGAAAATTCGTAAATGCGCGGCGGAGGAAAACTACTTGAAAAGCTGGCAAAGTATAGTGCACGTGCTGC
Organism: Dermacentor albipictus; assembly: GCF_038994185.2. Taxonomy (NCBI): domain Eukaryota; kingdom Metazoa; phylum Arthropoda; class Arachnida; order Ixodida; family Ixodidae; genus Dermacentor; species Dermacentor albipictus. Next base: position 35,771,480 of record NC_091821.1, read on the forward strand.
CATCTCTTGAGAATACATTGACCGAATGATCACGGCCTCCCAGATAAGGCACCGCGCGCGGGCTTTTCCAAAATTTTCGTAAGCCATTCCACTCGTACGGAAAGCTCGTAGTCGGAGTCGAACACGTTCCTTCTACCGCCGGGCCTAGCTCACGACCCGGTTTAATATAAATATAATACTATCTTAATATATCAATATCATAATAAATGTATCTCTATGTTTGAACAATATGAATACCTAGGTCAGTGGCAGAAAGTTGCAGTCTCACCCGAAAGGCGAATCTTCGTTTGCGATAGCGGATAGACAGCTATACAAAGTAGAGATAATAGTTTTATCGGCCGTATAAATTTGTTAACATTCACTTACTAGCTTAATTACCAAGCATGGTGTCAGCGCGCACAGGCAGACGTAAACACATCAAGCTCGACAAGTGCGGACGCTTGCTCACAAAACGCTAGCTTCAGGAAGCGTAGCAGCAGCAGCGAGCTAAGTGATCTTCATACTAGACAGTTTTAGTTTAGCGTACGTAACTATAGCGTACGCTATACGCTATCATATAGCGTACGCTAAGCAGCGAACGTTTTCGACAGTTTTAATTGGCCGGTGATATCTTCGGATCTCAGAGGCCATGTGCCGTCGTTGCGGCTATTTCGTACCTGTCGCGATAGGTGGCGCTGACATCTCGAACGTTTCTTTTGCTAGGCTTTGACTCGTTCGAAACTAGAAGCGATCTGGAAAACACCACGAGGTTATCCATAATACTCGGTCGTCGAAGCGGCCTGAGACTAAGCGAAAGCCGTTTACACAGTCATTTGCTACGAACGAAGTGCATTTTACAAAAGCAACGCCAAATTCAATTCGAAGCGGGCAGCCGGGACCACCGCCATGTTTTTGCAAACCCCGCAAAAACGCTAACGCCAACTCGTTTGCGTTGCATACGCCCGCTATACCCGCTATTTCATTTAGCGTTCAGCGCATGCGCAGTGACGACCCGCTATTTTTTTACGTACGCAATAGAGTGTTTTAGTTGAGCGTCCTTACGGTACGCTCCGCTCTGAGCTGCCCCGCTAAGCCACAGGGGAGCGGCGGGCGATTTTCATGTTTTAGTTATACGTTTAGCGTAGCGGAGCGGACCTTTCATAGTTGCAGCGCCCCCTGGCTAAACTCAGGGTAATGAAAGAAAATAAAAACAATTAATGATCACTCTTACACAGTAAAACGCATATCCGTTCTGACGCCAACACTAGCCAAAGTGCTGCGCGGCACGCTCCGCTCAGGCAGCTTCTAAGCGGACCGTGTTCCTCGCTCCGCTATCCCGCTTACGGCTAAGCGGACGACGCATGCGCAATCGTGCTTCCGCTCCGCTTAACTGCTTGGCGGAGCGTAAACACACTCAACTAAAACACTCTATTGGTATAGCGTACGCTATACTAAAACTAGAGTGTTTTAGTTGAGCGTCTTTACGGTACGCTCCGCTCCGAGCTGCCCAGCTAAGCCACAGCGGAGCGGCGGGTGATTAGAGACTTTTAGCGTGTCCGGTATTCGGGCAAGCGCGGGGGTTTGCCGGTTTAGCGGGAGCGCAAACGTGAGCGGCCAGATTGGTGGCGCCAGCTGTTGGCGCAAATCTCAATCACACAAACACAGAGCTAATTACTATATTCTGCTTAGCTGCTGGTGTAAATATAACGAGCTTGATGGCATTGGCCACTACTTTGTTTCAAAAGGGGACGCGCATAATATCCGTTCGTCCATACGCACAATAAAAAACAGCGCTAAACAACAGGACGAGTGAAGGGACACAGACAACAGCGCTGACTAACAACCAAAGTGTATTTATTCTTTCAGTCAGCACATATATATTCCGCCACTATCTCAAACCACAGAATCAACAGAATTGGGCATGCGCAGGGGGGATTGCAATTAATGCGATAGGAAGGCAATCTCCTTCGGAAGGAGAGAAATAGAGGGAAGGCTTACACATGCTTCGCCGCTAACATGAATGTGGAAAGCTTCCGAAATAAGGAGTGCGTGGTCATCGCGGTATTTTGACAGGTAGGTCGCATCTTTGAAAGACGGCTTGCAGCCGCATTCATTGCAGTGCAGTGATAACTGACTATCTTTAGCTCGTTTTTGAACTTTGAGTGCTCGCGCATGCGGTCATTGATGCACCGCCCTGTTTGGCCGATATAAAAACGCTTGCATGAAAGGGGAATCTTATACACCACGCAGTCACAACAGTCCCCAACAAACCTCTGTCTGTGCTGCTTTTTACAACTTTTGTTGTTGTTCTTGGTTACCCGATTGGCTTGATGGCACAGGCTACCTAACTTATTTTTGGCAGTGAACAGCAACCTGACGCCTGCCCTGATGACAACGTTTTTGAGATTATGCTCAACCTGGTGCACATATAGTATAACCGCAATTATTTGCCGTGAGCGATTCTCAAATGGAGCCGCTGCCGACTGATTTTCTCTAAGGCTTGTTGCGAGGCTTTCAGCGATGCTGGTCAAAAGCGGTACCACGAAACCTGCGAGCTTCAGCCTGGCTACTTGCTTTTCGACGCTTACATCCACTTGGTGGTCACAAGACCTGATGAGGGCCGCCTTCGTGCAACATCTTGCAGACAACAAGACAACAAGCTCCGTTTCTTAGACTTTGAGCTATCGTTCTCAAGCAATCATGTATGTTGGAGTTACGCTCCTCGATCTCATAAGAGCCTTCTCCCCTCTTTTTGTCCGCGCACTCAAAGATAGTCAAGCGCTGTATAACATAATATAACATAACATAACATAATACACCGATGATACAAGCGAGTTAGAAAACAGATATGTTGCTGTAAACGCCTCCCGTCCATCCGGTAAAACGGCCTGTCGGCCTGCGTTTACCGGAATGCCGGTCCAGCTAAAGCTCTCTATTATTACATGCAGCATAAATTTTGTACACGTTGGAGACGGGCATCTTTGGATGAGGCACGTTCGAAGCTACAAAACCTTTCCTGTACTTAACTAAGACTGAGCACAAAATGCATTTACAGTCGTAAAATTATCCACAGTTAGTGGGCTGTGTTTGTAATCCACCAAAAATATATTTTTTAAATAGATAGTGCTAAGGTGCTCATTATTTTCATTTGTGCATTGAAGTAGTCGTCAATAATTCCTTCGTTTGATGTGTACAAGCAATGCGGCTGATTTCGTTGTCGAAGGCATTTTATTACGCCTACACATTTTTACTTACGATTAATCTCTACGGCCCAAACAATGAAACGTTCCTTTCCTTCGAGCGCTTCCTAACCTTACGTGAGGCCTCCTTACAGCGAAGGACCGATGGAGGAAGCAAGCATACTCAGAAAGCTCCCTTCATGCGTCCTCACGTAAGGAGCGGTTGCCGCCATGCCTGGGTTCGAGATTACCTCTTAAAAGCTTTAGGCGAACACCAGAACACCACTATTCAATAAAAAAGGTTGTATCGTCGCACAATCTCTAAGTTGATGAGCTAATATAGAGAAGCGTGGACGCTATTTTTTAGTTTTGTTTACTAAATCTAAAGAAGCAGTGCATTACAGTGCGAAACTTGATGTGCTCCAGCAACGCTGGCACGCCGGCGTCGTGCAACGCCTAGCAACGCCTAGCAACGCTTCCATGCCGCACGCGTGACTGAAACGAACGTGCCTGGCAAAACGTACCGTGCTCGCGCTTCTCCGAAGGTGGGCGACAGCACGCACGCGCAAGCAAACGTCACGTGGTTAAGCAGTGAGGCGAAGCGCTCGTTCAGGGTCAGGAGCGGCGTAAGGACGCATGAAGGTAGCTTGGCCCAAACAATAAAACGTTCCTTTTAGGGGTGTGCGAATATTGAAATTTTCGATTACGAATCGAATACGAATAAGGCGAAGAACTCTCTTCGAATATCGAATCGAATATCGAATACATGTGTAGTATTAAAAAATTGCAAGAGAGGTAACAATAGCTTTATTACCCTTTTAAAAATAACATTGCATTTTACAAGGTTGCTTCAAATTAAAGAGGTACTCAATTATAGATAATGGACTCAGGTAATGCCCTCAGTGAGGTAAAACGCTTGTTACAGATTGTCGTGAAGGAAAATTACCTGCTCAATATGGCCAGAAAGTAAACGCTCTCTATGCACTGTCACATTTCTACCGGTAGAAAAGACTCTTTCACTAGGAACTGAAGTGGCAGGGATCGCCAAGTACTTCCGGGCGAGTGCACTTAAAAGCGGGTACCTGAAGCGGCCAATGGGCTGCCACCACTCACAAGGATTCATGCCCCTTTCCAGAAGAGGCTTTTGCGCGTAGTCTGTAACTTCCCTCTCAGGGGCAGCTGCCAAATGTGTCTTCTCTTTGTTCATCACTAGATCGTCAAAAGCATTCCATACACTCGATGCCACCAGTGGACACGAAGTCGACGCTGGCACGGCGGTGTCCCCACGGTGTTCCACGACGGCTTCCTGGAGCTCCCTTGTCACAAGGTTTTTCAGCCAGATCATCTGACCAGATGCCTGATGAACTGTGGCCATAAAGCGCGGATCAAGAAACATGCCTAGGCTGGCCACTTCATCAAATTTCCACTTCGCACAAAGAGCCTTGATACATTTTGAATCAATGTTAGCAAACCCTGAGTTGCCTTTGCAACCTTCAAGGCAATGGAGCATTCCAAAAATAATTGGAATAATAAAGCTTGGTGAAAAAGAAACCGAAACTGATCATGTCTCAAATGCCTGAAGCAGATAGACTGAAACAGAGCATACAGATAATGGCAACTCAGGGTTGCAAAGGCAACCCTGAGTTGCCTTTGCAACCTTCAAGGCAATGGGGCATTCCAAAATAATTGGAATTATAAAGCTTGGTGAAAAAGAAACCGAAACTGATCATGTCTCAAATGCCTGAAGCAGATAGACTGAAACAGAGCATACAGATAATGAGCGGATCATGCGAAGTTCTCAGTTAATAAACATATTCTTAGGAGAATGCGCAGCAAGCATACAATTGGTTAATTGCTCAATTATTCGCAGTCTATCCGAACATTCGCCGTTTCCACCGTTATTCGGCCGTCCTTGGATATTCGTGAATTTCCGAACATGCATTTCTCGAATCGAATACGCTTCGAATATGGAAAATATTCGATTCGTATTCGAAATTCCGAATATTCCAACACCCATAGTTCCTTTCCTTCGAGCGCTTCTTAACCTTACGTGAGGCCTCCTTACAGCGAAGGACCGATTGAGGAAGCAAGCGTACTCTGAAAGCTCCCTTCACCCGTCCTCACCTAAGGAGCGGTTGCCGCGTGCCTGGGTTCGAGATTATCTCTTGAAATCTTTCCGCGAACACCATTATTCTATTAAAAATGTTGTATCGTCGCACAATCTTTAAATTGAATAGCTAATATAGAGAAGCGTGGACGCTTTCTTCTAGTTTCGTTTACTAAAGTTAAAAAAAAGTTGCGCATTACAGTGCAAAACTTGATGTGCTCCAGCAACGCTGGCACGCCGGCGTCTTGCAACGCCTAGCAACGCCTAGCAATGCTTGCATGCCGCACGCGTGACTGAAACGAACATGCCTGGCAAGACGTACCGTACTCGCGCTTCTCCGCAGGTGGGCGACAGTGAGCATGCGCAAGCGAATGCCACGTGGTTAAGCAGTGAGGTGAAGCGCTCGTTCAGGGCCAGGAGCGGCGTAAGGACGCATGAAGGTAGCTTTGGAGCTACCTTATGCTGAGGAAGCACCAAGGAAGCCTTCACCGAGGGCCCCTCAGTAAGGAAGCTTTCAGAGTGACATAAGGTAGCCTCACCCCAATGAAGGCTTCCTTAGTGAGGTAAGGAAGATTTCATTGTTTGGCTTCTTATGCTGAGGAAGTACCAAGGAAGCACCAAGGAAGCCTTCACCGAGGGCGCCTCAGTAAGGAACCTTTCAGAGTGACATAAGGAAGCCTCACTGCAATGAAGGCTTCCTTACTGAGGTAAGGAAGATTTCATTGTCTGGCCCTACGTCTAGGTTCACGCAAACTAAGCACACGTTCTTAAGCGTCCTATATGGATCATGGTCTTAGGCCCTTTAGAAAGTTATCTGTTTTTTTTTTCAATTTTGATACTAATGTGCGCGAATATCTCCAATCGGTCACGTTGCATATATGGCGGCAATGTTTGGTCCCCGTAAAATGCTGAGATTATCATATGAGGCGCAATTGTGCCAACCTGCCGTGGTTGCTTAGTGGCTATGGTGTTGGGCTGCTAAGCACGAGGTCACGGGATCGAATCCCGGCCACGGCGGTCGCATTTCAATGGGGGTGAAATGTGAAAACACCCGTGTACTCAGATTTAGGTGCACGTTAAAGATCCCCAGGTGGTCCAAATTTTTGTAGTACCCCCCCCCCCCTACGGCGTGCCTCATAATCAGAAAGTGGTTTTGGCATGTAAAACCACATAATTTCAATTGAATTTTGCCAGTGTGTTTCAGAGCCGCCACCCATTTCAATCAAACCACCCTCCATCTGTTGGATGCGCTAATCGCGAAACAAAAACCTGAGCTTATGCAGCTCGTACAGAGCTAGGACACTCCTTCCAAAAGAAGCTCCTGAGCAGACACAAAATTTTGATCAAGAACTAACTCACTCTGGTTCATCACACAATGTTCATACGTCATGACAAAGAGGTATCTGTGCAATTTGCGTCTGTAAATAATACCGCTGGGTGGATGCAACGTACGCCGGCTAGAAGAGCGGCAAGATGCTTCTGTAGCCAACGCACCTTGTCGCTCGCGGTCTAACTGGTGCAGTTGATCCATGGGCTCTGAGATATCGCGCGGCGCACGCTGGCAGGTCTCGCAGGAATAGAGAGTTTTAGAAGAGGGGCCCCAAACGTTTGGGGTTCCAAAAAAATAGCGCCGAAGCCACTGCGCATGCGCGAGATGCAAACTGCGTTTGGGTTTTGCATCGGGCTGGCTATTTCACTGATTCAGTGGGAGTCCCAAAAGCTGCTCCGAAAGCTCTGCGTCAATAAACGTGACGGCACCCATCGAAGCGACGGCTCTAACCTAGCACCAAACTGAGCTCGATTCGTGGTAATCAGTGCAGTTCACAAGCTAGAAGTGAGTGCGGCTATCGCTTTCTCTCAACTATAGTTGAGAGAAAGTGATAGCGTCTGTTATGAAGATTGATTCATTGTACGCCACTGATACCGAATTCGATTGTCCATATCATCGCTCGTAGGCCTAACACGGCTTAGCTTGGCTGGTGAAGGCACGTAAAGTTGGTTACTCAAAACTAAGCGCAGCTAATTGCTTGCTGCTGAAGGAAAAACCTCTAGATTGTAATTAAACGGGGAAACACGAACGTCCAAATCACTCTTCTTATCATAAAATGGTATATTTTATTTAGTTATTTATCATAGCTTTTCTTTGACGCCGTAGCAACGCTTCAAGCGCAAGACGCTATATCCGCAAACGCAAAGCCCTATTCTAAAACCCATCACTCCTGCGGGCCCCAACGCTAACACCCGCAAAGCTCTTTGGGGCCCCAAACTTTTGGGGCCCCTATTTAAGACTCTCTAATAATCTACTTGCTTTGAAACTGTGAACCGAGCACTGCGCAGAAGAAGGGGACATCGAAAGAAAGACCCCTACTCACCCAAGCCTCTACCCTCGTTTACTTTTGAAATTATCTCTGTACGTAACGTTACAAAATGTCAACTAGAATAGGGAGTTTGGTTTAAGTAAACTCAAATAAAAGGCGCGAGGAGGAAAGTCGTTAAATGGGGAGACAACGCTCGCCAAACCGAGGCACCAGCAATTCAGATGGGTCGCTTCTTCTCTTCTCTTTTATACAATACACATTCTACGTCCATATTTTCGCGTTGTAGTGACGGGGGAGATGCAGAGAGTAGTGGAAACAGTGAGCAACGAAAACTAACTCTTTATTGGGTGAACCTGTGTCCTGAAATAATAAAAATAAATAAAAATTCACCTCATGCAGGTATTACATTTATGTCGATGAACATTATTCCGCGAGATTGCAGTGAAATCTTACGGCACCTTGCCCATCCTCTCGCGTATGACAACAACCTGTTGTTTGCCAGTACGGCGAACTGTCTACATAGAACTCCAGAGATGTTCATAAATACGTTAATATTAGCAAAATGTCTGAAGTTGTCGGCAAGGTAAAACACACGTACTTCATCACAGAGGCTCGGTTACACCTTCGGAATATACTGAAGAATAAAAAAAATGAGCCAGGAATGAAGAAAAATATAAAGACGAATAATCATAAGTGGTTCACATTTGGAGCTAAGAGCGAAAAGACGAAAAGTTGTTGAGTTAGTCCGGAATTTGAACCCGCGACCTCTCGCCCGCTACGCGAGAATCATAGACCAAAGAGGCTTTCCTTCTTTTGTCTAACATGGTATTTATTGCATTAAAAATGTTTATGCGAGAAACGTACTATACGCGAGACACGTACGTGCAAGTATTAACCTAAAAATCTTACTTTCATGGCCTAGAAAGGACCTATAAATCACTATACACCCTATGCACCACACAAAAACAAGTAGTTTTCAACTAAAAAAAGTGCCATGAACAAGCAACTTATCAAGAGGTCGCACCAGTCCAGTTAAAACTATTTTAAGTCATACATGTTCTTCAAGTGGCCAGTCAGTGGAGCATACTGAAATTTCGACGAAACAATGGGTTCAGCGTTTCGGTTCAACATGTGTGTCTTCCATCAGTGTGTGTAACTGACGACCAAGGAACCTTTCCTATTCGTACGCGGTATTTATTGCCTCCTCTGTAATACTATACACGAGAAGCGTGAAAGCACTAGCCAGAACATCCCATATTGATTGCCTAGAAAGGACCTATAAATCACGATGTGCACACCATGAACCACAGAAAAACTACGATAAGTTTTGCACTTAATATAGTGCCAACGGCAGGCAATTTACCATGAAGTGGTTCCAGCCTGATTGAAGCTCTGTTAAGTCACACTGTTAGGTCAGTAAGCTCAAGTGACCAACCACTTGAGCTTACTGAAATTTCGTCGAAACAATGGGTTCAGTGTTTCAGTCCAACATGCATGTCTTCCATAAGCTATGTCCAATTATGAAAAACATATCAAATGGCACGTCTTCTTCGTGGGGTGCAATGAAGCATCGGATGGTATGCTGATTCAAACTGAAGTCCTTTGAAGCGTATCACCAAATAATACTGCATCTTTACAACTTATGAAGCAATGCTCTATACATAGTTTTGGGTACATCACACAGGCGACAATTCGCTGTAGATACAAAAATGCCTGTCTCATGCAACCAAGTTCTTGCAGGTGGCCTTTCACTGTGTAATTCAAGGAAAAATGCTTTTGTAGATGGGGATAAATGCATCTGGCGGACTCGCTGAAGTACGTGATACCCTGGCAGACTGAAGAATTGCGAACGGCTAAGGGGAGGTGAGAAAATCATTGATATGAAATCTTTATACAGGTGTTTTCTCGACACTGTGTAGAGATATTCAGTATAAAACAAAACCAAGAAGAATTTGCACTGTGAAATATACTTAATAATTAAAACCCCACAAACAAAGTCACTCAGAATATAGGGATGAAACTACAGGTTCGGTAATGCACTAAGTTAACTTATATGGATGCTAGTAGAATTGGGTGTGAAACACCTCGAAAAAAGAAGAAACGATAAACGATCTATCGCACAAATAGATCCGGCAGACCAATTCCGTTAGTACATAAGGGTCTGAAGGTATTATGTCGCCTCATCGGTAAGTAGGTAGAAGGTCACACAAAAGTACACAGAAGTAGCGAATATTCTATAAGAATGTAGAATGTAAGTCGAGGCGCAATGAAGTATCTGCAGTATATACAATACTTTTGTAGCCAGGAACAAGTTACAAGCCTCCGCCCTAGCCAAATATAGAAATGCGGGGTGGCGTAAGAGCATCCGCATCGCGTTGAAGCGCCGGTGCACGTTCTTGCCAGAAATATGCACTATGCTTATATGCCTCCAAAGGAACTCCGAGGTATTTAAGCGATACGCTTTCCATTCTATACCAGCATAGGGAGTCGGTGTAAAATATCATAAATCAAACCAAAAACCTGAGCTTTTTCAACAATTTGTCTGGGCACTAGATGGCATACAAAATTTTTCAGACACTGATAGACTAACGAGCCTTTTCTTTTCTTTGACGCCTTATTTAGACACATAATCTTTATAAACAGTTCACAAAAGGGCTAAAACCTTAACCCGCACTTGGACTGGTTTAAAAACTTTCAATCCTGCCAATTCATTACATAGCAAAATTCATTCAGGTTGCTCTTCCAGATACAAAAATCATATATAGATACTACTTCCTATGAAGCATTCCCGTACCATTCGGACATCTTTATCGGCATGGCGTGCGGCCATCCTTTTCGCCATATGTTTTGGCGCACGAGCAACATAACCATGTCGTAAAACACGTCATTCTCATTTTCGACAGTCAAAAATCGGGTACCCTATGGCGTGTAAGGGAGGTCCCTTCTTAAAGTGCGCTGCAAGATGCCCCACAACAAAAATACTGCATCCCACCTGTCTACGAAAACGTAGTTGATCGGTTCGAGTTTCTTGTACATAAGACAATCTAACGACGACAAAACTTAACCTCCTCACCCTCCCCCCATTTTTCTTTTGCAGCCGCAGCTTAACCTGCAATGCATATCTGTGCAAGTGGAAGAAATACGTTTACATGAATCCGCGACCGGTCATCATCCTTATCTTTTTCAGAAACTCCCTTATACCGCTAGACACACGATCCGGTAACACTTGACATACACGGCATATTTAAACCTTCGTGATATCTTGCCTGAGTGCAAAATGAAGAAGGAAGAAACATGAGCACGAATGAGCATCCCGATCACATACAGCCTGACAGGTAAAACAAAAAATGAAAGGGCTCGTCCGGGATCTGTGCCCGGGACCTCTCGCACCCGAAGCGAGAATCATAACCGTAGACCAAGAACCGGTGATGCGCGAAATATGCGGCATATTTATACCTTCTTGATATCTTGATTGGCTGCAAAACATAAAGAAGAATCTAGCGGACGAGTAAGCAAAGCGGTCGCATTCGGTACGACAGAGAAAGCATGAAAATGAACGGGCTTTTCCGAGATTTTGACCCGGAACCTCTCACACCCGAAGCGAGAATCATACCCCTAGACCAAAGAGCCAGTGATGCTAGAAATCGGTGGCGTATTTATTCCTTCTTGATATCTTGATTGACTGCAAAACATAAAGAAGAAACTAGCGGACGAGTAAGTACAATGGTCGCATTCGGTACGACAAAGAAAGCATGAAAATGAACGGGCTTTTCCGGGATTTCAACCCGGGGCCTCCCGCACCCGAAGCGAGAATCATAGCACTAGACCAAACAGCCGGTGATGCTAGAAATCGGCGGCGTATTTATACCTTCTTGATATCTTGATTGACTTCAAATCATGAAGAACAACCTAGCGGAAGAGTAAGCAAAGCGGTCGCATTCGGTACGACAGAGAAAGCATGAAAATGAACGGCCTCTTCCGGGATTTCAACGCGGGACCTCCCGCACCCAAAGAAAGAATCCTACCCCTACACCGTCGAGCCAGTGATGCGCGAAATGTGCGGCACATTTAAACTTTCTTCATATCTTGATTGACTGCAAAATATAAAGAAGAAACTAGAGGACGAGTAAGCATCGTGGTCGCATTCGGGCTGACAGGGAAAACAATAGATTAAAGGGCTCGTCCGGGATATGAACACGGGACCTCTCACACCCGAAGCGAGAATCATACCCCTAGACCAACGAGCTTTTTTTTGTTTATTTCCGGTTTTGCAACCACAATAGACATACAACACATGAAAAGTCAAGAGGAGGTTAGAATACAATTTGTGAATACATTCAGCGAAATGCCATCAGTCGTGTTGGGACTGGTGTTGTCACTTAAAATTCCCTTAGAGTGACTAAGGGGTCTACCCTGGCTACCCAGGGAGAAACACATTCTTTTGTTTTTTCAACTTTTAATAAACGAGCGATGCTTTCTCGAAAATACGGCCTGGCTGGTCTTCCATCCGGTTCACAGTAGAAACCGACCATTCGTGAGTGCCATATACTGTGCAGGCCTGACAACATGATTAGATCAAAAGGAACTCCTTCTTCGTTGCCTATTGCAAGATACCTTATACCATGGGTGTCTAGTGGGAATTGTTTTTTGATTGTCCTCTGCAACACATCCCGGAGCAACACCGCTTCCCAACAGTGAAAAAAAACATAATCAATCGTTTCTGTCTTTTTGCAAACAATGCAGTCAGAACCCCATGTCATATAAAACCCACGCTCCTCTAGGAAGGTTCTTACAGGAAGAGTTCCGGTATGAAGTTTGAAAAAGAAAGTTTTCGCACTTGGTGCTACTTGCATCCTTTTAACCCGTTTGAGTACGTTCTGACCCTTGCCTGCACTGTATATCGCCCTGTACAACGGGACTGGCAACACTTTATAAGTCTTTATACAATTTCCTCTTTTTAACAGAATATAAATAATCGTTAGAAAAACGAACGCTCAAAACTATCACACTTGCGACTACTTCCCGAAGATAACCTTGTAGCGCCGCCGTCCGGACGTGGGTGCTAATAACATATTCAGGTAAAAGTCGCCCTAATCTTGTCCGGCACACCGTTTGCAGAAATGGGTCCCTGACCTCACGGAAAAAGAAAAATCTATTCACTAATTGTTTGAGAAAAAGATGTGCCAGCCCAAGTCCCCCACATTTTACACTCCTGAACAAATTTGTGTGACTGCACCTTTCCCACGTAGATCCCCACACAAAGATCGCAAAAACCCTATGCAGTTTCTGAACATTTACCCTGGAACAGTGCATCACTTGTATCACATACCATAGCTTAGCCACAAAAAACATGTTTCACACGGTTGCCCTCGCAAACATGGAGAGATAATTAGCCCTCCATGCATTCGCCTTTTCTCGTAGGAGTTCTGCTTGTTGCTGCCAGCAGTCATTACTATATTTGCAGGACTCAAGTGGCACACCAAGGTACTTCACAGGCGTTTTCTGCCATACAACATTGGCAAAAATCACCGGGGTCAACGGCCACACGCCGTGCCAAAACCCCAGACACTTTCCCCAGTTTCTCGGCTTCCTGTTACGTCGCTAGAAAATTTAACACTTCGAATGGTCTCTTCAATGCCTTCGTAGTCAATCCAACATACCGCCACATCATCGGCATATGCGAGCAGTTTGACCTCTGAAGATTGTAAGCAAAAACCATGAATGGAATTATTTTCAATTATTTACAAACATAAAGTTTCAATATATATACAAAACAAAAGTGGACTGATGGGACAGCCCTGACGCACTGAACACTGCACTTCAATGGGGGCCCCCAATTCCTTGTGAATAATTAGTCTGGTAGAGCAGTTCCAATACGCCAGAGCTACACCGTCCGTGACGATGCATCCGACATTATTGTGTTGCAATATTGCAAACAAAATAACATGCGCTACGCAATCAAACGCCTTCTCCAGATCCAGCTGGAGTACGGCCACACACGCTTCAAGTGAGTCGCAACATTCATGAACTGAGCGTATCTTGTGAACATTCGTCGCTATAGTGGCTATAGTTCGACCCTTAATCCCGCACGTTTTGTGCGGGCCGGCTATGTCTTTAATAACCGACTGAAGTCTAGCTGCTAAGACTTTCATTAGAATTTATTGGTCGACATTTGTGAGTGCTATTGGTCTGTATGATGTTACACTCTTCAACTTTTCTACATCCTCTGTCTTCGGAATCAACACCGTGTTTGATTGACCGAAAGATGGCGGTAACGCGTTACCCTCGTACGCTTCGTTAAAAAGTGCTACAAGTATTGCTGACAATTCTTTTTTAAACCGATTGTACCACGTAGCGCAAAACCTATCAGTGCCCGGCGACTTGCCAGGATTCAAATTGTCAATTGCGTGTTCCACTTCAAAAACAGTTATCGGCGCTTCTAATGCTTCTAACGCAACTTTTCTTTCTTCGCTCAGTTGAGGCATTTGGTTCAAAAAATTCGTCTTAAAGCATTCTAGGTCCACCTGCCTAAATGCAAACAGGTTTTCGTAGTGTTCAAAGAACGCACATGCGATACTACCATTATCTGTAACTTCTTTACCACCCACCTCGATCACGTCAATATGATTACGTCGAGCATGCGACTTTTCCAGTCCGAGCACCCTTTTTATGGGCGTCTCCCCTACCGCAAAGCATTCTGCTCGAGCACGAACTATCGCTCTGCGATAGCGTTGCTGGTTATGCAGTTCAAGTTTCTGTTTAATATCTCGTATGTCACTTTTGTATGCTCCCGGTTCTTGGCACTCCAGTTCTGTCAGCTTTTCCAATATTATTCTCTGTTCTTTTTCCTTCTTTCTTGTTTCATACATTTTTGCGAAGGACCGATCGATGGCTTTCATTTTAATACACTGTTTAAGCTCTTCCCATCGATCTGTTATTTCACCCTCACCACTCATTAAATTTTGTTCGATGCAGTCCGACACACGTTCTCCGAAACTTTCGTCAGTATAGTTAAGTTTGAATTCATTTTCCACAGCTCCCAAGAGAAGCTGCCGCCTTTTTCCTTCCTTCCTATGTCACATTTAACTAGACAATAATCAGTGAAGGAAATAGGAAACACACTGTAACTATTACACATTAGTATTGCTTGAAGCGACAAGTAAATACGATCTAAGCGCGCATGGCTATTTCCTTAAAAGTGCATGAAACGCACATCTCGCGTCCCTAGCATACATTCAGCCACATCTGCTAATTCGCATTCTGTAATTATCTCGTTCAAAGCATCCCTAATTTTATCGCTCCTTAATCCTCTATTAGACCAATCTCGGGCACTGAGAACACAATTAAAATCACCTAACAACACCATCTGCTTTTCAGAAGACATATGCTCTTTTTGGTTGGAAAAAAACAAAGTCCGTTCCTCCAACGCGTTTGGTGCATAAGTACATACCACCACGCCATTCAATTCCACTCAAAGCAAAATCACATAAAGCTAATCTACCAGACGGGCATGAAAAAAAAAACCTTGCACCGTGATACCGGATAATTTTTTAACAAACAGCACGCAGCCCGCCGACACCCCTATGGCGTGGCTCACTATCGCGTAGTACCATGGCGTAAGCCGCTGCACCATGCTACGGGTCTCTTCGTCACCATCCACTTTTGTCTCTTGCACGGCTAACACGTCAAGGTCATGGTCGACCAGCAGCCTACACACTTGGCTCTGCTTTCGCTTGGCGACCAGACCTCGAACGTTTAGCGTGGCCAATCTAAGCGACGGGTTGGGAGCCATGGCTATATGTCTAGTGAAGAGTTGGCCCGGAGCATGGTGTTTACCTTTAGCGCCTAGCATCACGATCAATTAGCATCCGATACAAGATTTCTCACATTACAACATCGACCGGATCGGAGCTTGTTGCCCTCCGAGGTGCCGTTGATTACATTAACAACCAACTCGCTAATCGGTGGGCAATATTCTGCGATTCGAAGGCGGCCTTACAATGTCTTCTGTCATCTCTTCGTCGGGGGTCGTGTGAACAACTAGTGTCGGAGATACGAGAAATGCACCATCGTATGATAGCGAAAGGACATCACGTCGTATTTCAGTGGCTGCCTGGCCATTGCGGTATCTCCGGCAACGACCTCACTGACGAAGCTGCTAAGAAAGCACACGAAGGAGCAACCCTTGTTTCTGTACCTTTATCGCGGACCGACGCAGCCCAACACCTAAGCAAGGTAGCACACCGTATGACATTAGAGAAGTGGCACACACCTCAATTCACCCAAGAACGATTGCATTCCCTCGACCCCTCTATGCAACTGCGGATGTTACCAGGGCTTCTGCGAAATGAAGAAACAATGCCGTGCCGCTTACGCTTGGGCGTCGCATTCACCAATGCATATACGTTTTTGATTGGAATGACTGATAGCGCCGACTGTAGTGTCTGCGGTGTCGAGGAAAATATAGAACGTCTACTGTGCTACTGCCCATCTTTTCAAAATGAAAGACATGACCTCTGCCCACCTTGAAGATCTTGGGACCATGGCCTCGTATATCGCAGCTACAAAAGGCCAGAAAAGCTCTGCTGCGATATTTGAAAGCCACTGGATTGAGTCAGCGTCTGTGATCCGGACTGAGTGACCGCACGATATACCCAGCAGACTTTATCTTCTTCTTTTAATCTTTCCGTCCCCTTTTCCCTTTCCCCTGTGTAGGATAGCCAACCGGGCTCAGTCCTGGTTAACCTCCCTACCTTTCCTTTATCATTTGCTCTCCCCCCCCACTTTAGCGCCTAGCACCCAGCTAGACGTCCCCGGGGATGCCCGGTGGACCGGTACCACATGAGAGCGGTGGTCACTTCTTCTCGGCCTTTAAATCTGAGGTAGCAGTGTTCGGTCGTGGCTTGTAGCTGCTGCGCCTGCCCATTGGCGTCTTCGAAGGCCGCCCATCTTCCCCACTTCCTTGATTCTCTGCGTTGCTGTCTGCAGCCTTCTCAAGAGGCCGTTTGACCAAGGCTCCGGCATTGCTGCTCATAGGGTCATCCTTAGCCGACTGGTCCTCAGCTGTCTCCATTCGCTCGGAGGCTTCCGTTAGGCTGCTCTTGCTTTCTTCCTTGGTCGCTTCTGCTGCCTCTTGTTCCGCACCTTCAGTAGTGCTTTCCTTGTCCGGTGGTGTCCCCGCGCCCGCATCAGGTGCAAGCACAACGCCTAGAGCACATGGGGTTGCCTGGTCTTCTGCCTCCTTCGCCGAGTCTACAGCCTCGGCCACATCCATCACCAACCTTGTCGTGTCCTCGCCTTCGGCTGGCCCAGTCATAGAGGCGTATGTACGTACGCACTGGTCCTCGGCGTGTCCAAACCGACGGCATTGCGAGCACCGGGGAACCTTGCAGTCTCGTTGTACATGACCAGTGTCTTGACATCGCAAGCACTGCATTGGCCTGCCAGGAACGAAGACTAGGGCCAGCTCACCGGCGACCCTAATTTGGTGTGGGAGATCTTCCACCTTTACGCCACTGTTGAGCTTGAGCAAGACGGACCGGGTAGTCGTGCCCTTGTCGTTGATACCCTGAACGCGCCATCGCTCTCGGGTGACCTGTACGGCTTTACCGAAAGCCGCCAACGCCAATCTTACATCTTCATCGGCCACACCATGTATTAACCCTGCTGGTCCTGAGGGTCGACCACGATGCAGCGCCGCCCCTTTACCTTCAACTCCTTGACCTCCAGCATCCGTTTCATGGTGATCGCGGTGTTCATGGTCACAGCCCAGACGTGGTTAATCTAGTAGGCCCCCAGGGCCAATACCTCCGGCAGCAATCCTGTTGAGCCAAGAGCGCCCCGGAAATCTTCTACTCTGTAGGGTCTAGCTCGCACGTCGCCGTGCAAAACACGGTGTTTAGCACGACACGTCCCTTTGGCAGTGGAGGCGAAATAATCTGATAGCCTGCGTGATCTTCGCTGTTCCACCTGTTTCCGCGGCCAACAAAGGCCGCTGTCGCCGCTCCACAGGAGCCCATGATTCTGAGAACCGCTCTGCTCGGCTGCCGGAAGCAGAATGACCCAGACCAACGAGCCGGCTGTATTCGAAATGGGCGGCACATTTATACCTCCTTGATACCTCGTCTGACTGCAAAATATAAAGAAGAAACTATAAGACGAGTAAGCATCGCGGTCGCATTTGGGCTGACAAGGAAAACAAAATATTAAAGGGCTCGTCCGGGATTTGAACCCGGGACCTCTCGCACCCGAAGCGAGAATCATACCCCTAGACCAACGAGCCGGCGGTACTCGAAACGTGCGGCACATTTATACCTCCTTGATACCTCGTCTGACTGCAAAATATAAAGAAGAAACTAGAGGACGAGTAAGCATCGCGGTCGCATTCGGGCTGACAAGGAAAACAAAAGATTAAAGGGCTCGTCCGGGATTTGAACCCGGGACCTCTCGCACCCGAAGCGAGAATCATACCCCTAGACCAACGAGCCTTTTTTTTTCTTTATTACGGGTTTCGCAACCACAATACACTTACAACACATGAAAAGTCAAGACAGGGTTACAATATACTTTGTCAACACAATGAGCGAAAAGCCATCAGTCATGTTGTGACTGACGTTGTCACTTAAAATTCCCTTAGTGTGACTAAGGGTTCTACCCTGGCTACCCAGGGAGAAAGACATTCTTTTGTTTTTTCAACTTCTAATAACCGAGCAATGCTCTCTCGAAAGTACAGCCTTGCTGGTCTTCCGTCCGGTTCACAGTAGAAGCCAGCCATTCGTGAGCGCCATATACTGTGCAGGCCTGTCAGCATGATTAGGTCGAAAGGTACTCCTTCTTCATTGTCTATGGCAAGGTACCTAATTCCATGCGCGTCTAGTGGGAATTCTTTTTTGATTGTCCTCTGCAACACATCCCACAAGAACACCGCATTCCAACAGTGAAGGAAAACGTGGTCGATCGTTTCCGGCTTTTTGCAAATAATGCAGTGAGACCCCCATGGCATATAAAACCCACGCTCCTCTAAGAAGGTTCTTACAGGGAGAGTTCCGGTATGCAGTTTGAAAAAGAAAGTTTTTGCACTTGGTGCTACTTGCATTCTTTTAACCCGTTTGAGTACGTTCTGGCCCAGGCCTGCGCTGTATATCGCCCTGTACAACGGTATTGATAACACTATATCACATAAGTCTTTATACAGTTTCCTCTTTTTAACAGAATATAAGTAATCATTAGAAAAACGCGCACACAAAAATCGCACACTCGCCACTACTTCCCGAAAAAAACCTTGTGCTGTCCCCGTCAGGACTTCCGTGCTAATAACATATTCAGGTAGCAGTCGCCCTAATCTGGCCTGGCACACCGTTTGCAGAAATGGGTCGCTGACCTCACGAAAAAAGAAAAATCTATTAACTAATTGTTTGAGAAAAAGGTGTGCCAGTCCAAGTCCCCCACACTTTACACTCCTGAACAAATTTGTACGACTGCACTTTTCCCACGTAGATCCCCACACAAAGATCGCAAAAACCCTATGAAGTTTCTGCACATTTACCCTAGAACAGTGCATCACTTGTATCACATACCATAGTTTAGCCACAAAAAACATGTTACACACGGTCGCCCTCGCAAACATGGAGAGATAATTCGCCCTCCAAGCATTCGCCTTTTCGCGTAAGAGTTCTGCTTGTTGCTGCCAGTAGTCATTATTATTTTTGTAGACCTCAAGTGGGACACCAAGGTATTTCACAGGCGTTTTCTGCCATACAACATTGGCAAAAATGCCCGGGGTGGACGGCCACACGCCGTGCCAAAACCCCAGACACTTTCCCCAGTTTACTCGGCTTCCTGTAACGTCGCTGAAAAATTTAACACTTCGAATGGTTTCTTCAATGCCTTCGTAGTCAATACAACATACCGCCACATCATCGGCATATGCAAGCAGTTTTACCTCTGAAGATTGTAAGCAAAAACCACGGATAGAATTATTTTCAATTATTGACAAACATAAGGTTTCAATATATATACAAAACAAAAGTGGACTGATGGGACAGCCTTGACGCACGGAACGCTGCACTTTAATGGGGGCCCCCAATTCCTTGTGAATAATTAGTCTGGTAGAGCAGTTCCAATACGCCAGAGCTACACCGTCCGTGACGATGCATCCGACATTATTGTGTTGCAATATTGCAAACAAAATAGCATGCGCTACGCAATCAAATGCCTTCTCCAGATCCAGCTGAAGTATGGCCACACACGCTTCAAGAGTGCCACAACACTCAAGAACTGAGCGCATCTTGTGAATATTCGTCGCTATAGTGCGACCCTTAATTCCACACGTTTGGTGTGGTCCGACTATGTCTTTAACAACCGACTGAAGTCTAGCTGCTAAGACTTTCATTAGTATCTTATAGTCTACATTTGTGAGTGCTATCGGTCTGTATGATGTTACACTTTTCAACTTATCTACATCCTCTGTCTTCGGGATCAACACCGTGTGTGATTGACCGAAAGATGGCGGTAACGCCTTACCATCGTACGCTTCGTTAAAAATTGCTACAAGTACCGCTGACAATTCCTTTTTAAACCGCTTGTACCACAGAGCGCAAAGCCCATCAGGGCCAGGTGACTTGCCAGGATTCAAATTGTCAATGGCGCGTTCCACTTCAAAAACAGTTATCGGCGTTTCTAATGCAACTTTTCTTTCTTCAGTCAGTTGAGGCATTCTTTTCAAGAAGTTCGTCTTAAACCGTTCTAGGTCCACCTGCCTAAATGCGAACAGATTTTCGTAGTGTTCAAAAAACGCACGTGCGATACTATCATTATCTGTAACTTCGTTACCACCCACCTCGATCACGTCAATATGATTTCGTCGAGCGTGCGATTTTTCCAGTCCGAGCGCCCTTTTTGTGGGCGCCTCCCCTATCGCAAAGGATTCGGATCGAGCACGCACAATCGCTCCGCGATAGCGTTCCTCATCATGCAGTTCAAGTTTCTGTTTAATATTCCGTATATCGCTTTTGTATGCTCCCGGTTCTTGGCACTCCAGTTCTGTCAGCTTTTCCAAGATTATTCGCAGTTCCTTCTCTTTCTTTTTTGTTTCATGCATTATTGCGACGGAACGATCGATGGCTTTCATTTTAATGCACTGTTTAAACTCTTCCCATCGATCCTTTAATTCACCCTCGCCACTCATTAGAATTTTTTTGATGCAGTCCGATACATATTCTCCGAAACTTTCGTCAGTAGTTAAGTTTGAATTCATTTTCCACAGCTCCCAAGAGAAGCTGCCGCCTTTTCCCTTCCTTCCTATGTCGCATTTAACCAGACAATGATCAGTGAAGAAAATAGGATATACACTGTAACTATTACACATTGGTATTGCTTGAAGCGACAAGTAAATTCGATCTAAGCGCGCATGGCTATTTCCTTGGTAGTGCGTGAAACGCACATCTCGCGTCCCTATCATACATTCAGCCACATCCACTAATTCGTATTCAGTAATTATCTCGTTCAAAACATCCCTACTTTTATCGCTCCTTAATGCTCTATTAGAGCGATCTCGGGCACTGAGAACACAATTAAAATCACCTAACAGAACCATCTGCTTTTTGGAAGATATATACTCTTTTAACATGGAAAAAAACAAAGCCCGTTCCTCCAACGCATTTGGTGCATAAATACATACAACCCGCCATTCAATTCCATGCAAAGCAAAATCACAGAAAACTAATCTACCGGATGGACATGAATAAAAACCTTGCACCGTTACACCGGGTAATTTTCTAACAAACAGCACGCAGCCCGCCGACGTCCCTAAGGCGTGGCTCACTACCGCGTAGTACCGTGGCGTAAACCGCTGCACCATGCTGCGGGTCTCTTCATCACCATCTACTTTTGTCTCTTGCACGGCTAACACGTCAAGGTCATAGTCCACCAGCAGCCTACACAATTGGCTCTGCTTTCGCTTGGCGGCCAGACCTCGAACGTTTAGCGTCGCCAATCTAAGCGACTGGTTGGGAGCCATGATTATAGGTCTAGTGAAAAGATTTGGCCCGGAGCATGGTGTTTACCTTTTGCGCCTAGCACACCGCTAGACGCCCCCGGAGCCACCCGGTGGACCGGTACCACTGGAGAGCGGTGGCAGCTTCTTCTCGGACTTCTTGTCTGCGTTAGCGGTGTTCGGTCGTGGCTTGTAGCTGCTGCGCCTGCCCGTTGGCGTCTTCGAAGGCGGCCCGTCTTCCCCTCTTCCTTGGTTCGCTGCGCTGCTGTCCGTAGCCTTCTCAAGAGGCCGTTTGACCGAGGCTCCGGCATTGCTGCTCGTAGGGTCACTCTTCGCCGACTGGTCCTCAGCTGTCTCCATTTGCTCGCTGGCTTCCGTTAGGCTGCTCTTGCTTTCTTCCTTGGTCGCTTCTGCTGCCTCTTGTTCCGCACCTTCAGTAGTGCTTTCCTTGTCCGGTGGTGTCCCCGCGCCCGCATCAGGTGCAAGCACAACGCCTAGAGCACATGGGGTTGCCTGGTCTTCTGCCTCCTTCGCCGAGTCTACAGCCTCGGCCACATCCATCACCAACCTTGCCGTGTCGTCGCCTTCGGCTGGCCCAGTCATAGAGGCGTATGTACGTACGCACTGGTCCTCGGCGTGTCCAAAGCGACGGCATTGCGAGCACCGGGGAACCTTGCAGTCTCGTCGTACGTGACCGGTGCCTTGACAGCGCAAGCACTGCATTGGCCTGCCAGGAACGACGACTAGGGCCAGCTCACCGGCGACCCTAATTTGGTGCGGAAGATCTTCCACCTTTACGCCGCTGTTGAGCTTGAGCAAGACGGACCGTGTAGTCGTCCCCTTGTCGCTGATACCCTGAACTCGCCATCGCTCTCGGGTCACTTGTACGGCTTTACCGAAAGCCGCCAACGCCGTTCTTACATCCTCATCGGCCACACCATGTATTAACCAATGAAGACGCAGCCGCACCTGCTGGTCTTGAGGGTCGACCACGATACAGCGCCGCCCCTTTACCTTCAGCTCCTTGACTTCCAGCATCCTTTTCGTGGCGTCCGCGGTGTTCATGGTCACAGCCCAGACGTGGTTAATCTGGTAGGCCCCCAGGGCCAGCACTTCCGGCAACAATCCTGTTAGGCCAAGAGCGTCCCGGAAATCTTCTACTTTGTAGGGTCTAGCTCGCACGTCGCCGTGCAAAAACACGGTGTTTAGCACGACGCGCCCCTTTGGCAGTGGAGGCAAAATAATCTGATAGCCTGCGTCATCTTCAGTGTTCCACCTGTTTCCGCGGCCAACAAAGGCCGCTGTCGCCGCTCCACTGGAGCTCATGATTCGCCGTCCGTCACGCTCGGTGGCCGGAAGTAGAATGTCTAGACCAACGAGCCGGCGGTACTCGAAATGCGCGGCACATTGATACCTCCTTGATACCTCGTCTGACTGCAAAATATAAAGAAGAAACTAGAGGACGAGTAAGCATCGCGGTCGCATTCGGGCTGACAAGGAAGGAAAACAAAAGATTAAAGGGGTCGTCCGGGATTTGAACCCGGGACCTCTCGCACCCGAAGCGAGAATCATACCCCTAGACCAACGAGCCGGCGGTACTCGAAATGCGTGGCACATTGATACCTCCTTGATACCTCGTCTGACTGCAAAATATAAAGAAGAAACTAGAGGATGAGTAAGCATCGCGGTCGCATTCGGGCTGACAAGGAAGGAAAACAAAAGATTAAAGGGCTCGTCCGGGATTTGAACCCGGGACCTCTCGCACCCGAAGCGAGAATCATACCCCTAGACCAACGAGCTTTTTTTTTCTTTATTGCCGGTTTGCAATACATACAAATATGAACAAAACACTGCGAGAAACAATTTTAAAAGCGTCTGCCACTCTGAGGCTGACGCGAGGCATTTAAAAGCACTTCATAGATGCCAACTCATCTAATACTGAAATCCAGTCATTGTCCTCGTTTCTGGCCTTGTACACTTCCCGCATGAGGACCATGCTCTCAATAAAGTTTTCCTTTGAAGACTGAATATTAATATGCTCATGACGTATCGCCATTCGTGTTTTCCATAGACTGTGTAGACACAATAACATCAACATATCTTGAGGGACTCCATCGTCATTTGATGTAGGGAGAAAACGGATTCCGTACGGCGTCACCGGTAGCTCCTTTTTTAATGTTCGTTGCAAAATGTCCCACAAGAATACTGCGTCTGGGCAGTCCAGGAACATGTGCTCTATGGTTTCTGGTTTTCTGCATATCAAACAGTTTACTGACCATGCTACAAACAAGCCTTTTTGTTCGAGCCATGGCTTAACCGGTAACGTTTCACTGTGAAGTTGAAAGAAAAAGGACTTGGCTGACGAGCGCACCGGCATCCGCTTTACCCTTTTTAACACATTTCCTCCATTTTCTATACAAAACTTCGTCCTATATATAGGTGTAGGCAGCAATGTGTCGACAACATCTTTGTGGAGTTTCTTTCGCTTAACACTGCTTAAATACTCTAAAGAAAAACGCGTGCACAAGAATTGGTACGCCCATACAACTTCACGCAGGAAGCCCTTGATAGTTGTTCTCGCTGGTCGTGTTGACACAATATAATTTGGTAAAGCGTCACTCAGACACTCCTGAAACACAGTTAATAAAAATACATTTTGTTGATCGCGCAAGAACATAAAACGTGAAACCACTTGCCTCAAAAACAAGTGAGCTAGGCCCAGGCCGCCTCGTTTAACCGATGTGAACAAATTGGTGCGGCTGGTACGTTCCCACACAGATCCCCAGATAAATACGGCAAATTCCCGGTGCAGTTTTTGTATGCTCGTTCTTGATGCGCATATGGCCTGCAGCACGAACCAAATCTTGGCGACGAGAAAGAGGTTGCATACGGTTGCTCTCGCGAACATGGACAGGTCCCTCCCACCAAATTGTTTTGTCTTTTCCTTCACTTCTGTGCATTGCTCTTTCCAGTAATCTTTCGTGTCCCGAAAATGCTGTAGTGGTACACCGAGGTACCTCATAGGGGTAGTCGTCCACTGTACACTTTCCATTTCACTGGGAAAATGTTCCCAACCCCCATGCAATATGCCTACTGATTTTCCCCAATTAATGACACTTCCTGACATTTTACAAAAACTTTTGGCCACATCAACCGCTTTATTAACGCTTTCTTTATCCCGGCAGAACACTGCTACGTCATCTGCGTATGCTAGTATCTTTATTTCACTAGTGCCTACCCTATAACCTACGATTTCACTACACAAAAGTACCTTTAAACAAAATGGCTCTAAATATAATGCGAAAAGCAAAGGTGACAAACAGCAACCTTGTCTCAAAGAAGATTGGATTTGTATATTTTCTGATAATGTATTATTAATTATAATCTTAGAAACTATTTGATTGTAACACATTTTAACACCTTCTAGTAACATACATCCAACGTTCACATGTTCAAGTATAAGAAAAAGGATTTTATGCGCCACCCTATCGAATGCCTTTTCAAGGTCCAACTGTAATATTGCCACCTTCTCTGAAAAGGCATCACAACACTCAAGGACCGTGCGTACCACATGGATGTTTGTCATAATGGAACGTCCTTTTATTCCACACGTTTGGTGTGGTCCAACTAACTTCTGTATGACCGACTGTAGTCGCCTCCCGAGAACTTTCGTGTATATTTTGTAGTCTGTATTTGTAAGGCTAATGGGACGATATGCCCGCACCGAGAGTAGAGTTTGAGGGTCTTGACTCTTTGGTATTAATACCACATGGCTCTCACGAAACGAAGGTGGTAGAACTTGTTTCTCATATGCCTCATTAATTACCTGATGCAAAATTATTGCCATTTCCTTTTTAAACGCCTTACAAAATGCGGCGCCTAATCCGTCAGGCTCTGGCGCTTTACGTACATCTAAATCTTTTATTGCTTGTTCTATTTCTGCGATAGTAATTGGCTGCTCAAGGTTCAGCCTTGCGTCCTCCTCCAACTTTGGAAGCAGCGTTAAAAATTCACTATCGAAACCTTTCGAGTGCTCGCGTTTACTGCCTAACAACTCGCTGTAATATTCATAAAAGGCCTGCTGAATGTGTTGGTTTTCATGTACAATTGCGTTTCCATACGTGATGGCCCTTATCTCCTTTCGTGAAGCGTAGCCTTTTTCGTCCGACAGAGCTCTTTTGGTCAGTACTTCACCGCACCATAATCTTTCTGCGCGCGCACGTATAACCGCACCACGATATTTCTCTTGATCGCCGCTTTCTAACTGAGCTTTTACTTCTTTTATTCCCTTCGCAAAGCTACCTGGGCAAGCACCTTCCATTGTTAAGTAGAAGTTAAGTTGACACTGCAACTCTTTTTCTTTTCTTTGTTCCTCCCGTCGTAAGGTGCATGATCTTTCCATTGCCATTAACTTCGTTTCCTGCTTGAACCATTCCCATGCTTCTGCAATACTTTGATGGTCCTTTTCTAATAGGTTATGAATATGATCTTTAATTTTCTGAACAAAAACATCATCATCTAGTAGTTTAGAGTTTAATTTCCACAACGCCCAATTAAATTTTGGTTTTCTAGGGCCCAACGCAAACATAACTAAACAGTGGTCCTCAAGGGACCTCTTCGGCGCCGTACCACTTGGGCCACTGGTGTCCATAGGGGTTGCCTTCTCCGGTTCCGTCTTCTTTTTGTCTTTGCTGCTGTCCTTTGTGGCGACCTTAGTCACTGCGTCCTTGGCAGACTTTTCCGCGTCCGCCTCTGTTCTTTGCACTTTATCGTCCTTTCCATGCTTGACAGTGCTGCTGGCCCCGTCAGGCTTAGCGAGGACTTTTGCCTTTGAGCCTTGCGTAACGTCGGACCCACCAGCCGCTTCCTCGGCATCAGCGGCATCCATGACGTGCTCTTGTAACACCTCGTCAGACTTTGCGGGGCCTGCGATGTTCGCATACGTCCGCACACACTGGCTGTCGTCGTGGCCAAAGCGCCGGCAAATAGCGCAGCGTGGTACGCGACAATCCCTCCTGATATGTCCCGTGCGGTTGCACCTCAAGCATAAGGGAGCCCTTCCAGGGGCTACGAGAAGTGCCAACATACCGGCTACTCGAAACTGATGTGGCAGATCCTCGATGGTCACTCCCGCCTTCAGCTTCAAGGTTACGGTGCGCGTTGTCGAACCTTTGTCCGTGATGCCTTGCACACGCCAGCGTTGTCTGGTCACGTCTCCGGCTTTTCCATATGCTGCGAGTGCCGCGCGTACGTCTTCGTCTGTAACATGGTGAAGGAGCCAGAAAACCTTTACGCGTATCTCCTGGTTAGCCGGGTCAAACACTAGGCACCTTCTTTCTTTCACCTCAGCTTCGCCGCACGCCAACATATTTTTTTTTTGTAGATTCCGAGTTCCTGAACGTAACCGCCCAAACGTGGTTCATCTGGAACGCACCCAAGGTGACAACCTCGGACAGTAGTCCCAGACGAGCCAGCATGTCCCGGAAATCTTCGGCACGAAAAGGTCTTGCCGTCACGTCCCCGTGAAGGAATACAGTATTCAAAACGCAGGGTCCTGTAGGCAATTGCGGCAAAACAACTTGGTATTCTTTGTCTTCATCGCCAATAAACCTGTTTCCGCGGCTCGGCTGGCCGCAAACACCGCCCCACCGGAGCAAGTCATTCTGCGTCCGCACCGAACGGTAGCCGGAAGTAGAATCCCTAGACCAACGAGCCGGCGGTACTCGAAATGCGCGGCACATTGATACCTCCTTGATACCTCGTCTGACTGCAAAATATAAAGAAGAAACTAGAGGACGAGTAAGCATCGCGGTCGCATTCGGGCTGACAAGGAAGGAAAACGAAAGATTAAAGGGGTCGTCCGGGATTTGAACCCGGGACCTCTCGCACCCGAAGCGAGAATCATACCCCTAGACCAACGAGCCGGCGGTACTCGAAGTGCGCGGCACATTGATACCTCTTTGATACCTCGTCTGACTGCAAAATATAAAGAAGAAACTAGAGGACGAGTAAGCATCGCGGTCGCATTCGGGCTGACAAGGAAGGAAAACAAAAGATTGAAGGGGTCGTCCGGGATTTGAACCCTGGACCTCTCGCACCCGAAGCGAGAATCATACCCCTAGACCAACGAGCCGGCGGTACTCGAAATGCGCGGCACATTGATACCTCCTTGATACCTCGTCTGACTGCAAAATATAAAGAAGAAGCTAGAGGACGAGTAAGCATCGCGGTCGCATTCGGGCTGACAAGGAAGGAAAACAAAAGATTAAAGGGGTCGTCCGGGATTTGAACCCGGGACCTCTCGCACCCGAAGCGAGAATCATACCCCTAGACCAACGAGCCGGCGGTACTCGAAATGCGCGGCACATTGATACCTCCTTGATACCTCGTCTGACTGCAAAATATAAAGAAGAAACTAGAGGACGAGTAAGCATCGCGGTCGCATTCGGGCTGACAAGGAAGGAAAACAAAAGATTAAAGGGGTCGTCCGGGATTTGAACCCGGGACCTCTCGCACCCGAAGCGAGAATCATACCCCTAGACCAACGAGCCGGCGGTACTCGAAATGCGCGGCACATTGATACCTCCTTGATACCTCGTCTGACTGCAAAATATAAAGAAGAAACTAGAGGACGAGTAAGCATCGCGGTCATTCTGCTTCCGGCAGCCGAGCTGAGCGGTCAGCAGAATCATGGGCTCCAGTGGAGCAGCGACAGCGGCCACTTCTGGCCGCGGAACCAGGCTAAACGATGATAAGGAGTACGCCTTTATTTTGCCGCAACTGCCTAAAGGTCAAGTAGTGATTAATACCGTCTTTTTGCACGGTGATGTACGTGCGAGACCGTACAAGGTGGAAGATTTCAGGGACGCCCTTTTGCCGACGGGCCTGCTGCCTGATGTGGTATGCATAGGGGCGTACCAGATCAACCACGTCTGGGCAGTGACCTTCAACGAGGCGACTGCCACAAGAAGGATGCTGGACCTTAAGGAACTTCAAGTTAAGGGACGGCGGTGCGTCATCGTTGACCCGCAGGATCAGCAGGTGAAGCTACGGCTTCACTGGCTGCTGTACGGCGTTGCCGACGAGGACGTTCGGACGGCATTCGCGGCCTTCGGCAAGGTGGAGGAGGTGAGCCGGGAGCGATGGCGCGTCGAAGGCATGGGAGCGAAGACCTCAACCACAAGGACCATCATTCTGAAATTGAAGAGCGGCATGAAAGTAGAGGACCTGCCACATCAGATACGCGTCGGCGGAGAGTTGGCCTTGGTCGTCGTGCCCGGTCGACCGATGCAGTGCCTGCGCTGCCACGGCACGGGACACGTCCGCCGTGAGTGCAGGGTCCCCCGCTGTACCTTATGCAGACGTTTCGGCCACGTCGACGCTGACTGCGTAAGATCTTATGCCACCGTAACAGGCCCAGTAGCTAGCGACGTTGCGGCAGAGCATGTCATGGACGTGGCCGAAGCGGAGGACGCTGCTAAAGGAACGCTAGACACGGTCTCGACAGCGACAGCCAGTGGGACGACGAGTTCGGCCGTAGACTGCAAGGTGGCTGAGCCTACCCTGAAACCGCGTGGGACGGTACAGGTCGCGACCGCTATGAGCCCGTCCACGCGGAGCAGTAGTGAAGACCCGCTCGACAACGGCACGACGGCGATGCAGCAGGACGGGGCCGTCCTTGACGGCGACCGGACTTCGACTCCTGGTGCCCCAGTCAAGCGCCCTCATGACCAGACTAAGGACCGCAACGACGGTGCGACCAGCACCAGCGAAGGGCCGCCGACAAAGACACCACTTTGGAGGCGGATGAGCTTAAAACCGAAGCCGAATGTCCCACCTGAGCGAAAGCCTGCGGACAAAGTGCCGGCCACAAACAACGCCGGGAAACCGGGAGGTCCCGGAGGCGGCTAGCCGAGGGCTAGTCGTGAACGGTAAGCACCATGCTCCGGGCCTACTTTTCTCTTTAGCTCACCATGGCTCAGATACCGTCCCTTAATATAGCCACTTTAAACGTGAGAGGGTTGGCGGCTAGTCGTAGGCAAAGTCGGGTCCTACGGTTGGTCACTGACCACGATGTCGGCGTACTAGCCGTCCAGGAAACTAAGGTTGACGGGGAGGAGGAGACCGGGAGCATGGTGCGCCGTTTCACGACTAGGTATTTTGCGGTGGTAAGCCATGCGTTAGGCACGGCTGGGGGGTGCATTCTTTTTGTAAAGAAACTGCCAGGACTGGAAATTCAAAGTACCTTTTCTTGTCAGTCTGGAAGGATTGTTTTTTGCGATATTGTTTTTTGCGAATTTCAGTTCCGCATCATATGCGTATATGCATCCAATACAGTGGAAGAGCGTGCCCGTTTCTTTTCGAACCTTTCGCAGCATGTTCGATGCGATAAGCGCGTTATGCTGTTAGGAGACTTCAATTGTGTAATGAGCGCTAGAGACAGAGCCAATAATGCCGGTGTGCGTGACAGAAGCAGTGAAGTCTTGTCCAAACTAATCAGTGAAAATGAACTCGATGACGTTTTTGAGTGTCTGGAAGGGGGGCGTGGCGTGACTTTTACACGTTTTCAGGGCAGTAGCCATGCGCGGTTGGACCGAATCTACATTTCGCTGGATACAATTCCAAGCTGCCACGGTTTTTCTGTAGTGCCCGTATCGTTCTCAGATCATTGTCTCGTAATATGTAATGTCGGTATAGGGAAACGCAAACATGAGTTTAATTGGGAGATGTGGAAAATGAATGCCGTGTTATTAAATGATGAATCTTTTGTAAAGGCAGTACGGGATGCCATTAATGGAATACGAGAAGATGCAGCTGAAACAATAGCTGAAAAGTGGGAATGTTTTAAACAAGAAGTTAAAATGAAAGCCTTAGAAAGGTCAAGTTGCCTCAAATTTGAGAGGGAATATAAAGAAAAGGGTTTGCGAACGCTACTTCAGCAGCTGATAACTCTTGAGTGCAGAGAGCCTGGTCTGTACAAAGACGATGTGCGGAGCGTCAAGGAAAAGCTTGAACAGTTCGATAAAGAACGTTATCAAGGTGCCATCGTGCGAGCACGAGCAGATGTATTAGCGGCGGGGGAGACGCCCACAAAAAGGGCGCTTGGACTCGAGAAGGCGCACGGACGGCGAAACCATGTCGATAAGATTTTAATGAACGGGGTTGTTGTCGACGAGAACGAAAGCATACGACGCGCCTTCTTTCAGTACTACCAGTCGCTCTTTGCATTTCAGGCAGCGAATGTAGAGAGTTTCAAAGCCGAGTTTCTTCAGCGGATGCCGAGACTGGGAGATGACGCTAAAGAACGATTGGAAGGCAACATTACCGAGCACGAGGTTGAAAAGGCAATCGAGGATTTGAACTCAGGCAAGTCGCCTGGACCTGATGGACTCTGTGCGGGGTTATATAAGGATTTCAAAAGAGAACTGGCCCCATTGTTAGCAGACGTATTTAATGACGCGTACGAGAAGAAATTATTGCCCCCATCATTTGGAAAAGCGCACACAATACTAATCCCTAAGAGTGATCAAGCTGACAAACTCAGATTCGTGTCATCCTATAGACCTATATCACTAACAAACATTGATTACAAGATCTTTATGAAGGTTTTAGCTGCGAGACTTCAAGGCGTCATCAAGGAAATTGTCGGAGACCACCAAACTTGCGGCATCAAGGGGCGGTCCATTTTTTCTAACATCCATCAAATGCGGTGCGTGCTCGAGTGCTGTGACGTCACCGACGGTGGCGTTGCAGTTCTTCAGCTCGATTTGGAGAAAGCGTTCGATTGTGTCGCTCACGTTATTTTGTTTGCCATCTTGGATCATGTTAATGTCGGCTCCATCATCAGTGAGGGCGTGGCCTTGGCGTACCAGAATTGCACAACAAGATTAATTGTCAATAAGTCTCTGGGGGCCCCCATTAACATCAGGCGTTCAGTACGCCAAGGCTGTCCCCTCAGTCCACTGTTATTTGCCATCTACATTGAAGCAATGTGTGTAGTAATTAACGGAAACGACAAAATACGTGGTTTCAAATTAGCAGCGACAGAGGTGAAGTTGCTCGCATACGCAGATGACATTGCAGTGTGTTGCACAGACAAACCAAGTGTAACGGAAACAGTGTCGGTAGTGAAACATTTCTGTGATGTCACGGGTAGTAGAATAAATTGGGGCAAATCCCTAGGCCTGTGGCACGGCAAATGGGTGTCTGCACCGGACAACTTCGCGAACCTAAGATGGGTCAAAACGCCGACGAGGTATTTGGGTGTTCCTCTCAATAGCTACAATAGTAGTGATGAATATTGGAGGAGTCAAGCCGATGAAATGAAAGAAAAGGCGGACAGATGGAAGGGTGCGAAGCTGTCTATTTTTGCAAGGGCTACAGTATGTAATATGTTTTTTGTCACCAAGTTATATTATGTCATGCAAGCGTTGTATTGTTCGAGAGCAAATGTGCAAATGCTGCACAGAGTGTTTGCTGTTTTCATCTGGGGGTCAACATGGGAAAGGTGCAGCCGAACAAATTTGTTTAGAAGAGTGAAGGACGGGGGTGTGGGTTTGGTTCATCTTTTTGTTAGACAACTGGTAAACCGATTCTTGTTTTTTCGCGATGTGCGCCAACCTTTTCTGCGCACCGTATGCCAGCTCAGGTTGAGCGGCGCTTTGCCGGCACATGTTGTTAGTACGGCAAGCGTTACCGGATCACTTCGTGGCTACTTTAAGGAAGTGGTCGACAGCGTAAGATTTCTTTCTGTTCGATTTTCCATGGATTACCTTTGCGAAGTGAAAAGGAAAAGATTGTATAAAGATGTGTGTGACATTGTTTTTCCAGTGCCGTTATACAGAGCCATTTACAGTGGAGGGCCAGGACTTGATGTACTTAAACGGGTAAAACGCATGGAGGTGCCACTAGGGGTAAAAACATTTTTTTTTAAGCTTCACACCGGAACGCTCTCCGTGAAGACTTTCATTGAAGAGCGAGGATGTATCGTACCATGGGGAACCCATTGCTTGATCTGCAAAAAGCAGGAGACCATAGATCATGTTTTCTTGGAATGTTGGGAGGGCTTTTTTTTCTGGGACGTGTTAAAGCGAACCCTGAAAAAAGAGCTACCAGTGGACCCCCAAGGGATAAGGTATCTGACAATTAAGGATGATGACGGGGTTCCATATGATTTTATTATGTTAAACGCTCTCCACTGTATATGGCGCGCTCGTATGGCAGGGTACTATTGTGATCCTGACGCTAGGCCCGCGCGCGTTTATTTCAGAGAATGTATGTCACGATTTATAGAAATACAGAAAATGCAACAATGTGTTCCGGAATGGCTGTGGAGGCTAGAACCTCTGACAGCCATGAAGGAATTTTAAGTTGACAACGCCTGTCCAATAGGGACAGACGGCTTTTATTGTACGGTGTGACTCTTTTCTTTGTTTTTTTTTTTGTATTGCAAGTGTAATACTGTAATGTGTTGAAACTGCACGTTCTGCGAAAAACCGGTAATAAATAAAAAAGAAAAAAGAGTAAGCATCGCGGTCGCATTCGGGCTGACAAGGAAGGAAAACAAAAGATTAAAGGGCTCGTCCGGGATTTGAACCCGGGACCTCTCGCACCCGAAGCGAGAATCATACCCCTAGACCAACGAGCCGGTGGTACTCGAAATGCGCGGCACATTGATACCTCCTTGATACCTCGTCTGACTGCAAAATATAAAGAAGAAACTAGAGGACGAGTAAGCATCGCGGTCGCATTCGGGCTGACAAGGAAGGAAAACAAAAGATTAAAGGGCTCGTCCGGGATTTGAACCCGGGACCTCTCGCACCCGAAGCGAGAAT
Source organism: Dermacentor albipictus (assembly GCF_038994185.2). NCBI lineage: Eukaryota > Metazoa > Arthropoda > Arachnida > Ixodida > Ixodidae > Dermacentor > Dermacentor albipictus. Next base: position 35,804,890 of record NC_091821.1, read on the forward strand.
CATACCCCTAGACCAACGAGCTTTTTTTTTTCTTTTTTTAAACACTTTTATTCAGAAAAGGCATGTACATACATAAAACCCACCTTGGTCTGCTTGACCAGTGTGGTTACTTAAAAAAATTTTTCCTTCGTACCAACTCAAGTACCCAAATCCATGCTGGTGGCTCGGTTAAAGTACTATATACCTCGCGCATGCAGGTTATGCTCTCTATAAAGTTTTCTCTGGCTGACTTTGCCTTGGGGTCTGCGTGCCTGACTCCCATTCTTGTGATCCAAAGGCTATGTAGCCCCAGTATCATGATCATGTCATAGGGGAAGCTGTTTTCATTCTGTACTGAGAGATCGAATTCCGTGTGGTGTTATCGGTAACTCTTTCTTCAGGATTCGTTGCAAAACATCCCAAAAAAAGACAGGATCCAAACAATCAATGAACGCGTGTTCGATTGTTTCTGGTTTCTTGCACAAAAGGCAGTTTGTTGTCCACGGTACAAATATTCCCTTTTCATCGAGCCATGTTTTTACAGGGAGTGTGTTTGTATGTAATTTGAAAAAGAATGTTTTAACAGCTCCTCTAACAGTCATTTTTCGAACTCTTTTTAATACATCTTGCCCTGGGCCCGCAATGTTTGGCGATCTGTATAGTGGTACTGGCATCATTACATCGATTAAATCTTTATATAGTTTCTTTCTCGGTACAAGGCTCAGGTACTCAAATGAGAAGCGTGTTTTAAGTATCCTAAACGACGTGACTAATTCCCTGAAGTAACCTTTTACACCACAGTCGATTGCAGCCGCACTAGACACAACAAATTCGGGCAGTACATTCTTAAGGCGCATTTGCATCATCGCTCTCAAAAAACGGGTCTCTCGGTTCCCGCAGGAACATAAAACGCGACACAATTTGTCGGATGAACAGATGAGAAAGGCCGAGGCCTTCGTCTTTCACTGGGCGAAACAGATTAGTGCGGCTGATTCTCTCCCAATTGGAGCCCCAAATAAAAACCGCAAATATTCGATGCAGTTTCTGCACGTTGACGCGTGACATTGACAAAAACTGCAACGCATACCACACTTTGGCAATCAAAAAAACATTGCACGCACTGGCCCTAGCAAACAGCGATAATTCGCGGCCTTGCCACCCTCCAACTTTTTCCTTCACCCTTGGCGTCAGGTCATCCCAGTAATCTGCAGTTTGTTTATATTGCTCGAGAGGCACGCCTAAATACGCAGAAGGACTTCTTGCCCACGTGATGGTCGCAAATCTTTCTGGTTTAAAGTCCCATATTCCGTGCCAGAAACCGACACTTTTTTCCCAGTTTATCGCGGAACCTGTCTGTTTGCAAAAATCTTTGGTGACGCTTATGGCTTATTCTATGCTATTGCGGTCAGTGCAAAAGATTCCTACATCATCAGCGTTGGCAAGGATTTTCACATGATGCGTCTGAAGCCTGAAACCGTGTACTTTTTCATTAATAATAAGACTGAGGCAGAAGGGTTCATGATAAAGAGCGAAAAGCAGCGATGTCAACGCACATCCTTGTTTTATAGATGACCGGACGTCAATACTCTGGGTGAGGTTCTTGTTAACTATGATGCGTACAGTACAATCATTATAAGCCATGTTTAAACCTTCTAATAACACTTTGCCAATATTGACATGTTCAAGCACCGAGAAAAGAACATCGTGTGCGACACGGTCGAAAGCCTTGGCGAGATCGAGTTGTAACGTAGCAACTCGTCCCGAGATGGCATCACAACATCCTAGAACGCTGCGGGCCACATGCACACTTGTACATATCGAGCGTCCTTTTATTCCACATGTCTGGTGCGGCCCAACGAGAAGCATAACGCTTTGCAAACGTTTAGCTAAAATTTTGGTATAGATCTTATAGTCCAGATTTGTAAGGGGTATTGGGCGATAGGTCCCTACTGATAACAGTCTAGTTGGATCATATGTCTTCGGTATCAAAACAATATGGGCAGCGCTGAAGGAAGGCGGTAATCGTTTTTCCTCATAGGCTTTGCTAATAACGTTATGCGAAATTGGGCTGATTTCTTCAATGAATATTTTGTAAAAGGCTGCTCCTATTCCGTCCGGCCCAGGTGTTTTTCCTGGAGTTAATTCTTTTATGGCACTTTTCACTTCCTCTATGCTTATTGGCTGTTCTACTCGCGTCTTACATTCTTCATCGAGCTTAGGCATTAGATTAATAACCTCGGTTCTCAGCCCAGTTCTATCGCCTTTTTTATTCGCAAATAATTCGCTGTAATGTTCGCCAAATGCCTGCTCAATTTTACTCCTATCTGATGTCTGTTCGTTACGGTAGTTGATCTGTTGTATTTCGTTTTGAGCCGCGTATCTTCTTTCGTCACACATCACTCGCTTGTTGGGCGTTTCACCCAACCATATCTTTTCGGCTCGCGCCCTTATCACTGCTGCTCTGTACTTTTCGGTTGCAATTACTTCTAGTTTGCTTTTCACTTCGCGAATTGCTTTTATATACATGCCGGGATTGCCGCTTTACATACATATAAGAAAATCGAGTTGGCACTGGAGTTCTTTTTCATTACACTTTTGCTTTTCACTAATAATGGTTCCCCTTTCAATGGCAATAATCTTGACGTCGTTCTTAAAGTTTTCCCACTCAGCTGCCCACCCATGTGGCCCTTTGGATGTCATTTTTTTAACTCTTTTTGTCACACACTCCATAAATTTTTCATCTTGCAAAAGTTTCACGTTGAACTTCCACCAAGCCCAATTAAAACGGCTTTTTCTGAGGTTGCTTCCTAGTGTAGTCATGACAAGGCTATGGTCACTGAAAGACACATGTTTCACTTCATAGTGGCCACAATCCCTTGCAAGGTCAACTGTGACATAGATTCTATCCAGCCTAGCACAGCTTCCGCGCTGGTTACCATCACCATAGCTTCACTAGGTTTCCCTTGATGACATTTTCCATTCATTTTGTTGTGCGCGTCGTCACTGTTTGCACCAGCCTGATTTTTTACACACGTTATTGTTTGAATAGCTGGCTCACGTTGTTGTACCGCTGCCGGAGGCGTTTCCACAGGTTTTTGCTCCTTCGTCACCGTGGCAGAAGCTTCTTCAGCTTCAGCCTCGTCCATAATATTATCCAATATGTCAGCGTCCTTTCTGTGGCCCGTTATATTTGCGTACGTGGGCACGCACTCGCTTTAATAATATATAATATTTGGGGTTTTACGTGCCAAAACCACTTTCTGATTATGAGGCACGCCGTAGTGGAGGACTCCGGAAATTTTGACCACCTGGGGTTCTTTAACGTGCACCTAAATCTAAGCACACGGGTGTTTTCGCATTTCGCTCCCATCGAAATGCGGCCGCCGTGGCCGGGATTCGATCCCGCGGCCTCGTGCTCAGCAGCCCAACACCATAGCCACTGAGCAACCACGGCGGGTACGCACTCGCTTTCGTCATGGCCGAAGCATCGGCACCGTGAGCATCACGGGATCCGGCAGTCGCGGCGGATATGCCCTTTACCCTGGCAGCGCAAGCAAAGTGGCGCCTTGCCTGGAATACCTACGAGAATAGGCTCCCCAGCGACACGTACTTGATATGGAATATATTCAGTCGTGACCCCGGCCTTCAGCTTGAGGTTCAGCACGCGCGTTGTCGTACCTTTTTCAGAAATACCAAGGACACACCAGCGCTCCTTTGTCGTTTCCATAACCTCGCCGTATGGCTCAAAGGCCACACGTATGTCGTCGTTCGTCACATTAGGGAGGACCCAGTGAATTTTCACTCGGACATCTTGGTTGTTTGGGTCTACTACCAGACGTTTTCTGCCTTTCACAGTAATATTCCCCGCAGTCAACAACTTCTTCATGCTTTCATGGCTCTTGAACGCAACAGCCCACACATGATTCATCTCAAATGCTCCTAAGGCGTCAACCTCAGGCAGCAGTTTCAAATGTCAAAGGGCATCCCGGTAGTCTTCAACTCTGTACGGCCTTGCTCCTAGGTCACCGTGCAAAAAAAAAGTGTATTCAAAACAATACGACCTTTTGGCAAATGAGGCAGGAGCACTTGGTAGTCCTGGCTGTCTTCCATGTCGTCCCTGTTTCCGCGGCTAAACTGGGCCGCTAACACTGCTAACACCGCTCCGTTGGAGCACATGAAAAACACGTCCGAAGGCTTTTGCGGCCGGAAGTGTAATCCCCCTGGACCAACGAGCCGGTGGTACGTGAAATGTGCGGCACATTTATACCTCCTTGAAACCTTGTCTGACTGCAAAATATAAAGAAGAAACTAGAAGACGAGTAAGCATCGCGGTCGCATTCGGGCTGACAAGGAAAACAAAAATTTAAAGGGCTCGTCCGGGATTTAAACCCGGGACCTCTCGCACCCGAAGCGAGAATCATACCCCTAGACCAACGAGCCTTTGTTTTTCTTTATTGCCGGTAATCAGCAGTACATCGGAAGAGTAACATAAGGAACATATATACAAAGACAGATGAACTTCTCATCCGTTAAGAAAAATTAATTAGTAAAAGCCGCCTGTTATATGTTAGCTGGCATTGTTTAAGATTCTTTAAGATTAGCCAGGGGTTCTATCCTGGCCATCCAAGGCGGAGGACACTCATGTGTAGCAAGCATATCAAGAAAACATGTTATTTGTTCTCGAAAGAAAACATGGGCTGGTCTTGCATAGGAATCGCAAGAGAAGCCTGCCATGCGGGCTTGCCATATACAGTAGAGGCCAGTTAACATTATCTGATCGAAAGTTGTTCCGTCCTCATAATCTATCGGTAGATACCTTATGCCACGTGGATCAAGAGGAAATTCTTTCTTCATTGTTCGCTGTAGAACATCCCAAAACAAAACTCCCTCCCAACAGTGTAAAAAAACATGGTCTATTTGTCTCTGCTTGTTTGCATATGAAGCAATGTGAGCCCTATGACATGTAAAAGCCCCTTTCTTCTAAAAACTTTGCAACTGAGAGTGTACCTGTGTGTAGTTGGAAAAAGAAAGGTTTTATACCAGGCGGTACCTGCATTTTTTTTAACGCTTTTCAAAACATTCTGGCCTGGGCCTCGACTACATATAGTTCGGTACCGAGGTGGGGGGAAAAGGCTGTCCAACAGATCATTGCGCAGCCTTTTTCTTGTGACCGTAAACAAATATTCTTTGGAAAACCATACAGCAAAGAAACGAACACTCAGCAGAATTTCGTTATAGAAACCGAACACGGCCCTCGGTACACATTGAGAGCATATAATAAACTCTGGTAACAAATGCGCAAGTCTAACCTTGCGAACCGATTGAAGAAATGGATCATAATTGTTCCTGAAGAAAAAGAACTGTCCGACTAATTGCCTCACAAACAAGTGGGCCAGCCCTAACCCTCCCTCTTTCACTCGTCTGAACAGATTGTTGCGGCTGCATCTCTCCCATCCAGAACTCCACACAAACACGGCAAATACTCTAATTTCTGTACATTGGCTCTGTTACAAAAAATGAATTGCATAACGTACCATAGCTTAGCTACGAAAAACAAGTTGCAGACAGTAGCCCTGGCAAATACTGAAAAGTGTTTGGCTTTCCACGCCTCAGCCTTCTCTTTAACCCTTTTAAGCTCGCACTGCCAGTATTCATTGCTCTGTTTATAAGCTTCAACTGGTACACCCAAGTATTTTGCTGGCGTTGTCGACACGTGAGGCCACTCCCCATGCCAAATACCGGGGCACTTGCTCCAGTTTACTTCCAGTGATTTGACCAAAGTTTTTTAACAACATTTTGTTGTTTGCAAAACACTCTCCTTGTCTTTGCAACACATGGCTACGACATCAGCATAGGCCAGGATTTTAAATTCTGATGCTTGTATCGTAAACCCATGAATACATTTGTTTTCAATCACTGCCAAACACAAAGTTTCTAGATTAAATTATGGGGTTTTACGTGCCAAAACCCCTTTCTGATTATGAGGCATGCCGTAGTGGGGGACGCCGGAAATTTCGACCACCTGGGGTTCTTCAACGTGCACCTAAATCTCAGTACACTGGTGTTTTCGCATTTCACCCCCACCGAAATGCGGCCGCCGTGGCCGGGATTCGATCCCGCGACCTCGTGCTCAGCAGCCTGACACCATAGCCACTGAGCAACCACGGCGGGTACGAAGTTTCTAGATAAATGCAGAACAGGAGTGTCTGGCTGGGCAGCCCTGACGCACGGAACGTTGAATGCTGATGGGGGCCCCCTGTGACTTCCTAATTATAAGCGTAGTACTACCGTTCCGGTACGCCATGGCCACACCGTCAGTAATTACGGACCCGGCATTTACATGCTTTAGAATGGCAATTAAATTAACATGAGCAACATAGTCAAAAGCTTTCTCCAAATCAAGTTGGAGAATTGCAACTCGCGACCTTAAGGCATCACAACATTCTAGAATTGATCGCATTATGTGTATGTTTGTGCTAATGGTACGTCCCTTGACGCCGCATGTTTGGTGCCTACCTACCATGATTTCCATTACTGATTGTAACCTGCCAGCGATGATCTTCATCAATACTTTGTAATTATTGTTGGTAAGTGATATTGGTCTGTACGACGTTACACGTTTTAGTTTCGCCGGCTCGTCGGTCTTAGGGATGAGCACAGTGTGTGCTTCCCCGAAAGAATACGGCAATGCGTTTACGTCATACGCTTCGTTAAAGACGTCAGCGAGAAGAGGCGACAAGTCTGATTCAAACTTTTTATAAAAAGCGGCGCAAAGGCCATCCGGACCAGGCGATTTTCCAGTTTTTAAATTATCAATTGCCCTTTCCACTTCATGTGCTGATATCGGTGCCTCTAGTCTGTTCTTCGTGTCGTCGATGAGTTGTGGCAGGCGTCCCAAAAACGTGGCTCTAAAGGCGTCTACGTCAACAGTACTCGATGCAAACAGCTGTTGAAAATGCCGGAAAAACACTTGTGCTATGTACTCACAGTCGATTATTTCGTGATAAGTACATCTGCGTGGTTACGCCGTGCATGCCTCCTTTCAAGACCGAGCGCGCGTTTATATGGAGCCTCGTCTGCTGTCAATGCCTGAGCCCTTGCGCGCATAATCGCTCCCCGATATTGCTCTTCATCGCATAGCTCCAATTTCGATTTGATGCTACGCAGATCGTCCTTGCATGCGCCCGGTTGGCTGCACTCTAAGGCCGTTAACTTTTCCAACACCACCCTTAGTTCTCTCTCTTTAACTCTTTCTTCGTACTTTATTTTGCAGGAGCGATCGATGGCGGCTAGTTTAATTCGTTGTTTAAATCTTTCCCACCTTTCGGTGACTCGCAACAAGTTATTTCCCACTTCTTTCAAATATTCCTGTACTTTGCTTAGAAAAAGCTCGTCGGTTAACAATTTGGAATTCATTTTCCACATCTCCCACGTGAAATTGTGGTGTTTTGCTTTGCGTCCAAGATACGTCTCGACCAAACAGTGATCAGTGAATGAAAGAGGCGTGACACCGTAGCTGTTAGACAGGAGTATTACGTCTAGTGACACGTACATTCTGTCTAGACGAGCGTGCTATTGCCCTGGAAGTGTGTGTAATGAACCTCGCGTGTTCCAACCAGACAGTCAGCCACGTTGTCCAGGTCGAACTCGGCTAATAACTCAGTAAGGACATGGCAGCTTTTGTCATTTGTTCTTCGGCCTGTTCTCTCCCGATCTTGGAGTACACAATTAAAATCACCCAGAATTATCACTTCTCTGTTCATGCAAATGTGCATCCTTAAGGATGAAAAAAACAGAGTGCGCTCTTCACAAACATTAGGTGCATATACTCACAGAACACGCCACGAATCATTACCAACATTAAAGTCAACGTACACTAACCTGCCTGAAGGGCATGAGAAATAATTTTCGATAGTTTCCTAATAAATAAAATAACACCCACCGACGCACCTTTAGCATGGCTCACTACCGCGTAGTACAAAGACGTAAACCTTAGCACCATGCCCCGGGTCTCCTCCTCCCCTTCAACCTTTGTCTCTTGCACGGCCAGAACGTCGAGGTCTTGGTCCACCATCATCCGGTACACTTGGCTTTGTTTACGCTTGGCGGCCAGACCTCTTACGTTTAGCGTGCCTAAGCTAAGCGTTGGGTTGGTTGCCATTGCTAATACGAGAAAGTTACAGAGGCCCGGAGCACGGTGCTCAACACAGCGTCTAGCCAGGGGCTAGACGCCTCCGGGCCCATCTGGTGGTCTGGTGTGGTCCGCGGACGGCTGTGGCTTGTCGCCGGCCTTCCTATCCCGATGAATGTTTGGAGAGGGCTTGAAACTGCTCCTTCTCGTCAAAGTTGTCTTTGCAGGTGGCCCGTCGGCATGGTTCTTTGCAGCTGTTTTCCCGTCGGCAGCGTCTAGCGGCCTCTTAAAGGTAGCGTTGCCGCTCGTATCCATAGGGTCGCTGCTTGGGGGCGGATCCCCACCTTCTGTCTCGCATGCGGCTTCATCAACTACAACGCAGTTTTCCTTGCTTTTCTCCCGCTCTTCTGCAGGACCCGTTGTCGTCCCATCTTTCTTTTCGAGGGTAACAAATACATCTGTATCTTTCGCTGCCTTCGATGTCGCTTCTGCATTGCTGGCGCTCTCCTTGTCACCAGCCCCCTCTAGACCAATGAGCCGGCAGTGCTCGAAATGTGCGACATATTTATACCTTCCTGATATCTTGTCAGACTGCAAAATATAAAGAAGAGACTAAAGGACAAGTAAGCATGGGGTCGTATTCGGGCTGACAGGAAAAACAAAAGATTAAAGGGCTCGTCCGGGATTTGAACCCGGACGAACCCGAAGCGAGAATCATACCCCTAGACCAACGAGCCGGCAGTACGCGCAATGTGCGACACATTTATACCTTCTTGATATCTTGTCTGACCGCAAAATATAAAGAAACAAGAGGACAAGTAAGCATTGGGGTCGCATTCGGGCTGACAGGAGAAAAAACTAGAGGACAATTAAGCATTGGGGTCGCATTCGGGCTGACAGGGAAAACAAAAGATTAAAGGGCTCGTCCGGGATTTGAACCCGGGGCCTCTCGCACCCGAAGCGAGAATCATACCCCTAGACCAACGAGCCGGCGGTACTCGAATTGTGCGACCCATTTATACCTTCTCGATATCTTGTCTGACTGCAAAATATAAAGAAGAAACTAGAGGACGTGTAAGCATCGCGGTCGCATTTGGGCTGACAGGGAAAAACAAAAGAGTAAAGGGCTCGTCGGGGATTTGAACCCGGAACCTCTCGCACCCGAAGCGAGAATCCTACCACTAGACCATGACGAGCTTTTTTTTCCTTATTTCCGGATTTCGTCAGTTAGACGTCACACAGTAATTCGTATCTCTGAATTCAACATAACTGGACACATGTCGATACATACTAAAAACGGGACTTTCAGCTCGTACCGCGTAGGTTGGTTATTATGGTTTAACCTGCCATAACTATTCGATTATGGGCAACCATTCAGGTGGCCCGTTAACAGCCTTTAACCCATCTCTAACATATGAAATACTTTCAGCAAAATATATCTTGGCTGGCTTGGGATCAACATGCTCGTGTCTGACATCCATTCTTGTTTTCCAGACACTGTGCATTGTAACCAGCGTCATGACATCATATGGCACGTCTCCTGTTTGCGCAAATGGCAAGAACCGAATTCTGAATGGCGTTAGGGGAAAATCCTTTTTAAGCGTGTCCTCTGTAGGACGTCCCACAAGAAAATTGAATCAGAGCAATCTAAGAAAACATGTTCAATTGTTCAAAGATAGCAAAAATTATATTGATCTTTCGCACACACGTGCACGACATGCGTAGCACCTGTAACATATAAAAAGTTTCTTCTACGAGAAGCATATTGCAAACTATTGCGCGCGCAAATATCGACAGGTTGCATCCACCCTACTTGTTGTCTTTGTCCTAATGTGTTCCACTTGATCAGCCCTCTGTTCGGTATTTTCCTGATAACACCCTAAAGGTACGCAAAGATGCTTGGATGGAGAAGTAAAGTTGATCCCCTCAAGCTGTTGTGGTCTAGAATCCCACTCCCCATGCGAAAACCCTATACACTTTTTCCAACTAATGGCACTTCCAGTGAATCTACAGAAGCCTCTTGCATCACTGACTGCCTCTTGGATGCTCTCTTTATTTTCATAAAAAATCGCCATGTCATCTGCATGGGCCAGAACTTTTATTTCATGCGATAAAAACTGGTAACCCGTTATTTTTTCATTGCTCAACACTCTTAAACAAAATGGCTCTAAGTAAATTGTAAACAACAAGGCTGAGGTGGGACATCCTTGACGGACACTAGAACGCACGGCTATATCTTCGCTTAGTTTACTGTTAATTACGAGTTCAGCCTGGCAATTATTGTATGCCATTTTCGCACTGTCTCTTATTACCTCTCATACATTGACGTAGTCCAGCAAAGCAATGCAAAAATTATGTTATGACACACCCTGTCAAATGCTTTTTCCAAATCTAACTGAATCATGGCTATACGACCACATGACGCATCACAGCATTCTAAAATTGTTCCTGCAGTATGAATATTGTTAAAGATACTTCTTTCTCTTATTCCACACGTTTGGTGTGCACCAACAATATCGGTAATTACTGTTTGAAATCTTTTTGCAATAACCTTCATATACGCTTTGTAATCCCCATTTGTGAGACTTATGGGCCTATAATTTTCTACCGACTGCAATATTTCAGGGTCTTCAGTTTTCGGTATAAGCATAATATGGCTTTTCCTAAAAGACATGGGCATTTGTTTACCGTCATATGCCTCCATTATAATACGGTGAAGCATTTCTGAAATTTCTGCTTTGAAAGATTTATAAAAGGCAGCCCCGATGCCATCTGCTCCAGGTGTCTGGCCATTGCTAAGGCCATCAATCGCTTTCTGAACTTCTTCTATTGGTATTGGCCTTTCAAGACCGATTTTAACGTCCTCATCCAGTTTGGTCATAAGTTAGTTAAATGTGGTTTAATGGCGCAAAGCGGCTAAGGCTATACTGCGCCAAATACAAGGCGTTTTAAAATCCAGTTTAGGAAGGAAAAGGCTGTGTCAATAATCCATATTTTATGTAAAAATCCAGTGTCGTCTAGAAATTTATGGACGTCACATAATGGTACTAGCGGATCATCACCTAAAATTAGAGCAGGGTGTAAAGGTATCTGTAGTTGATATAATTTGTACAAGAGTGTTCATCTGTGTATTTCAACGTGTGTACATGTCAGTAATGTTTGCATAACTGTTAGTGTCTCTAGACATTTCTCGCATGTTGGTGTGTCTTCTTTCGTAAGTAAATAATTGTGTGTGAGGTGTGTGTGCCCAATGCGTAGTCGGCATAAAACTACTTCGATGAACCGCTCCTGACGATAACATGATTTCCACTCGCCAACTATGGGTTTAGTAAGATGTAGCTTGTTGTCGGCACAATGGTCCCATTCGTGTTGCCATTTTGACGTTAAGGTTTTTCTAAGAGCATGGATACTGCCTTTATATGGAAGTGTTGTGTTTGTTATGTCTTTTTGCGCTGCCATCGATGCACATCTATCAGCCGTTTCGTTACCCGGTGTCCCAACATGGCTAAGAACCCAGCAGAAACAAATTGACCTCCCGTGTTTGTTAGGCGGCACCATGTTTAAAATGTCTCCTATAAGGGGTTCCCACTCATATTTCAGATGTAGAGCCTTCAGTGTCCTTAAAGAATCAATGTATATAACTGCATTTTTGTGTTTATCAGCGATAATCTTTTCAACAACCCATATAGCGTAAACTTCGGCCGTGAGAACAGAGGCGTGTTATGGCAATCGTATACTTGTTTCCCAATTTTCCGTTAAGGCCCCCACACCCACGTGTTCTTTCGTTTTAGAGCCATCAGTGTAATATTTCATGTTATTTTGATATGTGTCCTGAAGAGCACGGAATTCTTGCATAATGTGTTCGTGCGGGGTGTCTCTTTCTTTAGATGTGTTTAGATGTGTTTAGATGTATCCAGTCACATAACTGTGTGAAATCGTACCACGGGGGCAACCGTTGTGGTTTTTTGGCAATCTGGAAGACTTCATGAGGAATGTCATAATCCCGACAATATTGCTCATACCGCAGGACAAGTGACCTAATCATGTTCGGTTTATTTATATAGTGTAAGCGTGAGTTGCATTGCGTGAGGATGCTGTAGCATATGTGTTGCGGTGATGACTGAATTCTGAGTACGTAAGAGAAAGTGAGTAATGTTCTGCGCTGCTGTAATGAGGGTTCATTACACTCAACTTATAAACTTTGAATAGGTGACTTTCTGTAGGCACCGCTGGCCAGTCGCAGTCTTAGGTTATGTACTGCATCAAGTGGTCGGACGTAGGTCTGTCTGGCTGAGCCGTAAACAATGGAGCCGAAGTCTGAAAGGCTACGAACAAGATATCGGTAAATACATAAAAGACAGGTTCGGTCGGAACCCCAGGGCTTATGAGATAACACTTTGAGGATATTCAATGCTTTATTTGCCTTGATCTTTAGTGTTTTAATGTGGGCTAGGAAGTTTAGTTTTTTATCAAAGATTACTCCCAAGAATTTATATTGTTGTTTTATCGGCAGCACGACATCATTCAATTTTAAATCCGGGTCTACATACAACCCTCGTTTTTGCGAGAATAGCACTGCAACAGTTTTCTGAGTAGAGAAGCGGAACCCATTTTTCTCAGCCCACTCCATTAGTTTATTTATTGCTATCTGGAGCTGCCTTTCACATGTCGGTAAGTTTGAGGCGTGGCACATTATTCGCAGATCATCGGCTTATATAGAGTGCATAACATAGGGGGGAATGACTATGTTTATAAAGTTCATTTTTACTATAAAGAGTGTTGTGCTAAGTACGCAACATTGTGGCACGCCGTTTTCCTGGATAAATGTGCGCGAGAGCACAGTACCTAGACGGGTTTGGAGTGTTCTGTAGGACATAAAATCAGCGAGAGAGTTTAGCATTTTGCCACGGATTCCTAACACAACGAGGTCACGTAAGATTCCGAATCTCCAAGTGGTGTCATACACTTTTTCTAGATCGAAGAACACTGCCAGGCAGTGCTGTTTGTGCAAGAATACTTCACGTATTTCGTGTTCAAGTCGGACGAGGGGGTCCATCGTTGAACACCCTTTTTTATATCCGCACTGATGAAAATCAATTAGGTTCGTATATAAAGCGTGAATGTTAATCTCGTATTTACGAAACTTTCATACGATTTCGCCAAACAGCTTGTCAGGGCAATGGGTCGAAAGTTGCTTGGGTATGTGGGAGATGTACCTGTTTTTAAAAAAGGCACAACTATTGCGTTTTCCTAACATGTTGGCATGATTCCAGATTCAAATACTTTGTGGAAAAATTTACGAAGAGCATCTACGGATGCTGAGTACAAGTGTGCAAGCATGGAATAATGGATCCGGTCAGGACCTACTGCAGTTTTTTTGCCAGAACAGGGAACCCTGTTAAGTTCTTGTAACGTGAATGGAGCGTTGTATTCGTCCCTTGACATACTAGCAGTTGGTATTTTCTCCTTTTCTGCCGACAGTTTTTATTTTAAGAACGTGTTTGAATAATTAGCCGAGCTACAGACTTTATAGAAATGCTCCCCAAGAATATTTGCTTGTTCTTGTAGTGTTGTCTGAGTACCTGCAGGTGTAAGTATGGGTATCGTGTATGATGAGTACTCCCCCTTAAACTTCCTGACCTGTTCCCACATCCTTTTCGATGTGACGGTGCTATTAATTGCAGGTATATATTTCTGTCAAGACAATTTTTTCCGCCTGTCTCCGAATATATCGAGCTTTCGCTTTGGCTTGTTTGAAATTCAGAAAGTTGTTATGTGTTGGCTATCTGCGTAAGATTCCCCCTGCCTTATTTTGCCGCTTTTTTGCGACGGTGCATTCATGTGTCCACCTAGGATTCAGCTTTTTCCGAACCACGCCAGAAGATTGTGAAATGGCCTTTTCAGTTGCAGAAATAATGCAGTTAGTAAACGTTTCATTAAGTTCGTCAATGCTTAGGTCTGTTAAAATAAGCTCCTCCAGCCTGGCACTTTCTGTGAAAACAGACCAGTCTGCCATTTGTGATTTCCAATGGCGTGGTTTGTGCGATATAATGGGTAGCGTTAATGTGAGGTGGATTATAGAAGGTAGATGATCACTGCCATATGAAGTCTCCAGTACATCCCATCTAAAATCGGTAAAGATATCCGGAGAGCAAATTGCTAAATCAAGGCAGCTAAAATTATGGGAACTAGATGAAAACTGTGTTGGTGCATCTGAATTCAAAAGACAGATGTTGTTTGTCAAAATAAAATCTTCGATAAGTTGTCCTCTGTGGTCGTTTTTATCGCTGCCCCAAAGAGTGCAATGAGCATTAAAATCTGCAACTAAAACAAAAGGCTCCGGCAGCTGGCCAATTAAATTTTTCAGGTCTCGAGTTGTGAAATGGCTGTGGGGAGTAATGTACAATGAACAGATGGTGACAGTCTTAAATGATAAAAGGGTGGCAGCTACTGCCTCGTACGGAGTATTTAGTAAAACGTTCCGTGTGGGGATGCCGCCTTGGACGACAGTAGTGACACCTCCTGATAGACGGTTGGAGTGCTCGCGGTCCTTTCTTACTACAGTAAAACCTTTAAGAAAATGTGTATGTTTGGGTCCTAGGTTCGTTTCTTGAAGGTAGAAAGCTACTGGTGATAACTTATTTATAATGTCTTTGATGTCACCCATATAGTTAATCAGGCTTATGCAATTCCAATTATATATGAAAACCATTTTCTTGGAATTGAAAAAAAAAATATTTGTGTGTGAGCTTACAAGTTGTGGGTGACATGTATTAAAAAGCTGATTGAAGCAGAGGTAATCCAAATTTCTGGAGTCCCCCCCCCCCCCCCCCTACGGCGTGCCTCATAATCAGAAAGTGGTTTTGGCACGTAAAACCCCATAATTTAATTTTTAAGGTCGAAGTGCAGAGGCTCTGGTCAGAAGTCGGCCTGCCTCGTTTTCCTTCCCGCGTTGCTTTTGCGATGTGCACGTTTAGTGTGGATTACCAATTAGCCCAGTCAGCCAGCCACATTACTAAGTTACATTTCTAGTCATTCGTTTTTGTTTTTTTTCCCCCATGTGTTTCGGTCACCCCTCGATTTTGATCAGCCTCGTTGCAATATAATGTGCCGGGCCCGCGCTCTTACCTTGCGCATTCACTCGAAGCATTTACCTCCTGACATAAACGTCTTGTTTAGCGGCTTCGGTCCTTCAACCAGCCACGGCACCAGAGTTTGCAACCTTCTCAATACAGAATGGCAAAAGCAAGCAAGGCTGTTCAGGTAATTCCTGCGCTTAACTGCAACCTCAGCATCGCGTCGTAGTTGGGAATAGAAGATGGCACGAATATACAGCACGCATTGATAATCTCGATCACGTCATCGACCATTTGTGGAAGGGCGAGCAACGGAGGCTCTGGCCAGTGCTTGTTCCATCTTGTTTTGGTCCACGTGTTGCTTTTGCGCTGTTCACAGTTAGCTTTATCTCAACTTGTCAGCAAACTTCGGGCGTTATCTCGGCGCGGTCTTCTTGACATTGGTTCTCGATATCGAAGGATGAAGCGGGATGAAGGCCTTGCCTATGGTCACACACAGGCAGCTGACGACGTCACTGCAACGAAACGGTGGCATCATCTGCCAGCGCTACGGCAAAACACGGCAAAACACGTCAAAACACGCCACTCGGTGACAGATGACGCCACCGTTCCGTTGAAGGGAAATCGGATTTCAAAGGCGAAAGCCTTAAGTGGCTCGTTGCGCGATAGCCTTGAAAAAAAAAAACACGGCATTTAGTCGAGCTGTGCAAAAAAGAAAAAGAGCACGTGACCACCTCCGAGTGAGCGGCGGGTTGAGAGGGGTTGATATAGTGATGTGTCACGGTCACATACGATTATATGTTGACCGCAACATATATACGCGGTCAAGCGCATCATTCCTTCAATAAATCAAATTGAATTCCTTGGCACTTTCTGCCATTTTAAAGCGACTACCTTTATTAGAGACAGCTAATATCCGCCCCTAGCCTCAAGAAAGAAGCATATAGGTGCATGCACGTGTGTTCAGTGAAACATCTATATCTTGATTTTCGTGTAAGTTCCACTGCAGCGCAATAGAAAGCGAGAAAATGCTTTTCCCGAGTATCCATTCATTCCGACCATTGTTGCAAACGAGATTGACCCAATATTTTCAGGGTTTCATATGGGGAAACGAATGAAACAGTATGGCTAATGCAGTGCGGTTTCTTTGCTACGATGACACTGCTGCACTGCACATCGATGCCCCGGCAAAACAACCTGTTATAGTTTACTGCTGGCGCATACAGTGAGCGCAAGCATCCCGATCTATGACGTTCACAATACCCGAGGAACCGGTGGAACGTTACAGTGAGTCCGAGGAGCCACAGAGCGCGTCATATTTATGATGTCAAAAGATACTGTAGCTTGGTACATGGCCGCTCGTGCTGACCTTAAAATTATATTAAATATGTGCAAGGCAACGTTCGCCGTCAATAGTATCTCAATCAAGGGTATCTACGTATGCAAAGGAATGGAACAGTGCAAACCGCACATCATGACTACTGTTTTAGCGCACGAAAGACGAAAAACGAGCATCTCATGTTTAAAGTTCTTTATCAGTGCTCATTTAAGCTGCTTGAAATTATTCTGTAGAGCGTTCAAGACAGCGCACCCATAAGGTCACCGAGAACTGTCTCTGTAATGTTAAATTCTGTGATGAAAGCAAAAAGGGAAATAAGAAGCCCTATACGAGCACGGCACATTTGATCGGAGCGCCTACTTGCTCCGTTGTCCAGGGTCGATACCGGCTGAGGCCAAATGAAGTTTTACGAAAACTTAATTTTCGTTTTGTCACTCCTAACCACTTTGACGCAGAATAGACTGCCATGATCACAAAACTGCAATTCTCAAAGCAGGACAAAGGAAAAAGAAGGTAACATGAGAAAATATGGAAAAGCATATCATCGCTAGCTTCGAATGCAGTAGTGTTGCACTTTGACCAATGGGAAAGGATTAAAAAAACATAAAATGATGGATAATGGCCGCTTATCGTAAAAAAAAAACTATAAGCAGCCAATAATTCTTGTGCAATTCGGCGCATGTCCCTGCATTCAAGCTTTTCTTTCTCTTTCTCTCTGATACGTTTGTCATGAATTATGCATTTTAACAATGAAGAGTTGAACCTTTCAAATTAAAGCAGCTGTCGACACATGCGTGTTGCCTGAAAAGTGTTTCACTTTGGAAAGAAAATTTTATTTCGTTTCGAATACAGTTGATTCGTAAGTCGTGCGTCCGCAGCAGACACGATGCGTATCCAGAATTTTCTATCACTGAGCGTCTGCGTGGTGGCCATTCTTCCTGCTTTAATCACTGGAGCACGCCATATGTTTCTTGTCGTTCGAGGAGAAAGTCACCAAGAATGTCCTGATCTGCATGGGCGTCAGGTACACGTAGTATTCCGGGCCATATACAGGCGTTGATCTCTCGTGGTCACCTGCGAGCAAATGTGTATAACGAAATGGATGAATCGCGCGATCATATCGTTCTTTCTTTTCTTGTTTTTCTTCAGTTTGCCCTAAAAAGGGTGAATATGCTTAATAACTTCGCAAATAAGGTTATACACTAGGTAAGTCTGAAAATAATTTTAGGTTTATATTACGTTTACCTTAAAGAGATCCTTAAATGTGTATAGATGCATAGATTAGCAGCCTTCTTACTGCGCAATTCGGGCGGTGAAAGTTTAATTAGATCGCTATGAATGTGCAGTTGTAACGCATGTTTTTATAACGCATTTATAACGCGCGTCCGTTCGTCCGTGTGCATGTGTGTGTGCGCGCGTGCGCATGCGTGCGTGCGTGAGTGTTTAATAAAGTGAGCTGTGCGTCACCTTTCAGGTGCCTGAGATAACGAAACGAAGAGCGTCTTTGCATGCCCGTGTTGTAAAGCACATGCAACCCAACTCGCTTGGACATGTAACCTCAAAATAAAATCGAAGAATGTCTCTGTAAAACAGTTTAACACTTATAGGGGCGAGCGCACTGGTGCGCCACGGAGCTCTAATAGGCACTAGCGGGAAATAGCGGGAAAGCCCAATTTTCAGTGGCAGGGTGCGATCTGAGACCACTAGACCAGGTGTTGACTGGCATGCACGCTTCAGCTGCATGTGATACCACGTGGCCGCTACCTTTGCATATCAGCGATGACACTTTCTGCATGGAACCACATTTCGAACGGTTCCAATTAGATAAAAATATTTCAAACACATATGAAGCAAGGCTTCATACCGTGATTGTCAACGGCTACGCAGTCAGGCAAAAAAAACGTAGAAGAGAAATACGGAAGCGCAACAAAAACTTAATGTTATTAAGGCTCCTTGGTCGTCACCCAAACAACTTCTGCGGTAATGGGCCTACAGCCTACTTGTACCAACGATAGCGACTTTTGCGTGTTCCCAGCCATATCTCTGACGAAGGATCTTTGTGCTTACTATATCAACGCGTTTCAAGCTGCAATACTTCGCGAATACACAAGCTGCTTATTTATGAGAAAAGAGGGCTCTGCGACGCACACTTTGAAGCAGGGCACTTAGGCAGCAAGGGCTTAGGAAAAAAAAAAGCAGACTAGTTCGTTGGCTCTCCGCTTCTTTGCTATATGCTTTTTAGCACAATAATTCCGGTAAACACTCTTGCAAACTTTCTCCCACGTATTATACCCTCCCTGCAACAAAACTGCACTTGAATTAAAATTAAATTATGGCGTTTTACGTGTCAAAACCACTTTCCGATTATGAGGCACGCCGTAGTGGAGGGCTCCGGAGATTTCGACCACCTGTGGTCCTTTAACGTGCACCCAAATCTAAGTACACTGGTGTTGTCGCATTTCGCCCCCATCGAAATGCGGCCGCCGAGGCCGGGATGCGATCCCACGACCTCGTGCTCAGCAGCCCAACACCATAGCCACTGAGCAACCACGGCGGGTTCCACTTGAATGAAATTATTTACAAATGAGCAGTACAAACACTTGAGAAACATAGCACTAAATAAAGAAGAGGACGAAGAAAGGCAGTTAGTATACACATCTTAATGAAGAAATCTTGGCAAAGCTGCAGCACTGGTAACTGTCTAACTTTCATATTAGCAGCCTTTAAATAACAAGCAGACGACGCGTCCACCTGGTCGTCAGCGAATAATGACGCAAATCCCAGCACGCCACCTCTGTGAAGATTTCAGCACGCCGCGGGCGCCGCCTGATTTCGGACATAATGCCGAGGAGCTGCACTGGTTTCAACGTTCCGGGCCATGCACCACTTCCGGCGAGTGGTAATGGCGGCGCTAGTTCGTTTTCTTTTCCTTTTTTTTAGTTTTGCGGTGGAAAACATCTGCTTCTGCGAGATTTTCAGAACTCGTATATTTCGCGTAAAGCTTTGTACGCAGGCCTGCCCAACATGTACACAATGTTAGCCTTTAACGTGGTCCAGAATTTCGTCGAAGTTGACCTTTAATCTCGTATATCGAGTAAACCTACACCTGTAGACTTTCCTGCAATCGTATCACGCCGACGGGCCCGCGCTCACGCACGTCACCCACTGGGGACGGCCACGTCCCATTGACTGCACCGAAATTGGTGGCGGCGCCACCGCCTCCCGTCGTCGTGACGCCAAGTTTTTCACCTTGCTCAGACAATATCTAGTACCGTGTCCTTTAAGTGCTGTTGAACAAGGACACGTGCGCGCAAGCAATACACGCCGTGGAAACACACATGTCACACACCTGACATGTAGCGCTTCGTTTTGTAGCTCAACTTGGTCTGGAATTGGAGACGCACGGTCTCCTCTTTCGTTTTCGTGGCGGCCAAGTTCATCTCTACCATGCTTGCTATCGTCCGCACAAACACAGCCTGAAATAAAGACAAAAAACGCAAGTAAGCTTCTACTCCTGCGTGCTCTAACACACACACACATTATATCTATCTATCTATCTATCTATCTATCTATCTATCTATCTATCTATCTATCTATCTATCTATCTATCTATCTATCTATCTATCTATCTATCTATCTATCTATATAATGAAGAAGTACGACGTAGGTTCAGTAAGCACAGTATATTTGACTGACGTTTCGGCTGGTGGACCAGCCGAAACGTCAGTCAAATACAGTGTGCTTATTGAACGTACGTCGTACTCTTCTTCATTTTACTACCGGGGCCAGCGTGACATATATATATATATATATATATATATATATATATATATATATATATATATATATATATATATATATATATATATATATATATATATATATATATATATATATATATATATATAGTTGCCATACAGTTGCGGCTGCAAGGATACCTGCTGTTTCGATCTCGATTGAAGAAAAGGTTCGCTGTGGAAAATAGTAGTAGTAGGCATGATTCTTTGTCAATTGAAAACACGAGTGACCATATGATAAAACGTATAGCAAAGGTGAGCAGTAATTTACCTAGAGCATCGCAATTTTTTTTCGCCTTGGACGTCACCTCATAGCTGATAAATTTAACTTTAAAAAAAAAGGGCAGTTTCGCCCAAGGTGAAGCACGGAAAGCGGTAGCAAGGTCTAGTGTTGGCGCTTGAGCTGCTCACACGGTGTTCGGTAACAGTATGCGCGGAAGCCACACGGGGCGAGGCAGCACTGGCAAATCGAAGAACGCCGCCAACTGCGTTACCGGCGTCGCACCTCGAAGGTGCTCACGAGATGAGGCCAACCTCTAAACTGTCGGCGTCCTTAGCGCCCAATAAAATAATTAGATTGATAATTATAGCTTGACGTTTAGTCTCCATTATGCTCAGACACCTGTCCGTGCGCCACGGTGTGGTATGCACAAAGCTCCTCATCAACAGGAACGCAAATGTGCGTGCGCAGAACACTTGTGCGAGCCGCGGTAAGCCGAGAATGCTGCGTGGGCAGCGGTAGAGCCGAGTGAGTGGACCGAGACGGTGCGTCCGCGTGGCTTTGTCGTTTGTGAAACCAAGCGCACTGCGCCTCTCTGGAGACCTTGCAACCTCTCTCCACGCGCGGGCCCGGCAAGCGCCGTCGTCGGTACCAACACAGCACGACAGCAACGCTAACGGGGCGAGCGCACCTCGAGTGTTCGTATAATCGTTATCAGAACAATAATATATATATTGTTACCTAGTGTGTCGGAACGAAACGAAAAAAGAAAACGAAATTTTTGACACCGGATTGAAAACGTAACCGAAACGTTATTTATTGTTTTGTTCCGGAGTGAAGCCGAAATATTTTGTACCGGTTGCCGGTTCAACGCGAAAGTTGGCATTCCGAAGCAACCGACGTCAGGCAACGTCAGCATTAACGTGTTTCTCAGACAGGGACAGTGCGAGCGATAGCCACTCGAGCGCTCCACTAGCCTAAGCCTGCCGCTCGGTTCACCAGCAGATCAGCATCGTAGCAAAACACAGGGCTTGAGCGCTGCAGAGCTTGTCGTTTCATTTTCTACGGTTGCAACGCTTTGTTCCCGAAGTTTTATCATTCGCTTAAGTTCGTTTTATCAGAACAGCGGTCTCGCATTTGGGCGAGTGCACTCGATGACGTGCTGCTTCTAAGATCATGTTCAGTGCCTTGACTCTGAATTATGAATTATGAGATCATGCTCAG
This sequence comes from Dermacentor albipictus, assembly GCF_038994185.2. Lineage (NCBI taxonomy): Eukaryota > Metazoa > Arthropoda > Arachnida > Ixodida > Ixodidae > Dermacentor > Dermacentor albipictus. The sequence goes on from NC_091821.1 coordinate 35,826,656, forward strand.
TACCTTGACTCAAGGCAGGGAGCATGATTTCCGAATTCAGTTATGGAGAAAAATAAATACTATGTTTTTATCATTACTCTGCTTCGCAAACGTTTGCATGCAAAAAAAAAAACGTTATGAACCGTTACGGATCTTTTTTTTTTTCTTTCTAGAGCAGAACCGGAAGGGAACTTTAATCAGTGGAACGAAACCAGAACCATAACAAAAAAACATTTCATTCCGACACCCTGTTGTTAACCTTGTCCCCGATGCACTTTGGCCATTTCGGGAGACACAGGGGGGGGGGGGGGGGGATGCAGTTGGCTTTGAGAAAGTACGCTCCTTTGGGTATTCGCAGCGGGCAAATATGACACCATCGTTCCATTGTTTCGGAGGCTAAAGTTTTGACAGTGCTATACATAACTTAGAGAGCTAAAAAGCGAAGCTATAGATATGGCTAGGTGATCGCGATAAAAATGCGCTAATACCTTCACAGCGGCGCTCGTACTCCTGCACACATAACGCTAGACCAACGGAGACGGGCTCGCTATCACCACGCTGTCGCCATTCGCAAAGCATACACGCTCTCTCGACTACGAAAGAAGTCACCAGAACCTCTCACCTGTAGGCTAAAATTGGCCGGCTTAGAGAGGTCTCCTGCGCGGTCCTTATACTCGAAGAAGTGTTCCAGTCGCAGCAAAACCTCGTCTCCCTTGTTCCAATGCTCGAGGGTCAGCAGGTGCACGTTGGGGGGCAGTGACTTCGCAAGGGCCGAGCACTGCGTACAAGCATTTGTGCGTTGATGAGACGTTACGATGAAGCTTTTGGCTGTATAGAAGGAGCGCAAACACACGAAGCATAGCGTACAGGAACCACTTCTAAATTTTGTGTTACAATAGCCCGGGGAACGCCACCGAGAAATGTCATGAGAATCAAAAGGAGCGTGATCTTCTGTCTTTTACTTCCGCCCGCACATAAGATGAAATCGAAATGGTGCATGTAAAGTACAGGGCGCGCGCCATACTCCGCGGACGTACAAAACGTCGAGCACTGTAGTAACAGAGGGAAGCGCCAAGAAATAAACGTTTTAACTCTCTCGAAATGCCTTGCCTGAGCCATTTCAATGTTGTGAATGTTATAATATATAACTTCAGTGATTCGCATACCTCCTTTCCTACGCGACTCTATATAGTGACCGTCTGTCTTTAGTGTTACTCGAAGGGAACTTGCTGCGTAAGTTAACACTGCACATTGACCCGTACCAAGAGTGTATTTAATGGGTCCGTATGCATAGTGTTAGCTTGATGAGCGATCTCCTTTACCAAAGCTGCAGCAACTAACTGAACAAGATGTTCTAGATAGTGTTGACTCAGACCCTTGCGGTTGCCGCTAACTTGTGGTATCATGAGCGCTCAAAATTTCCTGAATGCGAGGACGCGAGCTTTTGTTCCCATCCAGAGCGTTCAAACGCTAATGACGCAATACGAGGACCACACTATGCGGCTTGGACCGACCTTTGTTAACAACTGCGCCTTAAAGTTTGAATAAAAGGGGTAGTTACAGTTTTTTTATGGAAACACCAGAAGGCATAAATCACCTAAATGCCGTTTCATTTGCTGCGTGCGGCGCAACAGAATCTGAACCGATCGAAAAAGAAGAGAAAAGAACTGGCGAGCTGCAGTTATCCTTTGATTCCCTTAACTAAATTACTTCGAACAACAATTATTGGTATTATCTCGTGGCTCTTTTATTTTCCCGGTACGCTTCGTTTCAAGCTGCTGCTACAGCGGCCTGGCGGTTTTGAAGAGCACGCGTCCGCTCCCGGGCTGCTTCCCTTTGGGCTTCTGTCTTTTCAGCCTGAGCCATTCGCGTATTACGCGATTTCGGGCTTCGTTTCCGGTCCGATGGCAAGCGTCTTCTTTGCTTCCGTAGTACCGCACTGCTGGCGACAACCGACGCGAAGGTTTTCTCTTATACTCGCCTGTAGCTTCACACACGCCGTGCCGAAGCCCGCGCCCTCTTACTGCGCATCCTTCGGTACAGTTCGGGTAATCTCCTAAGCCGGGGACGGACATCTTTATACCATTTCGTAGCTTATAACGATTGATCGCAGTAGCAGACGGTCCTGGATTAGTGGTTAGAGGTCGGTAAGTCGGAAGATTCATGAAAGGGATAAATTTTCGCACACCCGACTGTATGCACAAAGCAACAAAGGAAACCCATACGGGTTTCTCAGAGAGAACGCATCTCAGTTGCAAGATAGACAAGCGGCCTAGTTGGTTGACATTCATCTTCAGAGCTTTTTAAAGCCCAACGAAAAGCCTAAAGACAGAAGAACGACGGATAATGGACGAAGAAAAAAACTGCTACAACTACGACGCTTCCCTTCTATGAAACCCGTACGGGTTTACTTTGTAACTTCCTGCTACTGTCGGGTGCATGACATTTCTTTTACTTTCAGAACTTTTTTTTATTAGAGTGCTTGTGAACGGACAGGAACGTTGAGCCAATCCCCTAGGTTCGAACTGCTATTCGCATTAACGATAATGATAACTAAAGACTATATACTGATCCTGTGCTGATTGTTCTCTTTAAAAAATTTCATTCATGGGCTCTGTGATTTAGAGCAGTGTGCGCCGTCTAAAATTCATAGTTTCGCCATCCTCATTATAATCATCAGCAGCAGAATATTCTAGGCCCACTGCAGGCCGAAGTCCTCTTCTAGTGATCTCCAATTACCCTGTGCCTGTAATGACGCCTATGGCTGTAAGTTTACTAATAGCAGGCGTAGCGCATGAGCAAACGCGTGACCGCTTTGGTCGTGCGGAATGGTGGAATTCTAAGAAAAGATAATATATAACAACTGAATTCAACTGTATATCGGAAATTTTCAAACTTGACGTACGCGACGTGTGATATAAGTGAAATCCGAAACACGTAATACGCGACGATAGCGTTGTCATGCCAGCCAATGCAAACGTCGTTAATAGCCTGTGCTCAGTGTTCACTTCCGTATGGATTAAAAATAACCGTAATGTGACATTTACCTGGAAATCTTACGCTGCAAGTATACGTATATTGGTTGTAGGGGCAGTTAAAACGAAGTGTCTACGTAAAGAATGCTCCGAAACAAAAAAGGCCACTTATTTTTCTGCAAGGCGGTTCACCGAAAACCTTTCGCGCGGAAAAGTGTTCCGGAGGCCACCTATTGTAGGAAAACGTCGGTGCATTGCTACCAAGCTTACCACTCGAAAAAAAAAACAGCATTGCTTTACAGTGTGAAAAAGTCTCACATCGTAGCGACATTGGAATGCGCGGCGCTAGTTACCGTAGCGTACCCGAGGTAGCCCTGCCCTCAACAGCCTCGGACTTGCACTTACGTTGGTTCTGCACTCAGACGTGTAGGCTGCGCTGTCGACGGGTGCAAAGTAGAGAGTAGGGGCGGCGTACGTCGCCATGGCCAGCGGCCGGTGGACTTGCGCCGCTTGGGTCATGGGGCACAGGGAGACCCGGTGGGTTCCGCGCACCACCAGGCCCCGGCCGTTGTAGTACGACTCGTTGAGGGCCTCGTCGACGCCAAATGCGTCGTCGTACAACAGCCGCCGGTGAACCTGCAGGCATGTGCCATGTAACAATGTCAGGCAACGTATTGTTACACGGCCGACGCGTGGTCGCCTGTTTCGGTTCGCTCTGGCCAAATCAAATTTCGTTCGTACTCACAAAACGTTTATTGCGTCAAAGCGATGCCCTGTTTGGAGCGCGTTCGGGCCCCTGTCAATCGGGGTAGTGATGGGCGAGATAATCATCACGATCGCCAAGCTAAGGGTCAATCGCGGACCGTACTTACGTAACAGAAGTGCTGTAAGTATGATGCCCTGAGGCGACTTGCACGAACATTTAATAGCGAAAATATTAACGAATTTAAGAACGGTTTCTTAAATGCTCCCTAGAGAACACCTAGTCTGCACTAAAACGCGTTCCTAAATTGGTTACTGTTTTAGTTATTAAATGTTCGTGCAAGCCGCACCCGGTCTTCTTGGCTCTCGACAGGCTCGATTCACAGTACCTCTGCCAACATGGGGAAGTCAAGCGAACGAGTAGACGCAGTCTACAGAATCATATAGAGGCATGCAAAATGTGAAGCTGAAGGGCTTGAGCTGTTTCTACGGTTCAAGTGGTTCAGCCACCTAATGACAACGCCAGTGCGCATACACGGAACGTGCAGCCCGGAGTAGTATTCTACGTCACCAAAAACTCTGGGGCCCAAGTTACAAAGAACGTCGTTCATAAGTCCGCTGTGTCACTAACTGGCCGCCTGCACTGATTCTAACGTCAGAGATATTTTTTTTTCTTTTTCTCCCTTTTTTTTTGCGGATATGGGTCCTGCTCCTGGCCAAAGTGGCCAGGCGGAATGCGGAACGTATAGTTCCATGCAACGTTCGCATACAGACTAACCATGCTGCGCTGGGAAGTTTGAGTTAAGCAAAAACATTTTTTGTTTTGTTTTTGGTACTTAACTTGCTTAGTGCATGCTTAGGACTTAATGTACGCAGCGATCTAATGAGGTCGTAATGAGGTCGTTTTATATGAGGGCATCAGCTGTCGCTGAAAGCCCTCATATAAAGCATTCCTTAATCCCTCTAGACCGGAGAGAAGCAACAATAGGGGCGTGCGAATAGTTATTTTTGAGGTCGAATCGAATACGAATCGAATCGTGCCGGAAGAGAATCGAATCGAATGTCGAAAACTTTTCGAATAGTTTTCGAGTATGCTTTTGTCATTCATTACATTGCACATCCTGAAACTTCCCTTATTAAAATCATAAGTGGAGCATTATGGCCGTGGGGATTAAATTTCTCGTACCTTTGCACCAATTTTATGTTTCAGCACAGTTGACGTCTCTAAAATATTCGAAGACTATGCAGAAAGACTCGTGTTCACGAATAGTGAAGATTCGATTCGAAGACCGAATCGGGTAGGACAATATTAAATTCGTTATTCGAAAGTTTCGAATATTGGCCCACCTCTAGGTGGCAATCATTCCTTGATTAGGACGGCGAGACACTTTCCATAGCATGACCTGTACACATCTAGCTAAAGAACGTTTCTTCGTTGCGAGAAAAGCCGGGAAAAGAAAACACCTTACAAACAAAACCTTCCGACGTTGCACAGCGCTCTTAGTGTTCTTGACAGGACGCATTGCGTCCCTACGAGTTGTACATCAAGCCACGTGCCAAGCAATTAGTTTGCTTTAAAAGTAATATCTGTAGAAACCTTTTATGTTCTGTTAGTCCCATACCTTTTCTGCCTTTTTCGTACAGAAATGGCACACAATTCACGACGAATCGATATCCCTTATCTCTTAAATTACTAAAAACAAACGTAATTAGTGTATTGCATACGAGGACGTTTCAATAAGCTTAACGTATAACGAAGTGTGAGTAAGCAAACATGTCGCAGGAAAGCTATTTAATCACGGCGCGCTACGCAAAGAGAAGCACATCTTCCCCATCGAGTTTGTGTACATGCTTTGCTATCAACCTCGAAAAATTTATTTTGTCTGTATTTTTCCAGAACAAAAAATCAAACACTGCCATAAACGAAGAAAACGCACTAAGCGCCTTCATTGATCGTCTGTCTGCTACAAGTCGCTTCAAAATCAATGTTCAACAAAAGGACACTCAGTGTATTTTACAAAAATAAAATGTAACGTAAATAGCAAGTTTGTAACAATTAAGGCCAAGAAAATTGCATTTCTGTCGGAAACTCGCCCATTTATCTCGCATAAGCGTGACAGCATTCTACAAACGTGTCCACCGTGCTGAACACGCAATAGATCTTCGCGATAAAAAACACGCAGTATCGACTCTTCATAGATATTCCAAAATTAAGCGCGACAGCTCGTTATATTGCCTGCATGTGCGGCTTTACCGAGGTTCTCGAAATCCTCGCGCAAATGAGAAGCAAAAGTCCTGACGCTTCGACGTCGTCGCTATATGAGTTTCTGCCGCTGACGGGAGTCGCATGTCGACCACCAAGGAGACGAGAATGAAGGCTAACAATGCCGATTGATAATTTTCCGCTGAGTTTCCAGCAATCAAAACCCTCGAGCGAAAAGAAAGAAAGAATCCTGTGCTTCAGACGCTCGTTTGCAGACATTTATAAGGCGACTATAATGCTTTTATAGAATTTCCTAAACCCATTACGAAACGCAGCGCCTTATTCACATTGACACGTATTCATATTTTAAAGGTGGGCGCTTGCTATTCAACTATTTCGGCAGGCAAGGAATGCGAAGAACCATAGCAGGCCTGGCACACAAGTCTGGCAGGCTAGGTGGAAAAATCAAATTGGACAATCTACGTCACCATTCCGTGCGTTTAAAAGTAAAAATCAATCTTCTCCTCATACATACACAACACACACACACACACACGCACACACACACACACACACATATATATATATATATATATATATATATATATATATATATATATATATATATATATATATATATATATATATAACGTCCCTTAGCTGAACATCGGCCTGTGAAACACGTCGTAGCGGCGATGGGCCCGGATTAATTAGGACAATCCAGGTGTCCTTTAACGTGCAGAAAAAGTGCCGTACACGAGCGTTCTCGTACTCCGCGCACATCAGAATGCGGCCGCCGCTGCTGGGAGTCGAACTCGCAACCTCGTGCTCGGTGGTATAACTCGATATAGCCACTGAGCCACCGCAAGGTTCATTCTCGTAGAAAAGAAAGGAATATCCTCGAAGCTGAGTTGGGTTCTCAAGCTGTCGCAATAGGAGCAATAAATATAGAGCAATATGTTTCGCAATATGCTAAATAGAGCAATATGTTTCGAGCAGGAGCACGCAGCCGGACCAGTCGACATGAATTACCGCTGAACGGCCGTGCAAGAGTGGACGAAGAAGCGTATATGCAAGAACTAAAGGAGAGAAATGAGTGGACACAGCATGGTATCTTTTTTTTTATCGTCCTTGTATGTACTCATCCGCATGAGCACAGTAGTGCCCCCCTGTTTGAAAAAAAGAAAAAAAAAGTCTGCGCTTACCATCAGCTCTACTGAGCCGTTGCGCAGACTGCTGCCTCCCTGAGAACGATCGGTGAGCACGGTGAACTGAAGGTGCCTATTGGTGTCCTGGAAAAAAAAAAACGGAAAAACGACACGCAAAACCAAAATACTGTGAGTTAGTTAGAACGAACAATCAAGATAAACCAACACAGGGTCAATTGATGCGTAAGCATAATGAAGGCACGACGAGTCATCGCTTGAGTATAAAATCCATGCAGGATTGCAACGGCGATAATTTCAAAAACGATTCTGAACAACGAAAAGTTTAGTGGATTCACTATGCGCACACAGCGGGGAACAAAAGTAAGCAGAGGTAATGCACTATGAGCGTCGGAATAAATTCAGAGAATTTCTAATTGCGCCCCCATTGGTAACGTCTATTCTGTCGGAATCGACAATAGAATTCCGCGGCATAGTACAATGCGCGTGGCGCAACGTAATTGAAATCGTGATTCTGTTTCATCCCGTTAATGCTCACACTGCCATACAACACTTCTGGAGCCAAATTCACACAGTTTTGCTTTCGCAAGTACGTTTTTGCCGTTCGCCGGCCGCATCGGGATTGAATGGCATTTTCTCTTACGAACAACACTAGCGTAAAAAGCATTTTGTGAATGAGGGCCTTGTTCTCCCCCGCATGTGTTTCAGTCGGTCATGATTCGTCAACAAATGTGCAGTATGGTGCAAGAAATCAGGCCCCGCGCATTCACGAAAGGGGTATTGAGCTAGACTTGTTCGTAAGGGCACTTGCCAGCCAGCCGTGATATTGAAGATATTATGAGCCAAAGTAGCTAGCCAATGGCAAACGGCACTTACGAACGAAAATCTTTGTAAATTCTGCCCCTGTTCAGTGAAAATAAAAGAGGTCATTTAACGGTATTATTGAACAAGAGAATTCCCTAGTTCAGAGCATGGACAAAATCACGTCGGCATAGCACTTCAAAAAAAAAAAAGAAAGAAATATTAATAAATAGAATGTTATAGCCTGACTGCGTGCGACCGTTGGGCTGAGTATATAATATAGCGTGGACATTGCCTGTGCTGCACCGAGTCCGATACAACTCTCTTGCTCTAAGTCTCTCTTTAAATCTCTCTTTAAGTCTTTATCTCTAACTCTGTATTTTTCTCTTTTTTCTCTTTTTCTAAGAACAACGGGAAAGTCGCAGGGGCAGTCCGCAGTTTATATTATTTGAAACGTGTTGCAAAGCCCTTGCGGGTTAGACCACATGAGTGCGGTGACTTACAAAGTCGCACGACAACGAACGAACGGTGTTCCCTATACAGGCAGCACTGAGGAAGCCGTTCGCTGAACCAGGCAGAAGTACCTAACAACGCGCAAGGCGTTTCCGCCGTCGTATACTCTCGAGAAACGAAATATGCGCTCCTCGTCAAAGCCAGCCACTACTGCTTATCGCGCGTGCAAGGACCTGCGCGCGCGAGAGAGATAAACGGGATGGGTTAACCGTATAAGACTGGTTTCCTACCCTGTACTGAGGGGAAGGGTAGGGTGAAAGATGGAAAGCACAGCATAGAGAAAAAGCAAAGAAACGAAATACACAACAAAAAGAATAGGGAAGGTTGTGATCGTCCATAATAACTACAGTCTACGCAATAGGCCACTCGAACGTAAAACATGAGCTCGCGTAAAGAACAATTGCTCAAGGAGATGATGACGAACCATCTGTCTGCCTGGATATTCAGCGTCCCGACAGCTGGGAGGAGTGTACCACTCCCCCAGGAAAGATTGAGAAACTACGGTTGCCGCTTGGGGTGCAGCGCGTCAAGAACGTGCTGCAGACCAGGAGGCATGAGCTTACCAGGAGGCCTGGACTAGGGCCTTAGTACCTTTGGGACTTATAAACGTCATTTCTCTCTCTCTCTCTCTCCCTCTCTCTATGGATATAACTTTGAGCTGCCTAAATCTAAAAAGCGCACAACCGCTGATAGCCAGTTCTCTCTCACATCACTGTAGAGGACAGACGTCGCTACGGAAGTGGGATGTGCATGTTTCAGCCATTTTACTCAACTTAAACTGGCAGAAGCTCGATGTGTACATGTTCAAGGTGCGCCAAGTGTCTCAACCATGGCGATCAGCCGGTTTCGATTGTTGTTTTTCTTATGTGTCTTTTTCGTTAGCGTCCTATAAATAATGTTCCCGTTGGATATCAGTGTATCTGGAGAAAACTCTAGTTTTTCTTCCTCACATGTGGGTGATGCACCTTTTTCATGCTGTGACTTTTCTTTTGGTGGGGGCAGGGGGGCTAATGAGTGCTTACATCTGTTTATGTAAAAGTGATTTCAGTAAATACAAATTCGTCCTGTTTGTTGTCCACTGTTAAACATAATCTAATTACCAGGTCTTTCTCTATATTTTGAGAGAGAAAGCAGCTTACATCTCTAGCTATAATTTCAATTTAGTTAAGCGTACTATTGAGACAAACTTCGCAAAATTATTTTTAGAGCCGGAAAGCGCATATCGGTGTGAAAAACTCAACTTTAAGTTAGCAAGAATAAAAAAAAACGTCGTTTCAGCCGACAGTACGCGCGTATGTGATAGAATGGAGAATCTACAGTGCTATGTGTATTATTTCTTGCATGCCGTGAACTCTGAAAATACAAGAGCAATTCCTGCAAAAATAGCACTTAAACGTCGCGGACCCAGACACGCAGGCATAGATCAACATCTGTCTTTCTATCAGTGCCCGCGTCGCTTATAGTACCAGATCAACTAGCCCAAAGGTAAATTCCCTTTGCCTCTCACAAACTGGTTCGACTCAAAATGATAATTCGTCTTTACCTCTGCACTGTAGAACACCCTTACACACTTATTCACGCACCTTCAAGGGTTTCAAAGTGTTGTTTTCACTGGCTTTACTTAACGAAAAATAACAAAAAAACATAGACGTTTCGCCACCTATGCAGGTGTTGAAACGTCTATGTTTTTTTGTTATTTTTCGTTAAGTAAAGCCAGTGAAAACAACACTTTGAAGCATGAGTTCCCCTGGCTTTTGGAGCATTTTCTCACCTTCAAGGGTGTAAATTATTTTTACAGTGTAGGCCATGCCATGTACATAAGGACATCAGCACGAGCCTATTTTGTTGCGCTTTCAATATTTACCTACGAGCTTACCCTTATGAAAATCCTGCTGTTGACAGGGTAATAGTTCCCGGCCACTGGCTCTCTGATTTTAACCTTCCAGGACGGCCTGTAATTTAGGCTGAAAGTGAAGAACGGGAATTGTTAGCTCATCCACGAGGGTTCTCATCAAACCTGAACTGACGAAAATGGGGAACTTGCTTTCCTTTCCTACTCAATTAAGTCCCTGAGATTCAGAACCCGTATTCACAAAAGAGATCTAACGCTAGAATGTTTAGTAGAGAAAATTCCAGCCAATCCAGAGCGTATGATACAACAGCCGCGTAAATCGAACGCTGCGCATGAATACTGAACTTTCGAAAACGAAATATTACATATTAAATTATTGGAATTTTATTCGCACTTGACCCAAGGATTTAGACATTCAGTCTTTCTTTTTTTTCATATCGCTATTTTTTGTCGAATGCACGGGAGTACTGAAATTGACGGACCTTGGATGAGTACAGACCTAAGTAAATGGCAGCTACCTAGACAAGTCACATTCAGTGCAGGCAGCATAAGTTAATTAAAATTCAGCAAGAAATATTTATTACCAGGTGTGCTACCATTGTTCAGAGCCAAATATAATCTACTGAGGGTCGAAAAATATGCACTGCTCACAGAGGTGCTATGCTGAGTGAGCAAGTTGAGTAATGGCCGAATTCACAGACGTTCGTTTGTAAGTGCTCTTTGCCATCGACCGGCCATCTTTGTTAATGATAGGTCCAGCTTCAGGATCACTCAGAATTTTCTCTTACGAGCAATTCTAGCGTAAGGGGCGTTTGTGAATACGGGCCCAGTTTTTATTACCACGCGCAGACAGGTACCTATAACAACGATGCATCGTTGCTAAGTTGTTTCCAGATTTACAGCTTCGATCTCGAACGTTATACGCAGTGTTTTCTAATTCTGCAAGCTTTCTCAGTAACAATAACGCCAATTTTTAACCGCACATGAAAAGAGTAATACTCTCCTGCAACAAGTCATGTGCCATTCTTTAGCCCCTTACTGCTAACGTCGTTTTTGACGAATTGTGACAATCATTGCGTTACTGTCGTTCACAAGCTTTCACTCTCGACCTTCCAGTATACATTGCATGCGTCACGAGAGTCAAAAGCACCTGCGACCTCAAACACCATTTTAAAAAAAATAATAGTGACAACAACAACGTGCTTGGGCTTTTTGCGCATTACTGGAGATTTGTTTCCGTGCAATTCAGAGTTGTTCGATCATAGTTGACTGTGGCGTAGTTGAGCGTTGAGACCCCGAAAATTCGTGAGTGAACGAGGCTGTTCTAACTGTCCTCACGGCTCTCAGCCATTTCACGGAAGATGTCTATCTGTTGCAAGCCCACGAGAACGAGAACAAATTGGAAGTTGTGCAAGTGTCACCACAACAAGCGACTTTGTAGTGTATTAGGCCGCGAAGCACACTCAACATAAGAGCTATGGCCACACCTTTAAGTGCTCGTTTCTTTAAATTTGCGTCGGTATATTGCTAATGTATGGTTTGTTTTCTTTGAGCCCGTATAGTATACCGGCAAGCAATATCTTTTAATAGGTTTGCGCGCTCCAGCTTGGCCCTTTGTCAAACTTAGCCAATTTTCTCTATTATGAGCTACTTAATTATTCATATAATTTTAACCTTTCATTCCTAGGCGGAACATTATTTTCTGGAAGATGATAGATTACACGAAAGGACCATGCAGTAAATTAAGAAAAACCGAGAACCATAACTGCATGATTTTTCTACAACAAGCAGAGAAGCATGTCGCAACTACACTTGTCTATTACCTCTCTCGACGCCTCGCATGAAGGTAGAGGTTAAAAAATGAGGGGAAGTAGGAGCAGGGGGGGAGGGAAGAAACATGTTACGGATGCTCACCTTCGCTGAAGAATTTCTCTTCCATTTGCATCTGTGTAAAACACGCCGTAATTCTTGAGGTCGGTGTCGAACCGCGTGATGATTTCTTTTCCATTGTTATCGCTTTAGAGGAGGAGAGAACAAGTACGGTCACAAGATAGAAAAACGTGAAAAAAATAACACAAGAACAAAGATAACAGCATTCTGCATTTAATATTTCTCAAAACAAGTCGCTGACCAATGTCAAGAACAGACATTGGCATTTCGGGAGTTGTAGCAATCCTGAAACGTCGGACTGCGGTCATCAAATTGGTCAGTGACCTGTTTTATTAATGACGATTTTGCCTAACGACAGGGTATCCGTGGGGCCCTCAAGTGCATTTAATACTTACTGAGTAAGTCACCGTTCTGTGTCGAATGTTTCGTATCACTAGGAGATCAGGATGGCGATTTAAGTCATCTTAATTCTACCAGAAAATAGCGATAGGCCAGCAGTTTTCATCGAAGCAGAACCTGAACAATCACCTCCGGTGTTTTGAGCAATCTCTTTGGCATAACAACCTTTCTAGCTTTGATCAAAGTAGGAATCCGATCGCTGGCAGTGCAACATGGTCATCGGTTCTCAAATGGCGGTCAGCGGTACCCGATGATTGCCTCAGAAATTTCTACCTAAACAATTCTATGGATATGCCATTCAAGGACCTCCAAAGGAGAAAGTGAGACAAGTGGCGTGACTTTTCCGACAGCCTGCCTCAGCAAGCTTACACTTTTCACACAAATCCTGATAAGTTGAAATCACCACAAATGACGCTAGAAGATATACAGGAATCAGAAGGTGCATATTTTTGGTGCTACAAAAAAGCGTGCATTGCACTGTTCGTTTATACGGGGTGATTATTTTAAAGTTTATTGGAAATTTTAGACAACGCCTGTGGTAGATAGCATAATTGTTGTCCCTGAGCTGGTTTACTTCAAGAGGCAGACATTACTAGCACGAGAAGTTGAAATATATATTCGACTAACTAATAAAACAACACTATTTAAATTCTTAAATAATTATTTTACAGCACATATTGCATTCTGGGAAATGTGGCGGGTGAGTCTGCCCAGTTTACCCAGCTACCCAGACCCCAGTTTTGAGATATTATTTCCCACAGTGTCGGACGAAATACATGGGCATTCCCGTTACTTTTTTGCTTCAGTGCATAAAAGAGCGTTTTGTTGAAAAAGTAACTGGAACAACCGTGCATTTTTACGGCGAGTTTGATGGCGCACATCCCCAAATTGGTGTCATTCTGGAAATTCATTCCAAGTGAATATGCCCTGCAAACTCACCGGCTGCAATTCGCGAATTGCAATATGTGCAGTAAACTAATTAATTAACAACTGAAGTAGTGATTTTTTTATGAGTTGAACACGTGGTTCTAATTGTCCTGCTAGTAACGTCCGCTTCTTAGAAGAATCAAGCTCAAGGATTAGAATCGTGTTTTGTGCAACAAGCGACTTTTTCTTTTATTCCAGAAAACTTAAAAATGATGACCCCGCATACCATCGAAGCAATCTTGGCAAAGCTACATACAAGGCTAATAATTGTAAATTTTCTTATTAACCGCATTTAAGTTGCACTTAAACAGACGACGCATGCGCCTAGTAGTTAGCGGGCATGACGAAAATCCCAGCGCAGCTCGGGCGCCGGCTAATATCGGACGTCATGTCGAGGAACCGCGCTGGCTCGCAACATTCCCGGTTAATATTGGCGCGGTTCTTCATTTACTATCGCTCTTTTTTTAATTTACGACAACAAGAACATAAATTTTTGCGGGCTATTCTTAACGCATCCACTAGTATTTCAAACGTAACATTTTGCACGGAGGCTGTTCTGTCTCCACGCTTATCAGAAACTAGGTATTTTACACCGTCCAAAATTTCTTTGCAGTTCGCCTTTAAAATGACCCCGTGCAAAAAACAAACATTATATACTTTACGACCAGCCGCTTAAAGCAACAAGACTTCCGTAAGCGCATGGCATACCAGCAGAAAAAAAGACTAGAAAAATAAACGAAGAGAATCAGCCAGTAATAGCGGGCCGCTAATAGCGGTAGCGATAAGCTTGCCGCTGTAGTACTCGCACACTACATGAGAATGTCGTGTCTATTGCAGGATGCTCTTTTGCAGCTCGCATATTTTAGCTTTTCCATTTGCCGTACCACTTCTACACATGTGGAGGCTTGTTCTTCCGTCGTTCGACTTGGAAACTTACCGCACATAGCCATTTTTTTAAAAACGCCAGCTGTTCATTTCACGCATGTGACTTGTCTCCGTAAAAAGCCTCGCCGACGACTGTGAATCTGCTTGTAAGTCTTGCTTCGGCCACATTAATGTGTTAAATATCGCGCGCGAAAACATAAAGCACAAGCGGGATTTTGATTATGAGCACGAAAGCGTAATGCGTCGCGACAGTGATAGGTAACAAGTCACATTCTGCCATGCGCAGTCATACTTACTCCACAGGAATTGAGCCGACCACCCAGTCAAACTCGACAAAATCTGCATCGTCGTAGACTCGTATCACTTGCGTCAGCCAGTCCGAGAACTTTTGGTGAACTTCCTGGACAATTGAGCCATTTTTCTAGGGAGAAAACAAAGTCGGGAATGACTTTCAGTTATGTTGGTTCGTCATGAGCACTGCAAGCCATGCATCGACATATTCTAGCTTGACCATGTGAAACTAAATCTGTTACTGAGCAGTAATGTATCATCACCTAATGAGTGGTGAATATGCCTGACATTAACAAGACGTATTGTCAAGGAAACCGTTGAACGTCAATCACAATTGAAGCATATAGCAAAGTTAGTGGATTTAGATGCTTTATAAAAATATCCAAAGCGTGCGGGCTTTGGGCATGATGAGCCAGTTCAACTCATTTGCGTTCGTTTGTACCGACGGTATTTGCCTAACTGCCACCAGATAACAACATATATGCCATGTGAGCAACTGAAATTTTTTTGAAGCTCGCGAACAATTACCGTTTTGAGATCTTATTCTTAACAAAAGCGCCATACAAACATAAGAGTCCAGCATTTTAAACAGAAAAAGAAATAAAGTTGTTTGTTTTTTTCGCCAGCATTCATTTTCAACCAACGAAGGTCAATGACAGCTAATTTACCAGAGAGCTAAGACGGTGATGGGTCCGCAGCTGCGAGCCTACATGCACTCCGATGCAAGGAGCCTGGCGAGATGTGCTTGTCGGAAACTTTGCTATTCTATGTATTGGGCATAATTAGTATTAAGCTATGGGGTTTTACGTGCCACAACCACGCTGTGATTGTGAGGCACGCCGTAGTCGGGTACTCCAGAAATTTAGACCACCAGGGGTTTTTTAACGTGCACCTAAATCTAAGTACACGGGTGTTGTCGCGTTTCGCCCCCATCGAAATGCGGCCCCTTGGCCGGAATTCTATCCCTCGACTTCGCGCTTAGCAGTCCAACACCATAGCCACTAAGCAACCACGGCGGGTTATTAGCGTTGAAGAGAAATATCTGCGTATTACACATTTCAACGTATACAAAATTAGCCAACCAGGGGTGCTATGCAGGATGCGCCGAGTTTGGCGAAACTCGGGATCTTCACGAGCTCTGGCGACACCCCAAGATGAAAGCACGAATGGTACCGAGACACAGTTTGTCTTTCGACAAGCCTCCAGTTTCATTGGTTTATCTAGATTCACTCTGGCTGGCTATCATTCCTTGGGCGTTGCCTTCTGGGCGGTCGACAAACTGGGGCTCACGTGATCATACCGTCGGTGCATGGTCGTGCCTTCTTTCACTTGTTTGTCGTTCCACCGAGTGCATTACATGCAGAAGCAAGTTGTAAAACAAATGCATTTAGTACAATATTATTAGTTACTTTAACGTGGTTTAGAAGCATTTTGAAGCTTACGAGATGTGCACTGAATGCGTCTTAGACTAACTTGTAATTTAGTACGCTTCGCATTATACCACGAGGGAGCGCTGTAGTGGCGTCATCACATCCATTCACCGGGCAAGCATGGCGGCTAAGCATCGGAGAGGCCCAGTGTAAACAAACCCGTACAACGAGCTTGCAGTGCGCAACGTAGTGATTAGGCTCGACGAAGGCCACTATTTCTTGGATAGTTCTGTTCCTCCGTGGGCAATCTTCCCGTGCACACGGTAAGACTGCCAATAGCTTCGGCGATTTTACAGATCGCAACGCGCACCTACTGCTCACGGCGAAGTGCTGAAGAAACAACTTGTCCGGTGCTGCTTCTGCGAGTGCGCCGACTTCCTCCACTCTGCGTGACTGCGAGCGTCACGAACATTACATAGTGTGGGCAAAAGGCAGACATCCTATATAGCTACCATGCGACAAGGAGGTGGTACCGACGATGGATCTCGCTACCAACACAGTGAAGGAGACATCGACCAACTGCAGATAAGTATATTTCTACTGTTTCATATTTAGCATAATAAGAGTGCACGGATTAAGTCACTTTCGTAGTAACGAACTGAATGTCCAGCAGTTTAAAGAAGGCAGTGAGAACCAATGAGTGTTCGTGCTTTTACGTGCAAGTGGGCCCGCGAAAATATGGTATAGATGAAGGTAACCTTCACTAACTTGGTGAGGCAACAGAAATTCATGAGTGACATTAAGCTAGCAAAATTTATGGAAGAGTATCTTTATCCAAGTGAAATATCAATAGCAAGTACTGATATAAAGCAGGAAACTTTTACAAAAATTTCATGGGTTGAACAGCACATGGAAGGCATTACCGAATCGTGATCGCCACGTTACCGATATCCTTGAAAAAAGTCTAGAATCATTGCATTCCACCGATTATGCAATATGGGACATAAACCTGGAGGTTAACAAAGAAACTTGAGATGTCAAGGACTGTGTAGAAAGCGAAGTAACAAAAATTGTTGCAGATAGCATTAAGGCAGGAAGACAGTGGCGTAGTAAACCGTGGCAACTGATATGCTAGTTGAGATTAAAAAAGAAAGGAATCGGCAGGCAGGCCATGCACGTATTCGATCACTTGTTGCCAATTCATATCAGGTGATTACATAAGCATTACAGAATGAATGTCAAGGAGAGAGAACTACAGCCAAGGATGGTAGAAAATTGCGTAATGGGACAAGAATATGATGTTTGTAGGCATAGGATGCAATTAGCTCGTATAAGACGGGATTGTAGGGTGAGGCATTTGTTTTGCAGCGAACAAAAATAGGTTTGTGGTGCTGACAGTAGAGACTCGTGAAGGTGCGGGGACACCTCAGCTGCTGGCACACTAATCAACATGACAATTGGCTCTGAAAAAGAAAACCCCAGTTTTGAAAAATAAAGCAATGTTGTCCCAACGCATTGTTTTACTATGCATACTACACTAGAGGCTTCCACATTTAAGGGCACTTAGTACTAATAGTGCAACGAGCATTTTTCTTTGTAAATAATGGTTTGTACGTGGCTGATTCATTCCAATACACTTTTTTGCAGCAAAACATTCTGCTGCTGGAGCCACTCAACCGCCTGGTGGCAGTAGGCAAGCGCCAGGCACGTGCTCTTGAGAGTGTGGCAAAGGTCCAGAGGGCTGCTCCGCAACAGTAGTATCGGTGCCCTCACTGCTGTCCTGTCGAGCCCACAGAAGGCACCTTATAAAGGAGCTTTCAGTTTAATGTTTTGTTTATTATTCAAGAACATGAATAAAATTATTGCAGTAAACATTGTGCTGTGCATATTAGGAGGCTTGTAACATGCACTTGGTGTCCCTTCAAAATAGGCAAAAACATAAGACAACCTGTGCCACTCTTGGACCATGTAAATAAAAAATACACTAATGCAGCATACACGTCATCATGCTGTTTGTTCTTTCTATGTGCAAGAATACAGTGCGTGTTCATTAGCCACAAGATGAACGGTGTGTGTAATTCACAATGAAGAAAGGAAACAGCAGGAGCTTAATAATGCTATCACCTATAGACTGTGCATATGACTGCAACACTCCCCGATTCAAATGTGCCATTACATGCATGTTCGAGACCACATATTCTTTAACATTGTCTTATAATTGCATGTACCATATTTCACACATCTTAAGCCCTTGCATAGCACACTTCTGATGTATCCATTTCATAGGCCAAATAATTGTACACTTTGTCCTTTTGTGCTGTATGAAAAGCAGCATCCTTTACAGTCGGATAAAGCTTCAGAAGACAGGAGAGGCCCCACCCAGATGACCAAAGCGCAGCAGCCGATTGCCCACACGTCTAAAGAAATAGTCCCTCTCCAACGAGCAATACTAGTCTGTCTGGCGGCACGATAACAGTCTCGAGTGCGTGCCCATTGGTGCAGGCTTGTGTTCACCTGCCTTAAAGTGCAGATTCCGCAGCCTCCTAAACTTGTATCCGACTATAGAAACACGTAATGCCTTGCACCAGTTGCATAGACTTCTGCAACTTGATAGCACACAATGATCAGGAGCAGAAATCTATAAAGGCATCCATGCAAAGCTGGCTGGCCACACTTCCATTATGAGGGGCTGAAAAAGGTCTCGCCAAATATTCCCATGACGTCCTTGAAAAAGAGGTGGTGTTTGGCACCTCTTTAGAATCAAAAACAGATTACACTGAATGTTGTGTAGCACGTCAAAACAAACTGAGCTTGGTTATTTGCACAGCATGTAATGGGAGGTTGAGCTTCACATAGGAAACAAACTGCTCTGTCCAGTACAATTTTTAGGCCGGTATGGCACCGGTATGGCACCTATTATGTCAACAGTGTCTATATACAAATTACACTTTTCACAGGCCATTGATTTCACCATTATTTTTGTGTGATGGTGCTTTCAATCAGCGCTTGTATTACATGAGCAGGTGGATTTGAAAGCAAAGCTTTGTTTGCAAACCTTCCGACTTCCATAAGTGTGTGGCAAGGCACTGGCATGTTGTCGAATAGCTCACACTTCCTCGGTCCTGCACCAAAGAAGCCCAATGCTCTATTTTAAGTTGGATCGCACAACAATTCAACGGCACACAAAGAAGTGTAACACACACAGCAAAGCATTCTGCTGTGTGTATTTCTCTTTGTGTCCCGTCGAATTGTTGTGCAATTAAACTTCAAGCTTCGATACCAATACACCGTCTTCAACCTCACCAATGCTCTAGTTATTAGGCCACAATGGTGCACATCTTTGAAATTTCCCAACACAAATTAGCTCTCCGAAAAATCACAAATGTTAAATTTTGCAGCACAGCTGTATTTATGAACGTGCCATAATCTTCACCACTAAACTCACAGGAATCAAAGAGGCAAGCATTAACCAGCCTTGCTGCTGCCGTTACCATTATCATGACACCAATGGAAAGACAGTGCCACGTTTCGGTAAAGGGAGTGCTGGAGGGAAAGGTGTGACAGCGAGGGCTTACAATAAAAATAACGGTTACGAGACATGTTCAATGCCAATATATGCTGCATGTCGCTCAGCCTACTTTGGCAACGCGGCAAGTGTTTACTCGTTTGGGCATATCACGTTTTGTGTAATCATCGCTCTAAAGCTGTACAAATGGTCTATTTGCTCTGCAAGTTTAATTTTTTTCATGGTAGGTTAAAGACCCACTTTTCATTGGCATTTGCACCACATTTCTCCCGATATGTAATAATGCCTTGGTGGTTCATGACATCTTCACGTACAGAGAGTTCTGCAGAGTATCGGATGTGCATTGTTCTAATGCTTAAGAATTAGAGCCCCATTATGAGACGAAAATATACAATTTATCCATCCAGAATAACGCCCCCCCCCCCAAAAAAAAAAGAAGATGCACTGAACCTCTGGCACATGCATCGACAGTGAACAGAGCAAACAATCTGAAGTATTTTCTTCATGCAAGCCAAAACACTAAGATTCTCAATGCATTTTCATTTCGCCACAAATGCATAGGCACAACCGGCTTGGTGCAACATCCACATCTCGCGCTGCAACAAATTGTGCAATGCCTCGCTGTTTCATAGTGCGGCCGATAGATTACGCATGACCAAAATTCAGCATTGTGCATACTTAGTAACTTCACCAATGAAGAACCCCAAGTTCTTTATGAGATTAGGATTCATAGGTTACTTCACACAATTAGTGATATCCATTTATCTATCTTTACTTAACCCCTTTCCCAAGAAAGTGAGCCATTTGGAAGGCACCCTGACAGATAAGTAGAACAATCGACAAAAAGTGATCAACCAGCGAAAAAGTCTGTTAATCATAGTAACGCTGACACTGAAGGCGCCTTAATTCCTACGTACGTTCCGTCGACACACCCGACTACGTTCGTAATGTTCCCACGAAGTAGGAAGCATTCTTTTATATATGCCCGCTCCGCCGCAGTATTCTGGAAAGCTAGCCACCGCTTACGCACTGCCTCATCGATAAGCGCGTCAGACACATCTCTGACACAGTTGCTAACAGTAGTTTGATGGCGTCCGATGTAACGCTCGGCGCCGACGCTTCCCTGAAAACTCCCAGTCCCGTAGAAACGGAGGGCACAGATGACTTGCTCTACGACGGTGAGCGAATGAAGCCCGCCACGCTGTCTCCGCAGACGAGAGTCTTCGCCTAGCTCGTCACACAGCCAGCACACTGATGTCTTCGACAGGCGAAAATGACGCTGAAACTCCCCGTCGGTCATGCAGGTGAACGGGTCCGGACGGTCATACTGACGCTTGCTGCCGCTGGATGCAATGAAACAGGCTGCTGCTGCCGCCGCCATGTTCCCGAGTTGAACTCGGAGGGGGTTTCGCGATGTACGAGTTTAGCACGAGTTCGCCTGTCAATCAAAACCAGAGGTCACGCCCCGCGCGAGGCATGTAACTATTGCGCGCGCACCCACTACAGTTGGGCCACGCCCAACTTTTCTTCCGGCAACAGCGACGCGGTGTCGAGCTGAGAGCATCAACAATCTTGACCGCCGACATAAAACACGCACAACGCACTGTCATCGGTGATGTACTGAGCACCACTATCAAAAACAAAGCGTTGACTGTCGCTGGCATACATCTTCTCGGGCTCAGATGGCCGCACAACACGGTTTCATTGCCTGCATTGCGGCGCGTAGCGCACAGTAATTAATTATCGGCACGTCACTGTAGGTGGTTGCAAGGCGTCGAGGCGTCGAGGGGGACGACGATGCTGAGGAGTGCTTATTGCAGCAGTCGTTTCAGATGGCTGCTCTGTCATCGGTGATGAAACGGAGCCACAACGTCGTAAACACGATCAGCGTCCGAGAATCGCTCGCTCTTCTAGGCCCAGTGCAATGGCATTTCTTCATCACAAGCACTGCGCACTCAACAGTTCCAACACCTCTCTCCGTTCGAAATCTGATTTCATAACTGCACACAAGAGCCCTCACCTGCCAAAATGCGAGTGCTGCGGTGTCGTTACGATATCCATCTGCAATCGCTGCTGGCTCCAGCAGAGGTAATCCGCAAGCACCTTCGACTGCACAACACACTCATATACTGCGTACATGCGCTCAGAGGCGCCTTCACTGGGCAAGCGATGACAAGCGATGAATTCTGTCGCTGGGGAAGCACGCACGTTTCGCAATGTATCGCAGAGGCTTCGCGCACAAAGATAAACTGGTACATTTTCACTGAACTGCGTCACTACGCACTCCAAAATAACATACCGCCATTTTACAGCGACAGCTGTTGTGTCGTTTTTAGTTGGTGAAGCGGGGGCCTTAATAGCCTAGTGAAGCGCCTGCGATGAACAGCCGTACCGCGGCGCTGCGTTTCTATTCCCCTAATAGAGAAAGAGTGGCCATGACCCTCCTTGGATCATGACCGACTTTATTGAGAATAGCACTGCAGCGCCCCTAGGCGACTTATCACCGTATGAACGCCCTCGTGCGTGCGACCCGCTTCAATGTACCGCTTCTAAGCTTTCGCCTCCCTGTCGCCACTCACGGCAAGAAGTGCAAAATTTATTAATTTGCTTGATCTCCGTTTGTCATCACAAATTTCTAGCATTGAAAACGAAAAACAGATACCTAAAGAAATAAAAATGTGCGTTATTTTATTTGTCGTATTTTAACGTATTCGTTTGAGTGAAAGTGTAGGTGCAAGAATGCGCCGCATGTACCCCGTTCGCATTCGATGGAGGATAGATAGATAGCGCCCGAAAGATGAGGCACGCCCTGGACGCGCCCGGGAAAGGCGTGGCAAACGGTTCACGGCAAGTGTGCTGACAGACAGCGGGGCAGTCACGGTATCGCAAAGTTGCGATAATCCGTTGATAACAATACGCGGCGCTGGCGCGTTGCGTTGTGCAGCCTTCTGCGCGTGAAACGTGGAAGCAGCGTGCCGCGCAGGGTGCGCTCATGTTGTCATACGCGACTTTTTGTCTACATATTTTTTTACCTGCACCTTCAGCCCGTTCCGCGCTATCTCCGTTGACTGACTGCCGTCGAGCAAACTCGGGCAAAACTCGGGTGAACGAGAAACTCGACGCATCCTGCATAGCACCCCAGGGATCGAATTAATCAATCTTATTTCGTAAGTGCACCTTGTAATTGGCTGGTGGCCTTCACCAATAGTATGTCCAGCATCCGGATTGGCTAAAGCTTTCTCTTACGAAACATTCTAGCGTAAAAGCTTATTTCTTTAAAATACAGGGCCCTGATATTTACGAATAAAAAAAAGAAACCGTCAGCTTGAAATTAAAAGTTCTGTGAATTTTTATGTCGGAATAAAAGCCTAAGAAAAGTGTGCCTAATTTTGGCAATGTAAAAAAAAAAGCAAGAACACTGAATCCGAAATGTATTGAACAGTAAGAAGACTACTCCTAAATGGAAAACATGATTATTTTTTGTTAAGCACTGATTACTGCTCATCTTTGATAAGGAAGTCCGAAGAATGGGTTTTTATAAAGAGATGTATGCCTAACAAATGAAATCATGCAAGCAGATATTTCTTATGAAATTAAAATGTCCAAGCTATGTGGACTTCAATATTTGTTTTTAAATGTAGACCTATGCCGTAAAATGTTCTAGACCCTGTTATAACACATTGTACCAGTTTTAAGTAAATGGTACCGGTGTTTTTGAAGTAATCCTTTTTACAGGTATCACTTTTGAAGAAACGGTTTTAGAAAAGCGCTGCCATTTGGTTGCGTCGCAAAGTCGGCATTCACTCAACAGTGAAACAGTGAAATGATCTGGAACTGATAAAACGCCTGCACTACTGCTGGATTAGTCAGATTTGAATCTCGAGTAACACTTGTACAAGGTTATAATTGCCGCAGATATGGCACAACGTTTTATGCTTTATTTCTTCACGGTAAAAAAAAGACGTTTTAATATGTGGGCCAGAGGTACCATTCCGAAGTGAGCACTGCACGTTTATCTTCGTATTCGTTTTTAAAGCGAAGCTTCCTTTGCCTACCCTCCCAAGTTTGGCGTGGCTGTCGCTGTTGTCTGCTGCTGATAGATTGGTCGGTATCTCATCAGCGGATGTATTTATGGATGTATATACGAAGGTTATATGTGCGCCGAATTTAAGTAGCCGCGAACGCACCTATGTAACCCTTGTATGGATGACCAATAAACTAGTGCCAACAAGCGCCCCACTGTTTGCATAGCAAACAAATAAATTGCTACCTAAAGTCTGAACATAAAATGTCGGCTCATAGGTATATTCACAACACGTCAAACTCTGAATAGAATATCGCATTAGCTTCAACGAATTTCTTTGATTTACTTGATTTTCTTTGATTTAGCCATTCCGTATGAACCACTGGATGTGTGCCATTCTTGGCCGATCCTCCAGAATAGCCGGACAAGAAAACAAAAGTTCAGGATCGCCAGTAGCCCTATAGGGTCTGTAAAGGAGTACGTCTATCTAGGTCAATTACTCACAGGATACCCTGATCATGAGAAGGAAATTTACAGAAGAATAAAAATTGGTTGGAGTGCATACTGCAGGCATTGCCAGATCCTAAGGGGGAGCTTACCACTACCATTAAGAAACAGTTGTACAATCACTGAATTCTACCGGTGCTAACATATGAGGCAGAAATTTGGAGGTTGACAAAGAAGCTCGAGAACGAGTTAAGGACCGCGCAAGGAGCGATGAAATGAAAAATGTTACGCGTGACGGTAAGAGACAGGAAGAAAGCGGTGCGGATCAGAGAGCAAACGGGGATAGCCGATATCCTAATTGACATTAAGATTTAAAAAAGATGGCGCTGGGCAGGCCATGTAATGCGCAGGATGCATAACCGGTGGACATTTAGAGTTACAGAATGGGTGCCAAGAGAAGGGAAGCGCAGTCGAGGACGGCAGAAAATTAGGTGGGGTGATGAAATAAGGAAATTTGTAGGCGCAAGTTGGAATCAGTTCGCGGACAGGGTTAATTGGAGATCACACAGAGATGCATTCTCCTACAGTGGACATAAAAAGAAGAAGAAGAAGCTGATGATGATGATGATGATGATGATGATGATGATGATTGTGTACCATTCCTGGCCGATCCTCCGGAATGGACAGGTGTTATTGTGACACAAGAGGTACCCAATCCTTAAATGCACCTAGATATGTGTCGTGCTTCTCTCGGCATGCATTTGTCATCGCCATTATTTCCTCAACAAGCCTCATACATCGCCTTCGTCCTCTCGTAGACATCTCACACTGTGCATGCGACTGATTGGGGTGTTTGAATTTCTGCATTGCTTGTTAGCGGTGTAGTACACAAACATAAAAATTGCATGACAGTAAAGTCGTGAACTTTGCGGTGGATAAACAAAAACATTGCATAAGATTTTACCCTGTATAGGATGAAAGTAAACACAGTTGTACGCACCGCCATTAGTTTTAAAGCGTTTGCTTAACTGCTTCACTAAAGCTCTGTTTCACATACATTCCAAAATATGCGTTAGACCTGCATATTTCGTTTTATTTTTTATTTTTTATTGTGTGTGTGAAGGAAATGAACTTACCTCAATGTAGACCAGCTCAGCTTTATTCGCCACCGGTAACGGTTCCTGATTCTCAGGTCGAAAGATGTAGGCGCCAGAAGCTCGGTAAAGGAACTGTGAGTTGTTGCCCGGGTAACCCAGGTACCAGTAGAAGGACTGATTCACACGAATGGTGGTCCCCTTCCATGAGATGGCGCTGAGGAGGCCACTTTCGCAGTCGATGAATGCGCTTGTAACCTGGACGGTAGCAATGTGTCGTCATCGTTCCTCGAAGTTACAGCTCCTCAACAAAACACTCGGAAACCTAAATTTTCCAATCAATTACCGCACGCTTGAGTGGCTGAATTAAGAATTCACAGGCTTTTCGTTCTTAAGAACGATTTCACATCGGCCAATCGGTCTTCGCTACCGCTACGTTCGCTAGCACGACTCCTGGGCCTGTATACGAACTGCTTAAGCGCACGAACTGCTTTGTGAATGTGGGCCCAGATCCAGAGAGTAAACACTTATTTGATGATTGTTTCCACCCGTTCCTTTACCACATTTCAAAGAGTCATGATAAGTACTCTTAATGAAGTCCATTGTCCTTCATGACAAGTCCATGTAGTCCATATTTTATCAAGATTATGAAGTTTATTGCGTCCCACGGTGATTCCCAAGGTTTATGGCGTCCCAAGGTGATTAATGTTTTGGAATGTTCGCAGAAATAGTCGAACTAAAAAATAAAATCCTCGTTTACAATCCTCGTTACTTTTCGGTCCTCTCTCGTATTATATAGGCTACCCTAGCTAAGGTGTCGTTAATACAGTATCTATAGCTGTATTTATACAAATACCTAATGTTTCTTTGTATGGCGTAGTGGATGAAACTTACGCATTTATGTGCAATACCTATGTACAGCCCCGTTCCAATGTAATAGACCTCACAGTTAATTTTTTTCAGGCGTTACCATACACCTAAAGACCATTCTCAAGTAGAAAGAGCGACGACATTCTTGCAACCTGATCAAAAATTTGAAGTGAAAACAAAAGCGGCGCGCGTTTGCTGCTTTTGCTCACGAAGGCATGCATGTCGGTCCCGTGAAAACACTTGAGCATTTGTTAGACTAATTACGAACGTCTAGTTGAACATCTCGTCAACGCTTGTGAGAGACAGCTCGGAAAAGTTCGTAAGGTAGGCATGTCGCGTAATGGCTTGACAACGATATCAAGGAACCGCGCTCGAAACTAGCGCCAGTATCACCTCGGCCACCACATGTATTGTGTTGCAGTTGACATAGATGCAAGAATGCTTGCGAGGGCCTGTGACGTTTCCAGTTTTGCAAGTGGGGTGAGGGATGGTTGAGGCTCCAAGGACGGTGGTGACAGCTGTGTCGATCCACAGTATCTAGTTCAGAGTCCTTGCATAGGGCGCAATGCATCGTCGACGCAAAACAAACGAAGAAAAAGAAAGCAGTTTCGCCCGAAAGGTGGATCATTGATTGCGATAGCAAATCATTAGACAGCTATACGCATTAAGGTTGGTAGTTTTATCAGCTATATAAACTGCTATACACATTCGCTTACTAATTAAATTAACAAGCACGGCGTCACGCGCGCACAGCCAAAGATGAACATACGTCCAAGCACGAGAAGACGCCCCCGCACCAATCACCAATCTTCTCGGCTCACCCACGCATGCTTTCCCTTGCACTTGCAGCACAAAGTGAGCGGTCGCGATCTTATCGCACGCGGACTTTATACGGAACATCATGGCGACGTCGACACCAACGCCCAACGGCGAACATTTGCCTGGGATGTCCATATATATGCTATCGCCGTAATAAAGTGCGAGCAGCTGGTGATGAGTCACTCCAACAGCGCGAATAGCAGCAGTGCCGTGGCGTTGTGTGTACCAGCAACGAGCAATGAGTTTCGCATGGCTAACATCGGTGATAGCGTGCAACGTAAGTTCTATCTGTTGTCGCCTGTGCAGTGCGTCTCTAAAAAACGAATAGTGAGCGCCTAAAAGGGGGACTTAGTGTGCGTTACGAGGAACCTTTAGATCTCGGGGCAGAATACGATTTTCCTATCCAAATACATGCAACACACAAAAATGCTTCGGAGACAACCACTAAACCAATTTGAATGTAATTTCTTGCATTTGAGAGAGAAAGTTAAATTATATTGACTCTAGCAAGCAGAATTTTGATTTACGACCCGGTATTTTTCACAAAACATTCTTGAAATCTGTAAGTTCAAAAACCACTCAAAGTTTGCAAATTCGCACCAAAAATATTAAATTATGGGGTTTTACGTGCCAAATCTACTTTCTGATTATGAGGCACGCCGTAATGGAGGACTCTTGAAAGCTTAACCACCCGGAGTTCTTTAAAGTGCATTTAAGTCTAAGTACACGGATGTTTTCGCATTTCACCCCCATCGAAATGCGGCCGCCGTGGCCTGGATTGCCCAGCAGCCCAACACCACAGCCACTGAGCAACCACGGCGGGTACCAAAAATATACATATCGCAGTTCTGTAAACTACATTTGTTATAATATCCAAAGCAGACAAATTTGACTTATGAATCTACAGCTCCGTGGAACGGCTACAATGTTTAGGATGGGTCTGCAAAGACCTACTCACAATGCAGAGATATATAACAAAACATCAATTTCATCATCGATACATCAACTTTGTCCGCTTGATATTGTTTTATTAGGTGAAGTTTAGAGAAATATCGCTTTTTATTGCTGAATCGCACAGTTGTAAAGCTGATACTCGAGCGTTCTTCACTTTTGCAATTTTCCATCAATAACTGTAAATAATACTGACGGCCTAAATAAAAAATCTGCTGATATAGACACTAGATTTTACGTTTAAAGCGAAAGCTTTAATGGCCGCGAACTTGCGATGTCGCCGTCACGGTGCTCCGAGGAGGCACATGACGTCACAACGCGCGCCTCGCCGCGGATATTTCTCTCTCTCTCTCTCTCTCTCTCTCTCTCGCTCCCTAGTCACTACTGCACAGCCGCCGCTGCGCAGCGCCGCGCCCTGTCTCCGCCGCCGTTTGGTATGACGTCACAGCGTGTTCCTCGTCGTTGCACTCGCCTCCGCTCGCTTGGAACTCCTGATAAACGGAACTTATTTCTTTGGTCCCTTGAGGTTCTTTTTAACAAGAATCCATTGTGCTTTATTACTCCCGGCACTATATACAGTGAGAGAAAATAGCGACAATTCTTATCATTGAATCAATTTCTACCCCACTGTGCTTTCTTTAAAAACAACACGTACTGGGTCGGCCTCGGAAAGCCTACACGCTATAGCATAGTCAAAAACATTTTCTCGTGACGTATCTCCGAGTAAGGAGAGCACGGAATTTAACTTGGCCGGGGTAGTGTAAGAATTCGCTTGGCTTGATTTTATTACTTTCTTATCACCCACTATTCACGTCCGGTTGAGTGATAACACAGTCATAGCGCTCTTCGGATCACTGTTGAACTGCAGAAAGGAACAAAATCAGAATATAATCCTTACATCATCCGGCCCTGATCAACGTCTCACTTCAACTATGCTTATAGACTGCATAACTGAGTTGAAGACTTACATTTCCTTTCAGGACCATTTCCTTAGTACCGGCATCGTAGCACGTTGCCGTGGTGTCTATCGGAAGGTCTGGAGGACAAAACAGAATGCAATACTCATCTGTAAATGAAACTTGCAAAGCGACGTGCATATAGTGACGCAGTAGCACATGCAGCTTGGCTGAGTCACGCCGCAAGAATAATATGGGACGCTTAAAATTTCTAGCTAAAGAGATTTATCAGCAATAATCAAACTGAATTAGCGCCGAAAAATTATTGTGTTATGCCAAGTGGTCTCACTTCACAGTTGCTTTCTTCAGAGAGGGATATGTATTTAGAAATGAAAATTCCCAATTCATTTTGCAAGTATGAGTATTTTGCTTTATATGGTATATTATAAAGTTCTAAGCGATTGTCATCCGATGGAAAGCGCTTTTCAATGACTTCCTCAACGAATGCCTCGTGCTTTGAGAAATCGGCGGTTAAAGGAGGCTCTCAGTTACGCAGCAGCTAACGGGCAACTCGAAAGAAAGCAAATTTTTTAAATGGTACATCGATTCTTCAACCACAGTGCAGTTATTACTGTTTTTTTTTTAATACGGAAGAGAGGAAATTTGCCATCGTGATCAAATAAGAAACGAATATGGAATAAGACAAATAAGGCTAGTGCGGCCACCTTTCTTGGTGTGCCTGGGCCGCTTTAATAAGACGTTGTCGGCTTCGATGAAGTACGTCGTGAAGCCCAGCGCCGGCAGGTCGGCCGTAAAGATGATTTCCTGGTCGGCCTTGCTGAACCTTTCCGGAAGTGTTGTCACGCCCGTCGGTATCTTTGTGACCTGTCAACCAAGAAAAGTGAGCAGCTTAGAAAACGCTTCCGCGCACGGTTCCTCCAAAGAAAGGGGGATATTATAAGGCAGCGCACTTTCCAACGCTTGTTGCGCGCACTGTCGAAATCGAAAAGGACAGAATGAAAGTGTAAAGAAAACAACCCTACAATTTACGTGTCGACCTCGCGCTTTAAGAAACAAGAGCTGTTACCCTGCTTGAAACACCAATGTTATTTTTTTATACAACTATGACTTACACACGAATAGCGTGCAGAATAACAGTGGAATCAACTCGCTTACTTTTACAACTAGCTTAATCTGGTCGGCCGCGGTGTATAGGTGTCTTGCCGCGGCCGGTAAGGGACTGCTGATGAGCACCAGGTTAGCGGGCTCCGTTCTCGTTTTGCGGTAGCCGCATTCAAATTGACACACAACTAAAACTACATCCGTGTAGCGAGGTTAGGCCGCGCGCACTGTTTTAGAAATCAATTCCAAGTCCCCGACTGCGCGCATCTCCCTCAGCCAGGCACAAGTTTACATCACGTGCAATACGCGACCGGCGGAACAATCCTCGCCAAGTTGCTCAAAACAAGCGCACGGGTTTACAGCGCACTAGAAAATAACATTTATACAGTTTAGAATCGGGATGTGTTCTTTCGGGGCCCTGCACTTATGAAAGGGCTTCATTATGCCAGCGTAGAAAATGAAGACGAAACTTCCAAATTTTGAAATTCTGCGCCCAAACCGCGTGGTACTGTGTAGTAGGCGCCATGTCAGGGATTTCGAAGTGGTCTTCGCGTTCTTTAATTCGATGTTAATAAGAAACGCTCTTAAAGCATGCGAGGGTGAGACTTTCGTTACATTAAAATGCAGTGTAGAGCTCGTTTGCCCATCAACTATAATTACAAGCAGACGTATTTAAAGTTCACGACGTCACGAGGAATTGGTGCAAGAGGTTCAATGCTCCGCCACCACTCGTCTTTCTGTCTAAACGTCTGTTCCTGGGCACACCAAGGCCGCGCTCGCACGACAAGACTGACCTTTTCGGTATTCCACGTGCGCAATGTAGCAGCCCAGGCTGCACTAACATTCCTCCCTCTATAGTGTCTCCAAAACACGTGAGACGGTACGGGGCTGTCCCAGTCATTAGAGGAGATTGCGAGCTCCTTCCCCTCGCTTATGCTGGCCATGCTGAGCACGGCAAGACTGCATCTTTATGTACAAATAAAAAAGAATGTTACGCAGGTGTTCACTTTCGGTATAGTCACCCTACCTGCGCAGGCACTTCCTTGCGGTTACTATCGAGAACACGCCAAGCGGTGCCTAAAACTGGAATTCTGAGATGGGCGTGGAAGGGCGTCGCTTGAGGGTTGTACACCACGACGGAAACCTGGCAACAAAAAAAGAAAATTAAGAAAGAGCGCAGAGAAAAAAATTGCACCGGGAGGCACAGTATATGCATTAAAACAAGAGAACAAATTCACGAAGCTTTTCTTTCGTAACTACTTCTTGCCATTGGCCAAGCCGCGTTCGCTAACAATATGGTCAGCATCAGGATAGGGTGGAATTCGCTCTTACGAAACGTTTTAGCGTAAGAGGTCTTTGCGAATACGGGTCAAGGAGTGTTCGGAAAATGCTTACCGAAAACAAGGGGACCTGTTTGGAATCGGGAGCCCTAAACATAATTGCTTCACAAAACTTTTCCTTCATGTGAACGTTTCCTTTCTTTCTTTCTTTCTCCCCCCCCCCTCCGTGTCCAACGTGTTCGCTATAAGCTCAACCACTATTTCGGCTGGCTGGTGACCTTGCTTTCAAGAATCTTCACCGTGTCCGAATGGCTTCGTGCACACGAGCCCAGGGGCTCAAATTTACAGGATGCGTTCAATTCGCCGTGCTGGACTGCCCACGGCTGCTCGATACCCTGCGTACACCAATGTTCATAGGCTGAAAGCAGCCTCTCGAGTACTCATGTGCAGCTTGGGACGACCAATCGAAGAGGCATATAAAGGAACCGTTTTCACACGCGAATCGCTTTGTGAAACTGGGCGTCTAATCACAAGTAAAGATCTTACGCTCAATCTGTGCGTAAGAGGAGGTACCAGCCAATCGTGATTTCGTACATACTATTATCCAAGCTTAATTTCTAAAATGAAAGAAGGAATTAGATATTTTACGGTGGTACCTTTATTGTGAGCAATACCATTTTGTGAATACGAAAACAAGGTCATAATACATATTATTATTATTATTATTATTATTATTATTATTATTATTATTATTATTATTATTATTATTATTATTATTATTATTATTATTATTATTATTATTATTATTATTATTATTATTCAGGCTTGCGGTGTGGTATTGGAGCAGTGGTGAGCACCCCTATAACAGCCGTGGGGTTCTAAGTTTGAAGCCAACAAATGACGAGAATTTTTGTCTCACATTATTTACGAAGTCGAGGTGTTCGAGCGTAATATGATAGGGGTAGCCGGGCACCGAGTTCGTAATCGGTTAGTGCATTATGAAATCTTATTGAACGCCTTTTGTGCATTTACTCTAAAGCCGAGGCGGTTGTTTTCTTTATGTGCACAAGCGTTATTTAAGTGCAAATGCAACGAAGTTTTTTCAGCACACAGGCACTGACCTGCCTAGACGTTTCCGTGATTTCGCAGGCGCTAATGTTCAAAGTGTGGCAACGCACGAGCTTCGGGACCTTTGACTGCAGGTTCAGGGGCAATAGCTTTTCGAATGCGTAGTTCGTGTATTTCTGGAATAAAGAAAAAAAGAAATAACGCATGACGGGGAATCGACATCACTTCGGAGCTAAAGGACAGACACGTGAACACAAAAGCAAACTTACATCACTTGCGTTGAGGCCGCGTGCAATGTGCTTCACATAGTCATTGGCTACAGCCTGCTTAGCGGTTCCCCTAAAGAAAAAGACAGAGGAACAACACGCAAGCAGATTAAATGAACTGAACGCGCAA
The DNA here is from genome assembly GCF_038994185.2 of Dermacentor albipictus. Taxonomy (NCBI): domain Eukaryota; kingdom Metazoa; phylum Arthropoda; class Arachnida; order Ixodida; family Ixodidae; genus Dermacentor; species Dermacentor albipictus. The sequence continues at coordinate 35,859,102 of NC_091821.1, forward strand.
GAAAGAAAGTGATCACCGGCACTAACAACGTACAAGCGACAAGCAGCATACGCGTCATCAAAAGTTTTTTTATTCAGTTAAAGGCCAGTGTAATGATGGCGACAACCGCTCGCATCGAAGTATCAAGGCCGAAAGCTGAATATCAGGATTGGCCAGTGCCATGAGCCTGTGCATTATGGTCGCTGAATAGCTGAGGGTAACTCTGCAGCAATGCTACACACGAGTTCAATGACCCGAAGTGCGCGCAGGGTACTTACGAAGGACGGTAACTCGGGGGCTTGGATGCAACAAGAGGCCGGCAGGCAACCGCCCGAGTCGTTCACTGCAGCCTTAGTACTAAGTAGGCGGAACTGACGCCGAATCCAACGAGCCTTTAGTTCGTCAGACCTGTTCGTGATTATACAGGCATCTTCGCTAATAGTACGCTTGCCCACTACCGCGTCTCCAGCCCTTTATTCTTGATAAGCACTCTAGCGTAGGAATTAGTTTGCGAGCACAGACTCTGAAAAAGGAGTGACCAGACAGGACTTAGACTGGGCAGCTTGTGAAGAGCCACTCAAATGAAAGTTTCATCGGCAGACGCCACGCGCCCGTCGATGCTCAAGAAATGGCGCATATAGAGCGCTGGTCCTCAAAGACCTTTAAAAGTATGTGTTGTGCCACAAACAACATGAATGCTCACACATCGTGGTCGAGCTTACGATTCGCCGAATTTCAGATGAGCACGTTACAAACTTGGGCGATACGAAAACAAGCTCATTGCATCGGTTTTTCTAATTAACAGCCTCCAAGATCTTGGCACAATATGCAAAAAACAGTGAATGCCGCCTTGCGCAAACGATTTTATCGGGGAAGACTGTACGTACGTAATGGCGTCGTGGTGCTGACCGACAGCCAAGGCTTCACCTGCAAAAAAGCAGAGATATGCCTTCGACTTATCATTTTCGGAACAGACGTAACATTTACTTGAAGAGGATGAAACAGACATGTTTACACTGGATCAAGTATACTGGCGATACACTGGATCAATGGAACAGGCAGGGTCACAGTAGCCATTATTGCGGCTATGCAGCGCACTTCGCTTCGACATGTACAACCAACTAGCTGCCCCAACCATGGCCCTTCTGTGTGTGGTTACGGTCAATAGAGAAGGACGTAGTGGCTAAAACCAATGGCTATTTAAAGTGGGCCAACGGGAGCAGTCAGGGATCCTCTAAAATCACTCTTGCGGCGGCTCGCGATAGCCTCGGTGGTGTCATCGAGAGAGGCGCGAGCCTTCACACGGGCGTTTTCAAAGTAGTTCAATGTGCGCCCCATAGCTCCCCGAAAAACGTCGCATGTGGCACTTGAAAAGTTGTCGAAGTGTTCGGCCGGAAAGTGAGAAGGGTGTGAACGCCCCCCTTCCCTAGTCTCCAACGTCCACCACTCAGGAGACCATTTGCACCTCAAGTGCAATGATGTGAGCATTACTTGTCGCTCAGAGTGTAACCTACAAAGTGAATACTGAGGGTCCCAGCCAACGCTAGCCAAACTGTTAAATAATTACGGCAGAGCAGCTCCCTGGGCCTGAGCTAGCATCGGGTCGCTTCCGCATGTTACAGATCAGTTCGTGCATAAGCACAAACCACATCTTACTTCGAGGCACAAAGTTACCCTTTCGTTATTGAGGATAAACCTTGCATTACTATTTTTCCTCTCGATAAAGTACTTAATATAACGCCAACAATACATTTAGAGCTTCCACCCAATTTGACTTGTGATTTTAGGGTCAACAGAGTGAGCAAGCAGCACGTACATACAAATAAAGCACCAAAAGTACTTACGTAATACGTTAAGGGCTGCCTCAGTAACTTCCCTGGGACCAGACAAGACACCCAGTTGCTTCGCCGCCTGAAATAGTGTTTTGTCAGCGTAATTAGCTTCCACGCAAGAAATTTACAATCAGGAGAGGCTTGTTGCAGCAATAATGACTACCACGAGCGCATAAGCCCCTGTGTTCCTTTCTATGTGTCCTAGACAGATGTGCACAACGCAGTTGACAAAGAGCTTTGATAAGCGCAATGGACGGAGGTCGAGCAAAGCGCAAAGCTGAGGTCGAGTTTGCCAGGGCGAAGGGGTGCAAGTGAATGACGTCGTATGCCTGACCCGAACTATGATCACATTTCGTGAACTTGTCATATCTTTTATACCCCCCCCCCCGCGCCATATCACCTTGTATATAAGCGCGTTATTTAACAGTATTAAACAGTTGGTAGTTTGTGCTACGTCCGTCCACGTCCTGTCCTTCCTTAATATCGTCTGTGTAAAACTGAGCGCAATATAACCATGAACGTTCACCAACTAGCCCCCTTCATTGCTTTACTAAATCGTACATTATCCTTTGAAATTATTAAAGTACCGGCCTGCATTCGAGAAAATGCTGTAACCATCATGCCCACGATCGCCACGCCAGAGTTCTCTCTAATAAATTTTGTAGGAAACTTCAAGGTTTGACTTGGCCGAGCGCGCACGCACCTGTAGCTGGTTGTTGGCGTATCGGTCGAGGAACTTGAATGCTGGTCGGCTGGTAAAATATCCAGTCCAGAAGGAGTGCGGGTCGCTGGCGTACGGAAAGAAGTCGTCCGTCTTGGTGGTCCAGCCGGCTTTGGACTCTTGCAGCGCCTTCAGGTAGCACGACGGTGTGGAGTAGAGCAGGTGGACTTTGGTTTTGTCCGACTGAAACGACAGTTGCACACGAAAGGCGGTGAGAAACAGACAATCTCGACTATGCGTATAAGCAGATTTAAAGTCGCTTGCTTTGCTGTCTCCACTCCATACAAAATGCTGACATGCGAGCACTCACGCATGTGCCGCGATATTCGCTCGCAAACCGCCCTATGGCACCGCTGCATGATATACTGGTTTCTTCACAACAACTTTTAGGTTCGAACAGACTTGTTTTTTTTTTTTTAATCGCGTGGTCATATAGCGAAATGTTGTCTATTCCGGTGGATTACCTGAAGAGGCAGACATCACTTGCACAGAAAGTCGTCATATTAAGATCGCTGAATTAAAATATTCAGTAATTATTCACTTTAGTGTGCACGTTACAATTGAGAAATCCAAGTCGAGCAGTCAAACTCAGCAAGCATTCACTACTGCCAGAATCCACCGCCGATCAGCCTGACGCCTGGCCGAAGAAAGAGGAGATGATTGCGACGAGCAAGAAGAACTGGATTTCGAAGAATCAGGTCTCCGTTAAAAGGCTGAATGGAAAGCTGCACTCAAAAATATGATCGCCGTTGAAGGGGACCCACTGCCGGGCAGCAATGGTCCGTCTGTGGAGAAGGACTGGCACATCCATGACTCCTGCAAGGCGAGCGTTCTTCGACTCCCATAAGCGGCAAGTCTACCAGCAAGAACACGAAGAATCATCCCCATGCCAGCCAACATCGGCCAAGCGCGACGAATGTCGCAGACAAAGCTCAAAACAAACACGATCATGGCGCACATCCGGACGAGACATGCCCTTCGTACCCGGTCCTATCAGAAAAGGCAAATCTGGAGCACCTCATTTGGCAGTGCTCGGGCCTTGGTTGTATTCAGCACCGGGTAATCGAAGACCTCCCTATTGAGCAACAATAGGGATGTCTTCCGTGAGTGGATTCACCCCACGAGATGGCCGCCGGAGTGAGAGGAAATACTGGACAGTATCTTGGACTCCAGTACTTCATTTAGCCCTTATAACCTCGCCACAGGGGAAGTCATGAGGTCTGAGATGCTTAGTAGTTATTTGGCTCAGTAGAGTGATTTCAAACAACAAACAAAACAAGTAGTAAAGTCACCTTTGCTTAGCGGAAATCCTAAGACTATCATGCCACTATCGAGATAACCATCCCCAATATTGGTTAAAATGCGCATTGCCCTTCCAGTAAATATAGTCCTGAACGGCTAGAGGGGCGTCTTTCGGAAGCTATTAGCTGGAACGCCGATGCATGGCGCATTTTAAGCTAACGCACGCGCAGTGTAGCGTGTCTAGTTGCCCCGCCGCACGTGCGTCGAGCTTGCATAACATGTTCCAACTACCCCGTCATTTGAAAAAAAAATAAACTGATGTGGCGCAGAGATTGAACTGGCTCGCGATCGAGAAATGTTATGAGTTGGAACCTCGCCAAGGAGCGAGATGTTTATTGTCCTGCTCCATGGCATTTTAATGACGGACACACCGGCCGGTCGGCTGACAGAAGGAAGGCATTGCGCGAAGACCCGCTTGTGGGTCTGTACAGTGGCAGTCGCCTTCAAAAGAACCACGCTCGTAATTTAATTTATTTGAGGACTTTTGAATATCACAGAAAGAAGGACAACGAAAGTGAGGCAAAAAAAATCAACAACGAGAACTATCATTCTCGTTTTAACGGCGTCGTTGTGCGCAGTACATTGTGCACAACATTGTCTGCGGGATAAGAACACCAACGTGCGAAGTACAAAACAATACGAGAGAGCTGTACTCATACCTGTGTTCTATCCTACATCCCTTCTTCCTCGCACCTTTTTTGTTGTATTCACAACGCATTCAGCCCCTATGAGCGCCGGCGCGGCACTTCGGCGGCACTGTCACGGCTTTTCATGAGGATGCATGCTGATAGCCCGAGGGGAAGGGCGACTGCAAAATATTCCATAGTGTTGCCGCGAACAATGTACAGCGATTAACCAAGATTGCAGGCCCGTGCTTCGCAATGTCATATAAAGGGAGCAAAGGTACACAATACGTCATCGCTCGATGACGTAGTTTTGGAGCAAGCGCGCGACGCATAGACGAAGAGAAAGGTTGCAGGAGGGCAGAGAAGGGTGAAATTGCACCGAAGTTATTGTGTTACATTATTAACGCTAACAAGCGGAATCTTCCCGGTTTATTTAAAGCTCATGCTGAAACCGCGCTATAGCATCTTTCGAAAAAGCAAAAAAAAGTTTTTCGAGAAGGTCTTTTGGGCCGATGCCTTAAACAATGCCAGTATTGTAATCAATTTTCACAAGTTTTTCTTTCACGAGCCCTTTATATTATAGCATACTGTGCGTAAAGGCATCCGAGAGCAACTCTGTTTTTTACACTGGCTGTACACGTAATGATAATTTAAACTTATATTCAAACATTGTTGCGTGAAGTGGCCACGTGGCTAGATACTTAAATCTACCTGCTCTATTTAAGAATGTATTTAGTACAGGATAGCGATGACATTTCATGCGCGTCAGTGAAATTTTGCATATATAACCACCTTACCCTGAGATTAGCGTGATGAATCAGCTTGTCCAAGTTGATGAACCAATGACCGGCGCTCTGGTAGTTGAAGTCATTGCCCATAGTGACCGGGATATTTTTCGTCCTGTAGTATTTTGCCTGCGGCATGAGGTACAAAAAAAAAGTAAATTCACGGCATAAAAAGAAATAGCGATAGGGGGGCGTCTTTGCTGAACTCAGCACCGATCATCTCCGCTTTCACTGCGTGCTGCGAAACACTCGTTCCTCAAGCCTTCTTCACCGAAAGATGTTCGGTACACCAACCCAACGTTAGCAGTACTGTTTCAGCAACTAGTAGTGATTTTTTTTATTCCTGAGATTCTTTCTTAGGAGCCTCCTCTCTTGAGCAATGTCAAAAAGGTGCTTGCTCAGCCGTTGAATAATTTTTAATTGTTTCAAGACGATTTTGTTGCGAAATTTTGAAGCGAAGCTTTCTTTGCCTCTGTCACGATCCGCCCGGGTTCATGAACGAGGGAAGGCTCGAGGCACCCTCCGTTAGACAGACGCTCCGTTGCGTGGTGGTGAGGAACGATGACTGACCGCCGAGCAGCTGTGCGCGTCGGTGTTTATTGGTGCGGTGACCAATGTTGCCTACCGAGCCTGGCAGGCCACCGAGCCTGGCGGGCCAACGAAGATTATGCCCGAGGGGGCGTCACATGCTTCTTACATCCTCATTCCCTCCACTTTGCGGATGCTGCTGTCTTGCAACTTTCTGCTGGCTGCTGTCTTAGCAGACAACAGCTGAGGCCACTGGGTAGGTGCCCGAATACAGGGAACTTGGGCGACTGCAGATGCAGCTGGGTATTTGGCACTATGACTCGAGAGGTATGTAGGAGCCCTAAATTTAATTATGTATGTATCATGCTTCTCTTGGAAATACACCTCTCGTGGACATTATTCTCTCGACAAGCATTATTTTGCCCTCGTGACACCAACAGCTAACAGCCACAGCCGACGGACTCTGCACGAGCCATCCGCTATTGCTGCTGATACCTCGCTAACGTAAACAAGCTTCGGGCCATTTAGACTCCAATATTGCATTGTATCTGTCCGTCTTCTTTGATTTATTTTTTTCATTCCTGTTATTATTCTCTAAATGTTTCCGTTGTTTTCTTGTCAGAACCAAATGTATTCTTCTAATTTCATTCAAATCATGATCTGTCCCCATAGTGGGTATGCGCCCGCCATCAGAAATGGGAAACCAAACCAAATCAACGTCGTACAGCCCTCGTGCTTCCCCGCGTCGCGTCGTGGTGCACGAGCCAGTCTTAAAACATAAACAAGGTCAAAAAAGTTAAGCGATACTGACAGATGTTTGGCGTTTACAATTAGCATTTGAAAGCTACTCAGATGAACGCGAATCTTTTATGAAATTAGATCTCGATCTAATGCGGCTCGGCTCAGATAGCGCTGCTCTATGCAGACCACTTCGGTGGCTCAGTGGCTATGTCTCCTATGCCTCCAACGAAGACACGGATTCGGCTTCCCGCCGCAGCGCCCGCATTTTGATGGGGGGGAGGGGGGGCGAAGCGAAAACGCTGCAAGTTTACCGATCATTGGGCGCACGTTGAAGAAGCTTAGGTGCTCTAAATTATAACGCTCACCTCTATACGGCGTCTGTCATAGCCCCTGAGTTGATTGGGGACGTTAAACCCAATTAATCAATCAGCCAGTCGACAAACCGCCTAAAATTGGTTCTAAGCAGCACTGCATTGTTTTATAGAGGCAGGAAAATGGGAAAACTAATAAGAACGAGAAAGCGCTTCTAACAACCGCAGCGCTATTTCAAACCAATGTTATTTCACCCGCCGTGGTGACGCAGTGGCTGTGGCGTTCCAGTGCTGAGCACAGGCTGCGGGTTCGGTTCTCGACCACGGCGAAAGAGTGCAAAGTATAAAAAAAGGAGCTCGTGTAAGTATACATTCAGCTTCCCGTTAAGGAATACCTGCGGGCGGTCAAATTTAACCAGCAGCTCTCCCCTACGGTTTATCTCTAAGCCCCAGTGTTGATTTGGCAGGTTAAACTCAATCACCCAATCAATCAATCAATCAATCAATCAATCAATCAATCAATCAATTGTTCTTCCTACTAGCACCCCCCCCCCCCCAACACAAGCCTAAATTTCCGAAAATAACACCGAGCTACAGCACTCGCGCACCAGGAAAGGATTCAGTATAATTAAACGAGTGCTCCTCAAGGCAAAAACGTCGAACGGAGTCATCATAGCGTACTGTACGTACCGTTGCCCTTGCGTAGCTGAGAAACTCGTCCACCTTGTATTTGACATTGTATTCATCACTGTCAGGGTCATCCTGTAACAGAAAGGATACAACCAGACTGAGCAACTTTGATCCGCCTATATGCGTGTTATTACCAGCTATATATACTTGTTGACTACCGCATCATAAGAGCGCCCTACATCTCATTCTCGCGGAGAATTGCCGCGCACGCGTTGTTTTACCGTTTGTCGGCCATCGCTTTCACTGAGTTCTTGATACCCTTATGTTTCTTGCTACCGGCAGTTTAGAGATGCACTGCATTCCGTTCCAAGCATAGCAGGCAATGCTACGAAGGCGAGAGAGACTTCTCGCACAGCTCGTGCTCGCGACCAATAAATAGTGCGCCACGTAAGAAAGATATGTGATTCGATGCAACGCTAAATCGCATACGTTTATCTCGCAAAACATGGCTTAAGTATTGCATGGAAGGTATGGCAGATATAAACCTACTTACCACCGAACAGGTGGAGTGACACGTAATTGTGACCAGCGGCCACGGTGAACCTCTTGCGCTCGCGACCAAAACATATAGTGGGTCGCATATAGCACAGACGTGCACAAACAATACCCGATTTGATGTTCCCTCACGTGCGAAAATTGTAGCTGAACTGTCAGAAGTACAGCTATTCCGTAAAATGCGTCTCAAATAAAAAAAAACAAGACGAAAAATTCGAAACGTGCGGAGCGAAACTTCTACGAGCGCAGTACTCGCGTGCTATTGCTTGCTACGCACGTTTCCGCAGATAACAGTTAAGCGACATACATGGAGGCTAAAAAGACTTACATTAATCTTGCATACCACATTAAAAAAATGCGTTATTCGGATCACGAACACACGAACAAACACGCGCGAATCGCGCGAGAAAATGAAAACACAAGTCGAAAACTGTCAGCGCCTTCGCTAATAGCTATCACGCGGAGGATTGCTTTAGCACAGATGTACGGCGGCGACTGCACACAGAATGGCAGGTGCCGTTGCTTGCATCATTTCACCCGAGTGTATTCAACCGATAGGCGGAATATAAAAAAAAACATTATCGCTTAATATCGTTAACTGCAAACTTAACTGATTAAGGACCCCTCCCGAAATCCCTTAAATCACTGGAAAGGGAGATGTGGTAATATTCAGCCGCCGTCAAACTTAACCCACTCAGTCAAGAAACATCTATAGCTGTTTAACATTACTAACGAACACGGGTTGTAAGGAGCCAACATAGAATGATATGGAAGGAAGACGCATTAGAGCTAACACCCTTCAAGGCACCCCAACTAGAAATACTCAGCACTCCGCGAGAGAGCCAAAAAAGGGGGCTTACAGTTTGTTAAGTTTATGTATGACGCTGAACGTACTTCCAACTCCCAACCCCCAATTTTATTTTCTCTTTCTCTCAAACAATGTAAAATACATTTCCAGTTGTCTAACTTCATTCTCGAAAGTTTTATTAAATGCATGTGTTTTTTTATGCACTGATTCAGGCTGGCATTGGCCACATGCATCAGCTTTAACATTAGCAGGACCCATACGCATCACATACTGGAACTCATAACGAATCGTGGCACAATGACGCTCACGTTACCTATCGCCTGTCCAAAGGGGATAAGTCTCCGTACCCGGCCTACACTGTGGTAACACGCACACACAAACAAAAATAGACAAAAAAAGGGGATACTTGCCACTATGGCCTCGTCGGAGCAGTATATGTCGAAGCAAAATCCACTCGGCGGACTGTACGTATTTGGGAGAATACCCGTGAAAATGTTGGCATCCTTTCCTGTGTAATGCGTAGAACAAGCACCTCGGAATTTCCTTTTGGGTACAACAAATACGAAGTGCCCATATGGGCGCTTTTAGGTGGCGCCGGCCATTCTCCGTCGCGCATTGTACGGCGCAAAGATGTTAGCAATTTTAAGAACGCGCTCACTCGTACGTTTTACAATTACGCTTGCACACAGCATAAACACTGTCCTCGTGACACGCTTCGTGTTTCAAAAGGGTCATTTAACTCGTCTATTTCGAAAGCCGAATTCGCGGGAGTGTCATTGGTCATTTCAGTACAAGCTGATGCGTTCCTTTTTTCCATGAGCGGCACACATATTTAGTTAAGTACAGAAGGGAACGAGGCCATCAAGTACTACAAGCACAAGTATCAGGGCACAACATACCCTTTAAGTACATTACTCTTGATATTCGCAATCAAATTGATGCGTTATTTGTAGACTTTTTCAAAGCTTTCGACATGGTTATACACAACAAGCTACTAAGTAAATTAAACATAAATTTAAATAATCCTCGACTGATCGACTGGATAGCTAGCTTTCGTAACTCGCGCTCTCAATTCGTTTCAATTAATTCCACTTCGTCCTCAATTGTAAATGTAATATCAGGTGTTCCGCAAGGCTCTGTTCTGGGACCCTTGTTATGTTTACTATTTATAAATGACCTTCCCAACAATATTAAGTCAAAAGTCCGTCTTTTATGCCGACGACTGCGTCCTATACTAGGTAATTTCTTCTCCTAGTGATCACGCCTTACTTCAGGATTCTTTCAACAGATTTTGCACCTGGTGTACGGACTGGCAGATGCGCATTAACTTTCAAAAAGCCGCAGCAGTGTCATTTACAAACAGCCATTTTCCTTCACAGCATGTGTACGCTTTGAATAACACAATAGTTCCCCGGACACAGGTGTACAAATACCTTGGAGTTATCTTCACGCACAACATGCAGTGGTCCCAGCATATTGATCACATTACATCTATAGCACTGAGAAAATTAGGTTACTTGAGACAAACATTATATAAATCGCCAGAACACACTAAATTACTAATGTACAAAACACTCATTCGTCCTGTACGCTTCATGCGTCTGGAACCCGTATAAAGTGCGCGACATTAACCAAGTTGAATCGGTACAAAGGAAGGCCGCTCGTTTCATTTGTCATCGCTACGATCGTGATTTTTCGTCCCCATCCGCAATGAATTCCTTGAATTTATTTCTTCTATGCACAGGGCGGCGTATAGATTCCATGAAGCTATTACATTCAATTATTCACTCATGTTGTCGACTATCCGCTGATGATTACATCGCGTACGCCAGTGCTCTTCCAACTGGGCATTGTCGCACCCTCAACCTAAAGCTTTTCTTTGCGCGCACTAACATCTTCAAACACAGTTATTTCCCGAGAGTTGTCGACTGCTGGAACGAGTTACCCGGTTCTGTTCGTGAATTGGCATTGTCCGATTTTGTAGAAGTACTATAGTGCCATAAGATTGTTGTCCCTTTTTCTTTTAATCTATTCTGTTCAACTGCCTTTTTTTTCTGTTTCTTGCGTTTGTTGCACTCCACTCCTGCAATAGCCCTGAATAGGACTGTAGCATTTGAAAATAAATAAATAAACAAATTTGGAACTCTAATAGAGGCAATGCCGGTGAGCATATGGTTCCAGTCGTTACACGTTTGAGGAAGGAAAAAGTGGAAGTGTGGTTTGCACGTCAACGAGAAACGAACATCTTATGACGACGGTCGACACGAGATGCTATAAAAAATTGCACATGTTGATATAAAAGCGTGGAAAATACATAGCATGCAAACTTGACCTTAACAATTGCTTGGTGTTCGGTCATTACCATAGAAGCGTTATTGCGGTCGCTTTTATTCGCTCTTGACGATGGTTAAAACCATGAAATATAAGGGAGCATCCTTATGGTTCTCCTTGTGTTTATTTCATTTTTTAAATTTATTTCCTAGGGACTGCCACACGAAAAACGGTACCGGAATGCTCACCAAGGTTGTCACTGGCCCTCCAAATAAACTCCAGCCGGTGCTCCTTCTTGCGTGCTGCAAAATCTTGGTAGTCAAGTCGCCCAAAGAAGTACCCATCCATTCCCATCTGTAAAAAAGAAAACAAAACCCTTAGCTCTCGGCGGGCTGAGTTTTTCAGAAAGCCCGAACGACGCCTACAAAAAAAGAAAAAAGAAAGAAAGAAAGAGAAAAATTGAAGTAAATTACGCGATTTCTAAGAGCTGAACCCCACCACCAGTTGGAGGAAGCTTTCGAAATTACGGTCCCTTACAATGTTCACTTGCCACCCCCGCCTTCCCTCCTCCTTTTTTTTTCTTTTTTTAGTGCACAGCCTGAAGGCAATAAAAAAAAAGAACAGTGTAGAGGCCGGATATATCTGTTAACTTAAATCATTACGTTCACGCTACGCGGACAGCGGATAGGTACAAGAGTCAAAACTTGCATGGTGTTCTTAATCAATCTTTATTTAGCATTCATTCATTTACAAAAAAATTAACACTAGGACAAGAACTAAATGCTGCTTTTTTGCAGCTTGACAAAAAATAACAGCAGTGTACAATGTTGCGCAGAACAGCAAGGCGGAAATCATTATTGAAGCAATGATAATATTCTTCAACGATGGCAAACATTACTGCATAATGAATCAATAACGTCCATGTTGCACACTAACTGCAGCCGCCGAAGAAACCACTTTTTTCCCCTTTTCTGCGTTTAATCGACATATCTCCTCCAAAACAGCAGCTTTTCATTCTCGATCGAGAAGTGCCTGCAAAGGAGAAGGCATTTACGTGACCCGACAGCGGCATTTGCGTCGACTTCAGACTTAAAGGAGCACTGGACAAAGATTTTCGGAGTTCCAGAAGCTCTACCGCACGCTTCTCGCAAGTCAAAGGAAGGCACACTTGGCGAGTACGTAGCCTGGGAAGCGCTTTTACGTTAATTTGACACAAAAAGCCAGCTTCGAGATGACGGACCTGGCGCCATCGACATTGCCATGACGTCATTACAACGTAAAATTTGCAGACGCCATGTTGCAATAAGGCTACGGCGTTGTTCATACAAGATAAACAGGAGCACGTTTTTTTTTTTTTTTTCTGGCGGGGCTCGCGTGTGGCAACCGCAACGAGGAATGGAGCCAGCCGGTGAATCATGACGTCGTGATGGATCCACCTCCCGGGTAGAGGAACCGAAACTGGGGCCATCCTCACAAAGCTTTTCGTTCCTAAGTGATTCTTGCAATTGGCCAGCCGCTGTCGCTAATAATATGTCCAGCATCGGGACTGGCTGGAATTTTGCTCTTTTAAGAACAAACTCTAGCGTAAGAGTGAATTGCGAATACGGGCCTTCGTTCGTACAAGCGGGTATTTTAGTAAATTGTTTACGGCGCTCTAATAATCGCAATTATTTTTTCTGCGGACTAGAAGGTCTCGGCCTTCATTCAACGCAAGAAAAATTAAAAAAAGAGAGGTTGAAAATGTCATGTCACTATACTCCAGGCTTCATGCTACACCTCTCGCATTTCAGACTAATAAGTAGATCGCCAATTCGCTCCGCTTCCCATTTTGTTCGGCACGGGAAGATGTTTCGGAAGAGGCACGAGCTGAGCGAAAACATTGCGCACGCACGAATACGCTCAGTCACAAACATCATCCACGGCACGCGCAAGTCCCTATCGTGGAAACCAGAGCGGACAGCGGAGCCTGACTGGGCGAACTGATAATAAATTTTGCTATAAAAAGAAACAAAATTGTACAACCACCGTAGCAGTCGCGTCGCATGAGGCACCATCTGCCGCTTTATGTGCCATCACAAGTGCACCATTTCACATGCCATCAATGAGACTACGAACAACAGCTCTTGGCTCGCACTTGGGTTGGCGCCGCGATCATTGAGGCCATCGACGCTTCAGAAAGGCGGTATACGGGTAAAGCTCCTGGATCGACGCTGTGTAGGCGCTTGAGAGGCAAAGATATTGCCGCCCTCCCCCTTCACACCTCCATGTCTTTCCTCGGGAGTTCGGGTGATTTTCTTGCGAACACACAGTCCGTATGCAGGAGTGGCGAACGTGTGCTCTGCCACCATGTAATTGAATGTTTTCGCATGGTACGAGCTGCTGGAGCGAGCAGCCCAGGCGCGTTAGCGCCAGGCCATCTGCCAAGTACGGAAAATGCGGTTTTAGGTAACGTATCGACTGCGACTGCATGACGATGGAAACTCTTATGCAGACAATCTGAAAATGGCCTGTGAAATTTGGTGCCTGACCACTCTGGCTCTCTTACCTGCGCCAGCAGGGAGGCGTATTCCCTGGAGTGACCGAACGGATCAATCTGCCATCCTATCTTAGGCACGCCGCACTTGCCGAAAGTGTCCTTGAGCAGGCGTATGCCGTAGGTCATTTGGTCGATCGTGTTGCTGTAGTGGACGCAGGCCTCGTCGTTCATCACCCAGCCACCGCTGATAAACTCCATGCGACCTGCATGGCGATGCGGTCTATATTAAACGGCACATGTTCATTAGTAAATCATGTAATGTTCAGTCCTATTCATTTACTATACGAATTGAAAAGTGTCGTTTCCTGTATAGGGGCCCCAATCTGATGACAGGCGCTTGCGATATCGCCACACACTCGATTCCCCAACTAGGCGCACTTTGAAAAGTTATAAGCAAAAACAAACTTGTCTATCAGTTTCGACTTTGCCGTACTCCTCGGTCGCGTAGCTTGACAGAATCAAAGTTATGTTGTTTGCCGTCACTCGGAGCAAGTCATAGTTTTTATTTGGCCTAATTGCATAATTAGTTGTTATTAATTAACTTCTCATTATATTATTTGCAAGATATATATATATATATATATATATATATATATATATATATATATATATATATATATATATATATATATATATATATATATATATATATATATATATATATATATATATATATACGATATATACGATATATATATATATATATATATATATATATATATATATATATATATATATATATATATATATATATATATATATATATATATATATTACAACAGAGAGTTAGCTTTATCCACATAATAGCCTCACTTCACTTAATTTGAGACACCCTGAATTTATTTATTTATTTATTTATTATATTTATTCGAGAGACGGTATAGAAGACATGCCAATCCGACCCCGACCCTTGGCAAAGCCCCTTCGCGGTGCCCCAATATTAATTCACGTCACCATGCCACCCACGATAGCAAGAATAGAAACCTTACCAGACTGCACGAGCGCGTTGAAGCGTGCCTTCCTGGTTTCATTGAGCTTCTTCCACCATAGGTTGAAGAAGCCCGTCTCCACGAAGATGAACCGCCTGCTCGGGTCATTCTCCAGTTCGTTCAGCACGCTCTCGAAGATGTAGCGCACGCCCACGTTTGCGTAATAGTTTTTGGCTGCGAAGAAAAGAAAAAAAAACGATAACAACGTCGCAAAGATGCAGGAGTCGGAAGGAGCTACCGAAGCTGCACCTAAAGTCCACGCATCATCCATCGCTCGGATAGCACATTCCCGCTGCTCCAGCTCGGTTTTATACAATAAACTAATGATGATAATGATGACGTCAATGTATCCAGTGTAAACTTGTTTAAATAACCGTCAGGTTTCCCACATTTTCCTCGCAACCTACAGGGGACACTTCTCCGGCGAGTGGCTCAGACCCTTGCCCTCTAGAGCGTCGATCATTTCAGCTCAGTAAGGAAACTATTCTCGCCACTGGGTTCAATTTTTCTCAGAAATGTTTGGTATGTGCTGCCATGTAAAATTAAACAACGATGAAGTCACCACGAAGATGCAAGGATTTACGGATGGGCCAGCAGTGCTCGCATGGAAGCAAATTTTACTCGCCGCCTAAAATAAATTATGTACGCTTCGTCGGCTGCTGCGGGCGCCATTATCGCTTAACACTGGCCCCGCTTAATCCTATGGCTGAATATATCCTGATTAGTTTGCGTTCACCATTAGCTGAAGCTTCTGCTCGGCACAACACCAGGACCCGGCCGTATAAAGAAAACGTTGTTACAGTATAATTGTTCGTAAGAGAAAATTCCAGCAAATCATGATACTGCACCTACTATTAACTATAAGGAGGCCGACCAAAGGCAAACAGCACTTACGAACGAAACGGTTTGTGAATTCGGCCCCACGGCTCATATTCGCAAGAAATTTCTTACGATAGGATTGTTCGTAAAAGCAGAGTGCAACCAATCGTAAGGTCAAAAATATTATTAGCCAAAGCAGCCGGTCAATGCCAAGCAGCACTTACGAACGAAAACCTTTGTGAATTTGTGAACAACCGCACGAAAAAAACTGACAACGAAGCCAGAGAAACCAAGGGGGAAATCAATTCTTACGCTTAATAGACATGTAGAAGTATTAAGGCAAAGACAAACGAAAGTGGACCAAAAGATAACTTGCCGCAGAGGCGGGAGCCAAGCCCACATCTTCCGCATCATATGGGTGAGTGCTCCCGCGGCCGCCATCGTCCCGTATACTTTCTAGGGAATCGATGTATGCGTAGAAGATTAACCCTGCTAATGTGAACGCTTCGCACGAAAGAAGTGCCACACGTGACCTGCAGCTACAGAGATGCTCGAGTGCCCTCAAACATACGCCTCGAACGAATGATCCTTGCTGCACACATCCAGCCCCTGTGAACAGGTCGCACGTGGCGGTGATGAATCTAAGGCAGCAGTTTCGGCGCCCATTTGGAAAACATAATTCGCCCACGAAAATTATTCGGTCCCTCGAGATGGCGATAAAGAGCGCGTGATAGCTCTCGAAGCCCTGTGAGTGTTTTTGGTGTCGAGAGGCTATACGGAAAGTGTGAGGACGCCATGGCGGCGAGGTACGATGGACTTGACGCAACTGCCGTGGTGAGGTCACCGGCCGTAGCCTCAGATTCAACGTTTTCGTTCTTACTGCCTGTTCGTATATGTTCAGTTTACGGTTATTTCATATTGTTTGTTTGAAGTTTCACCCCACCGATGATGCATGCGCCGCTTTCTTTTGAACTCTAAAAAAAATTAAACACACAAAAACTATACTCGTGGAAACAATTCTAGGGAATGCTTCTCAGCACTTTCTGCAACTGTCTTCATTGACAACTTTAGTGATTAGTTATTTTGGATTTGTTAATTAGCCAACTATTTCAATGAGAGAGAAAGAAAAAGACTGAATTGCTGAAAACGACATCCAACAATATGCGCTTGTTCCATTCACCAAGCGCGCGCCTGCTTTCCGCACCTTATAGCTGGAGTACCTCGTATATGGCGCTTACTAGCAACGCATGAATTGGGCAGAGTAATAATGATAGTTCGCTTTTAATCGCCAGCTCATTATCCGTGTATTTTACTTTTCGCGGTAAAAGCTCACTTCTTATCTTTGCTCGGTAATATGCTTACTTGCCGTCGCGTGGAAGGCATTCAACTAACGCCGTGTGATGTGATTACAAACCGTGCCTAGTATGAAGACTTCGTGTAAAGCTACCAGCTCATGGCAAAGGCCAAAATTTGTCACGTGGCGCTACAGTTTGTCTCTTTTTTCCCCAAAGTTGAACGGCCCGTCGACGTAAATTCAGAGAACTGCAGGGAGGTCTGCCTGCAGCTCTTATAGTGACATCGGACGGCTTGTATCATACTGGCAAAGAACAGCGCTTGCACATTTTCTCTCTGCACAAGTGAAATTCTCGTTGCCTTGCAGTGATTATTCATAAAAAGAAAGCGCAGCTGTCACATGCCTCGAAAAAACTCTCTCGCGACATGAAAATCGAGAGTGGTTTTCTTTTACAATGGATCCATTGTCAACGCTCATATACGACGTTAGTGGCCGCAACGTGACGTCAAGAAACGTTTCCGCGACCTCGAGCCCTGCAGAGAACAAAACGTTTAGCGCCCACCCCTTAGCACTCTAGGCCACGTGCTGCGAAAAATATGTATTTAAAGAAACAGGAGGAAAAGGGGGGAGGGAGGTGAGAGAGAAACGGCAGCAATACGATTGTCGCAAAACAGTGCCGCCACGTGTGAAGTAATTCCCAATTTCTTTCTTTCACGTTCTTTGAAAAGCGTAAGCATTTCTATGCCTACCCAACGAGGAAACCCATCCGTCCGTCCGTCGGTCCGTCACGTAAGACGATCGCTTTCATGATGGGACCCGCAGCAGCGAGCTAATTGACCTTCGCGCTGCCTCTCGCTTCAACGCGAACAAAGTGGCGAAAAGACAGCGCACACGAAGCTATCAGCACTCGGCGGACTGTGTCCTCATCGCAGATCGCTTTCAAGATGGGGCCCACGTGGCCGCGCCATACGCAGCCGTCGCCGAAGTACGATTGATCACGGTTGATAATGGTTCGCAGCGAGAGGATGCAGTTTCATCGACCACGTCTACGTACGACGTCTACCAAACGTGACACTGTTCGATTACGTCCCGTACTACAGCACCTGTTGGCCAGTGCTCATCTTCCACGAAGCAGCGGCATCATCCAAGCGCACCATCGTCCCATATGAAGATGAAGAACAAACGCAACAAGGAGAACCAAACAAGAAACAGTGTTCATGATAAATGTTGTATATTGGTTCATTACAAAATCGCTCTCGTCATTTCATCCCACGTCCACTTCATCTGAGAGCTATACATAACATGAGTTAATGTTGCTAATGCACTCCTCTTCTTTGTAGTCTCATGCTGGTCTCAGTTAACATTTTGGTGTAGCAACCGCGCTTCTCCATTTCACGATTATTTCGCAGTGTTTCTCGCAATTATCCCAAACACAGTAGCGTACGACGACGAAACAGCAGGTGCATGATTAGAATGCTTACGCATCATTTAGATAACTCCCACAAGATAATCTGCGCGTATTTTTTATATTTTTTTTCCATGCGCAAATGTGGTTACGCACAAGTGTGAGCGTAATGCTCAAGACGGTTATGGAAGCTTGTTTTTTTTTTTTGCCAGTGGTGGTCGCGTTAGCTAGGCAAAGCAAATGCAGCGTTTTATCCTCTTTCAGTACACCTCGTCCTAATATTCAATGCTCTTTTCTTCTTTTCTCTCTCTGACTTTTTTTTTTTTTTGAAGCCGTCCGCCGTCATTTCTCCGGCTGCCGAGCCATTATAGTTGAAACAGGTCTTTTTTCTTCCTATTTGAGTACACTGCACACTAACTGTTTTAGAGATTATACACGGCCAGAATAAGCAGACCGTATTACTTTTGCTGGCCTCTTATACGTTCCGTCAGATTAGCCTATGGATTTTCATGCTACGTTCGCTTCCCTGGGAAATGGAGCATGCAGGACAAGCGAACTCGCGCATTGGGATGGCGATGGTTTAGTTTCCGTTCTATGCCGTCTCACATGCTCCAGTTTTCGCGTTGCAGTCACCGACGTATGGCCCCTCTCGACGGATAGATTGCATTGCGACTGCTGTTGAGCGTGCTCAACATTGGCCAACTAATTCTTAGCTCATCGGTGAAATGACACAAAACCAGTGAAATCGTTGAGAACTTCGTCAGAGGTGCGGAGTCCAGTAGATTGCGCTGTTAAGGTAAATATAAAACTACCAATATTACAGGGGTCAGTTATGTACTGTCAGGGAATTACCTCTCTAAGGACTTTCCAGTGTTACCGTTGCATGGACCCACATCATCGAGATTTTCGTTCGTAAGTGCTCTTTGCCACTGGCTCTTACGAACAGTTAGATTGAAGAGGTGCTCATAAGACAAGTGCAAGCCCATTTAGCAGCACTCTGAGTGTTCCTGTCCGCTGCTGGAAAGCTTGATAAATGGTGCATTGTTTACAAAAAAAAATGAAATAATTAGGACCCGTTTTCGAAAAAAAAAAACGTTTTTACTCTGAAGCTGCCAGCAGAGCAGAAGCGAGCCGATAGTGATGTCAGACATATCAATCAATCAATCAATCAATCAATCAATCAATCAAGTTTTATTTTCGCCGCAGACAATGCATTGTTACTGCGAAAATAGGGGACCAGAGAAAAAAGCTGCATCTGTGCAGCTTGACTAAGCTCTAGCCACCCGTACAGCAGCAGTGCCACGACGATTTGTTATATGGATTAAGTTATATAAACACCAGCAAATAAAGAAACGATCAGACACTTCCATCACAAATGGCAGTTACAAGAACAATTACACAGCATACATATTTCAATGAACAATTAGAAGCATAAGCAGTTTCAATACAGTCAAACAAACAGGTCAAGTATGAGCGAAGGCGATCGGCGAATACGAAACACTGTTTACGAACGAAAAGTTTTGTGAATTGGGCCGAAGAGGAAGAAGGGAGGAAAAGTGGACTCACTTCCATAAAAGTACTGGTCAACCGTCTTTAGCCATCCCAGATCCATGTGCGTGTGGGCCAGCAAGTGAACGTTCAACATGCCCGGTCTAGTCGCCGGACAACTCTGAGAAAGAAAACATATACAGCAGTGGACTACTTGAAGCTGCCGCAAAGTAGGTGCAAATTAGAAAACGAAGAAAGCTGGTAAGTCGGCGCAGATTGACCTGAGTCATGTCACTCTCTCATGACCTGGGTCGGGAAGAAATGCCATACAGTGAACAATTGAATAAAATTTTATTCGACCTTATATGGCCGGGCATCTTCAAGCTTTGTACGGCACCTTACCGATGTCCTTACAT
The DNA here is from genome assembly GCF_038994185.2 of Dermacentor albipictus. Classification (NCBI taxonomy): domain Eukaryota; kingdom Metazoa; phylum Arthropoda; class Arachnida; order Ixodida; family Ixodidae; genus Dermacentor; species Dermacentor albipictus. The sequence continues at coordinate 35,879,138 of NC_091821.1, forward strand.
TATATTGCATTCTCCCACCACAAACTTATTTATTGGACTGATAGTTGCAGAATAACAAACAAGCTTGAGAACCTACGAACAGCGCAACAAATGATGGAACGGGACATGACAGCTGTATAACGTCACGAGACAGGAGGATGTTAGTATTTAATAGAGAGTGAAGGACCGATTGATGGTGTTCTATCTGCAGATTAACAGGAACAAGTGGAGCAGGGCAGGTCATGAATATCGCAGTGCAGATAACTATCGGGTCTGTTAGAGTTACGGAATTGGTGCCGAGGGGATGTAATGCACAGTCGAGGGCAGTAGAGGAAAAATTGGTTTGACGATATTAGAAAATGTGTAGGCATACAGATGCAGTCAGCTGACGCACGACATGGGTCAGCTGACATCCCTAGGAAAAACATCCCTAGGAAAGGTTTTCGTTATCCAGTCGACGTATAATACAGTGGTGATTACAATTACGATGATGATGAACCAGCGAAAAATTACTCGATTTACCTATTTAACTGGTTCAATGCATTCGTGTTTAATCAGTTATACGACCTATCTTCGTTTCCTCACAATCAATAGCGTCACCTCTGGCACGTGCCAGCACGAAAGAGCGCTCTCTCTCTTTGTCTACGAATCTGTTGCCAATATTTACCGAGCAACCTGCGTTGTGAACTTTAGCAGCAAATTAGGGGTGGCCTCTGTGACATTTTATAGGCCTCGTTATCTAACTGCGGACAAGGCTCACTTATACTCCATCCTAATATTCTGGTCTGTGCGCACCCCCCCCCCCCTTCAAATTTTTTTTCTACCTTTCAGTTTTCGCATGAAGCCAATGTCACTGACTGATTTTTTCCTCTTTTTTTTGTGTGTGTGACACGATCTTTTACCTGCACCTGCAAAATGTTTATAAGATCTCGGCGATAACGAACACTTCATTATGCCCCGTTCTGCGAGATGAGCGACTTATTAAAAATGCGGCCCCTTCATAGCTATCCAAGCGAATGCCAAACGAGTGCAAACATTAACTCTCTTCCAAATACTTCGGGCCAGCGTTCAAATGTCGAAGTCGCGGTGGGCAATTTCGCCGCAAGCAAGCTTTCTACTTCCTCTATGCTATAGCAGCAGCAGCAACCACAACCGCAGCAACAACAATAGTTACTGGACTGTGCTTTCGTTGCTGTTGCCCGTACAGACATTCCCTTGTGCGCAGGTGTTTGTGTGTGTATATGGTTGTATTATATTTTCATCTTTGTTTTCTTTCTTTATTGTTGCTAGAGTAACGAATTTGAGATTTGGGTATAGCCGGCTCCGATTAGCCTACCTTACCATGTTTCTACATTTACAACAACAACAGCAAAGACAACAACAAAATCTTCCCCATCTAATGAGCCACAAACTTCATGCAACATTGCCTCAGTGCCACTTTGACACCCATCGTTAAAGATGAGTTATATACTTTCAGCGGCTCATAAGGTGGTAATCGTTTGATGTGCTGATTTCAGCGACTGCGTCCCTGTAGCTTTAAGTGTCATAACAATCTACATCAGTTTACAAAGGATTATGATCTTGTTTTTCTTACCTATCTGCACAACTACTCATGTTTATCACAGATGAAATTGGTGCGTTTAAAGTGTGTAAGCTGTCGCTCAGTTTGTTTCAATATATACATTTTCTTTTTGCCGTTCTGTGTCCTTCGCTGCAGAATTGCTCCGGAGGCTGTTTTCCTTCCTCTACTGCTTGCATACCAGTCACTCGCCCGGCCCGTCGACAAAGCTGGCTTTAGTAAATTTAAACGAACCATCTCACAGAACGCGATCCCCAACAAAAAGAAACAAAAGCAATAAAACACGCTGTTTAGCGCTTGAAAAAAGGAATCGAGCGCTGAACACACAACGGGGACCGAATGTGGATACATCGGGCGCTGCGTGCCTCTCTGGTATGGATGGCCGGCACACGCAGCGAGCTCCAGCGCCAGCCTGTCGCACACGCAAAGCATCGTTTTCACCTCTCAGGAAGCGCACGGTAGCTAATTAGCGATATCATAAACACCGTAGCAAGCATTAACAGCACTTTGCAAAACCTCGAATCACATTAGCCTCTTGACAGCTGTAATTATCCGTGACGCCCCACCCCCTCCGCAAAAGCACTACAGAATGAAAAATAAACGCGAAGCAAATATGTCCAGGGGACAGTTTAGGCAAGGCGTGCAGAAGCAGAGCCACATTAATTAAAGCGCACCGCAGGGTCTAGGCGTCACTGCGGAAGCGGTCACACGTCAAATCAGCACCTCTGTGCCCGCTGCGGTAGCTTTGCGTCTATGGCGTTGCTCGAGGTCGGGGATTCGATTCCCACCACGGCATCCGCATTTCGACAGGGGCGAAACAAAAAAAAAACGCTAGTGCACTGAGATTTAGAGGCACGTTAAAGAACATCACGGTGTCAAAATCAATCCGGAGTCCACCACTACACCGTGCCTCGTAATCCGATTGTTGTTTTGGCACGTACATCCCCATAATCCAATTCAAGTTTAATAATTCTTCCAGGGTGCGATGTGCCATGTGAGACAATGACGATGCTCAACCCTCTCGGAGGTTATGAAATATGGCGCACAACAACGCCTCAGGCAAACACCTCTCCCTGCGTGTTCTGTGTATTACGCATACAAAGAGCAGTGGTGCACTCAAGGTAACGTTTAATATCAACTCACCACTTTCATGCTAGACGAAACATTGAAGAAATTAAACATTCGCTGTCAACGTCACCGCTGATTATCGTCAATCAAATCAAACAGCACAGAAAGCTTCGCTTACATCGATTCCCACAGTGCGTGGGGTCTGCAGAATTTTTTCCGCTGTGTTCCTTCTTTTTTTCTCACTACACTGCAGACTCATTCCATCATTACCGGCGCTGCCCTTGCACCACTCGTAACTCTCACGTATCATTTCTACTTTCAGTATTGTCTGCTCCGCCTCCGAAACCACTGTATCTTCCCACTGCAGCACAGTCGCGAAAACACCACTGCGTTATACCCCGAAGGTATACTACTACCGTTCAAATAAAACTATGCAGATGGGGACTTTCTTGTTCAATGATGCACCTGTGCGCCACTTGTTTCAAACAGGCGGCGAAAAAACAGTGATGTACAGAATTGGAACGCAGTGAAATTACATGTAAAGATGTTGCGGGAGCACATTTTAGTTCAGGTTATCGCGTTACAACGACTAATAAAGCTGCGCGAATACTTTCAATGACCGAGTTAATCCTGTGCGAGGATACACATTGGTGAAGAGTTAAAGCATCCGGACTAACGCTTTAATATCTCGAAACAATTTTCTTCAATTGTTTCCAGCTATTAAGCGTACATCAAGGGTATTTCACTATAAGATGTCAGTCACTGCGAGAAAGCCTGTGGAATTGCACGCGTGACAGTGAAATGCACCAAACCTTACAAATGCTCCAGGAGATCATCTTGAACGTTACTCCCACACTCAAGACAACCCCCTTCCTTTATATTTTTTGTTCGTGCTCTACGGCCAGCTCCGTTCGAGACTTTGTTTTAGATCCACAATGAATTAAGCTCCTACTCACCTCGTATCCACAGTTGAGATTCCTGCGTTTCACGGAAGGCGCCGCAGATACGGAAGCTCCCAGAAGAAAGGCTGCCAGGATGATGGCTTGCGTTAGCTTCATGATGGACCCTTCCCTTTCGGCGTCAAAGGAGGTGAAAAACTCTAATGGTTTTTGATGAATGCCACCACCTGCAGCGGTCCCTGTCGAAGTACAACGAAGAGGGGCAAATGAAGCAGCAGCAGCACTGCTCGGCGCACCACGCGTTGCGAACTGCCCGTAGCGCGTGTAATCAGGGCCGGCAGGAAGTACGGCGGGCGCTGACGGCAGTGAACTCGCAGCCGACTGACGAGGGACCGCGGCCGCGGCTTCAAGTTTCCTACTCGCAATCAGATCTGAGCGATAAATAACGGGTGTCTGGGAAGAAGTGTACGCGGGTGTACGTGCTCTATCGTGTAGCGGGGGAGGGGGGGGGGGGGTAACCTGGTTGCTTCCTATAGACGATTGGGAGAAGCTGCCGGCAGCCTGCCGAGAGAGCTGTCGCAGCTTCGATGAATAAACGTCCGCAGCAATCAGTTGACGTCGCGGGGGTGTTGTTGGGGGTGCATGCACCGCATTATCAGACGCTCCTCCGTGGTTGTCACCCGCAGTACGACTGACAGCGACAGCGTGCGTTCGCGAGATATGTGCGAGATCGATCGGCGCTGCCGCGACGGTCAAATCGCACCCAGCGGGGGAGGGGAAAGGGTTGGCTCCGTACGTCATCATACATCGGAGAGGCGATAACGATAATCTCTCTGTGTACCTATGGTAAGTCATTACTCGCTCTGTGGAAAGTTCTTTCTTATTTTGTGAGCACTGCCAGTCCCGACTGACAGTGCTCTGTGTTTACCACGGGCAAGGAATATGTAAGTCCGCATGTTCCAGGGTCGCATGTTCCACAAAAAGCTCCTACGCTAGAATTGTTCGTAAGAGAAAATTACAGCCTCTCCTCTTGCTGGACATAGTACCGGGGGCGACCAGCCAATGGCAAAGAACGCTTACGAATGACAAGCTCTGTGAATTCGGCTCACGGTCATTGGTACATTCGTTTTTCTAAATGGGGTCGTGGGTCAGGCCAGCTAGCTGTACTGGATCCCACCCATAATTCGGGCAGAAACGCTGGAGTGCAAGAAATGGTGGATTTACGGAAGGCCGGCTTTGCCAACCAAACACTGCATGAAGGTGCTAATGAGAGCCAGTTTTTCCTTATTCCAAAGGAAGTTCTGCGACAATTGCTCCCAAAATTCTGAACGCAAACCCCAGATTTCGTGTTTCACAAAAATTGTGCGAAAATCACCGCTTAGGAAGAACTCTGCAAAGCATGGGTCATCACGTGTGCATGAGCAAAAGGAACCCAGATACCACACATAGTATTGTAACTCGAAAAACATAAACTTTATCTTAAAAGGAAAAAAAAAAGAAAACGGCCGAAGGAAGATGGGAAAGTGCACACCATACAGGGTGTTTCAGGGTGCACATTCAATTTTTTTTTTAATTGCCTGTGGCAGATAGCACAGTTCCAGTCGATGAGCTGCTGGTCTACTCGAAGACGCGGACATTTTTTTCAAAAAGATTTAAATGCATGATTGACTAATTAGCAAAACCTAACTAATTAGGTTTTATCTAATTGCCTTATAGGCATAATGCAATTTACAAATTCTAGTGGGTGAGACTGCAAGGCATTTTCATCATGGCCATTAGCCTATCTTTATGTCCACTGCAGGACGAGGGCCTCTCTTAGCGACATCCAATTACCCCTATCCTGCGCCAAATGATTCCAACTTACACCAGCAAATTTCCTCATTTGATCATTCCACTTAGTTTTCTGCCGTCCTCGACTGTGCTTCCCTTCTTTTGGCACCCATTCTGTAACTATAACGGGTGTAAAGTTTGGAGTCGGGCATGAAATAGATGGTAGCTGGCCCATGCCGTCGTCCAACTCATCCACGCTGAGGACGTTGTTGAAGTGAGAGACTTGTTCTCATCGAGAACGAAGAATATGGGTTTATTTACAGTATCTACATAAGGACGTTGCACTTCATCAGTCTAGCATGACTGCGAGAGAAAGCACCCTGAGGAGCCGCGCAACAGCTCCTTAAATACACTCTGTCCTCCCTAGATACCTAGGTGAGGGAAAACGTTCGATCAGAGTCATCGTAGCCGAGCCGCCTTTGAGGGGGAGGGCTCACCCACACACTACCGCACATGTTTCACTGCCCCCACCGAGGCGAGATGGTCTTCGCAGAACCGAGTCTTGCGTCTTGAAAGGCGTTGGGACGGTACAGCCAAATACATTCCCTCAGGAACTCCCCCGCTCCCGACAGACCAGGTCGGTGATGGCGAGTTCACTAACAAAGCCTGGTTCGCCGACCTCGTCCCGGCATACCGGCGACGAAGAGTTCCTGACTCGGCGTATTGTCCTCCTCACACAGTCAGTCGCCGCAGCAGACATCGTGACGCCAAGAGGCTGCGGAATGACGCCTTGTCGTCCTTTCAAGGAAGTCTCCACAGTAGACCTAGTGGCACCGTTCGGCTGGAGAGTGACGGTCGGTTCCTAGAAAACGCCAATCCCGCTTCTGCAGGTGGCTCGGAAAACTTTGCTTGTCGGCTCCTCTGCAGGCCGTTCCTAACACGGGCCACCGGTTATCTGCGTTACGCATTACACTGCCTGCCCAGTTTCATTTTTTTTTCTTAATGTCAGTTAGAATACCGGCTATCCCCGTTTGCTCTCTGATCCACACCGCTATCTGCCTGTCTCTTGACGTTACGCCTAACATTTTTCGTTACATCGCTCTTTGCGCGGTCCTCAACTCGTTCTCGAGCTTCTTTGTCAACCTCCAAGTTTCTGCCCCATATGTTCGCACCGGTAGAATGCACCGATTGTGCACTTTTCTTTTCAATTATAGTGTTAAGCTCCCATTCAGGATCAGGCAATGCCTGCCGTGTGCACTTCAACCTATTTTTATTCTTCTCTAAATTTCATTCTCATGATCAGGGTCCCCTGTGAGTAATTGACCTAGGTATTACTCCTTTACAGACTCTATAGGCTGACTGGCGATCCTGAACTATTGTTCCCTTGCCAGGCTATTGAACATTATCTTTGTCTGCTGCAAATTAATATTCAACCCAATCTTACATTTTCTCCGTTAAGGTCCTCCATCATTTGTTGTAATTTGTCCCAAGCATTGCTCAACAGGACAATGTCAACTGCAAACCGAAGGTTGTGGAGATATTCGCCATCGATCATCACTCCTAAGCCTTCCCAGTTTAATAGCTTGAGCACTTCTGCCATGCATGCAGTGAAAAGCATTGGAAAGATTGTGTCTCCTTGCCTACCCCTTTCCTTATAGCTATATTTCTACTTGTGGAGAATTAAGGTAGCTGTGAAATCTCTGTAGATACTTTCCAAGATATTTACGTAAGCGTCCTGTACTCCTTGATTACGTAATGCCTCTATGACTGCTGATATCTCTACTGAATAAAATGCCTTTTCATAATTTATGAGAGCCATATAGAGAGGTTGATTGTACTCTGCAGATTTATCGATTACCTGATTATGACATGGATGTGATTCATTGCATAATATACCTTCCTGAAGCCAGCCTGTTCTCTTGGCTGAATGAAGTGAAGTGTTGCCGTGTTTTTACTAGAAATTATCTTGGTGAATAGTTTATAGAATGCCGAAGGCAAGCTAATGGGCCTATAATTTTTCAATTCGTTAATGTCTCCCTTGTTGTGGATTAATATAATGTTGGCCTTCTTCCAGTTCTCTGGTACATTTGAAGTCGTGAGGCATTGCGTATATAGGTGCCGCAAGCTTTTCAAGCAGGTTATCTCCTCCATTGGCCATTAAATCGACTTTTATTCCATCTTCTCCTGCCGCTTTACACCGGGTCATGTCGTGGAAGGCCCTCCTAACTTGGTTGCTAGTTATAAAAGGAGCCTCTCTATCTTGTTCATTACTACTTCGAATGAAGGTAGCGTGGCTACTCTGGGTACTGTACAGGTCAGTATAGAATTATTTCACTGCTTTTACTATGTCTTCGAAACTGCTGATGATATTACCCTACTTATCTCCTAGTACATACACCTTGGCTTGTCCTATGCAAACTTCTCACTGATTTCATGCTGCGCCCATTTTTTCACTGGTTCCTCAGTCTTTTTCCCGTATGCAAGGCATATCCACTTGAAGATAATTGTGTGGAAGACACTATTTACCAGATATGCGCCATCAAAATTGCGGTAAAAATGCAGTGTCGTTCCGCTTACTTTCTTATCAGAACGTCTTTTTACGCATTGAAGCCCAAAAGTAACTGGAACGTCAATGCATTTCTCCGCAAAGTTGGTTTATTAATATCTCGGAACTTCTGTCATCCTAAGAATTCATTACAAGTGGATCCGCCTTGCGAACTCCTCGGCTAGAATTTGTAAATTGCAATATGTGCCATAAGGTAAATAGTGTATTTTTCAGTGAATTAGTGGATGTTTGTTAATTAATTAATCATGTATCTCAATTTTTTCGCAAGTAATGTGCGCCCCTTCGAGTAGACCAGCTCATGGACTAGAATTGTGCTATCTGCCAGAAGAATTTTTTTTTAATTTCAAAGTGTTCGCTGAAACACCCGGTATAAAAAGCACTCTGTGCTTGGTCTCTGCGCTCCATTCTTTACTGCGCAGCAATGACACAGCATAAAACCGCAAGCGCACCGTTATAAATTTGCTGGGAGACTTTGCCAGCCATGTAAGCTCGGTTCCACGTCTTCACTTCAGAGAACTCTGGCATCACGGAGACTGTGCCATGCATTTCATTTATTTCGCAGTAATTTAGGCCGGAATTCGAAAACAAAGAAAAAACTTTTATGCTAGAATTGTCCGTAAAAGTGAACGCCCGACGTTCCTGATGCTGGGCATATAATTAACGAAGGCGGCCGGCCAATGGCAAACAGCACTTCCGAAAGAAGAGCTCCGTGAATTCGGACCCTGGGACCGAATTCCCCAAACATTTATTTCATATGTGCTGCTTGGTTTTGGCTCATCGCCTTCGCTAATAAGATGCCCTGCATCAGGAATGGCTAAAATTTTCTTTCCAGAAGAATTCGAGAATAAGAACTTTTTTTTTTTTTGCGAATACGGGCCTTGAACCTGTATTCGCGAAACTTTACGTAAGTGTCGTCCACGACTGGCCCTCGTCGCATGGATCACTTCACTTTCATGACGATCGCTATCATGAGTGGCGGACAACAAAGCTTATCACGAAACGCCGTTACGTAAAAGCTGTTTTCTGAATACGGGCGTTCGCTCGCGTTCGGCGCAAGCTGGAGCTCTGGGAACACATCCAATTGAGCTGTAACTCCGCCCATAGTCGCAAAAACGCTTTACATTACAACTGTCCGTGCGACCGAGTGCCAGCCGATCGTGATGTCGGGCATATACTTAGCGAAGGCAGCCGGCCGATGGCAAAAAGCTCTCGCGAACGAAACGCCTTGTGACTACTGTCCCTTAGCTCTCAAATAAAAGAAGTAAAAACAGTCAGAAATAAGGAAAAGAGAGGCAGCTTAGAATAGGAAACCACGCCTCCTTACCTAATTCGCTTCCTCGAGGAAGTCTGACGTCACAGCAGTACCCATAAGACTAAAACTCGTTGGCTGTTTAATCGACGTTAACCACTGGTCCAGCTGGTCGAGCGACCAGCTCGACTCTGCGTGCGCCTCAGTTACACGCGACGTAAAGGAATGACAAAACCTCTCCTACCATTCTGACCTGCGTTTGCGCTTCACAAGACAATGATGTGGTTTGTCGTTCAAGGTATTATTGGTAAAAGAACAAGGGGACAAGGAAGACGAGAGACGCATTTAAAGCGCTGTGGCGTAACCGCAGATATGTACAGGAGGCGCCCTGCTCTTACTGTCTATTGTACAATGCGTGAACCTCACGCATTATTTATGCATACAGAAACATTGCGTTCCGACTCGGGAGTCTACGTCTCGGCACAACGACTTTCAGTGAACATGCCTCATGACACCCGCAACAAAGAAGTTAGCATTTCTGATAATGTTTAACAGTGTTATCAGTAATTTTTATTTTACTTCCAGTAAAAAAAAATATAGAATAAGTCCAATAGCATTGCAGAATTCTTGATGAAGTCTGTGCAGTATCAAACACGCGAAACATGCCCATTGTATTCTAGCTCTCCGCAAACAGCGGGCGAACGAAGTCAACAGGTGCACCGGTACGCCAACAATAGTGTATTTCGCAAAACAAGCGTCACAACGTGCCGTGCTTTCAACAGCAACGAGATATATCTTCGGCTTAATTACGATGGTCGACAAAAGTAACGGATCCTGCTGCGCAAGACAGCTTGTACAAGCCGAAATTATTCTCCCGTTGGAAAACTAAATATTCCGTCTTAATTTCACCCCCTTTCACCGATATTGACTCCAGAGCAGTATGCCCCTCTCAGGAAAAGTTGTTTCTTCTCGCGTCTGGGTGGTCTCCAGAGCGCGCATCTCTTTTTACTTACGTCGATCCCGGCATCAAGGGGTGTAATTCCCAAGGCTTCTAATTCGTTAGTGTTGTTTGCCACTTGCCGGCGGCCTTCGCTAATAATATGTCCAGCATAAGGATTTGCTCTTACGAAGAATTCTGGCATAAGCGCTTTTTGTGAGTACGGGTCAAGGTTCTGTGGTGTGTACGTAGGCGCTATAACGTAAAGATATTACAAACTTTCCTATTCCAATTCCGGAATCAGTCCTCCACGAATGTGCGAAATATTTTCGGGCTACCCCCCCCCCCCTTCGCCTGTCTGTCACGCGACGTCACAAAAACCGCGATAGCTCCCCATCTGATACAACGTGCAGGCAATGGTTATGCGTGATTATACCAAACAAAAGAAAAACAAATATTTTTTATTTGACGCCTGTTTGCCATTAGCCCTCTGATATTGGTGAAAAGCTATCAGGCTGCGACCACTTCTCCTATCTTTCACGCGACGTCACAAAACCGCAAGAACTCCCTGCGTAAAAATTACGAGTACACGTTAAAGATGTACTACTACGCCGAACAAAGCTGCATTTTTTTTCTGAATAGCCGGAAACTGCCCCGTTCCAAAAGTAATAGAAAATGGCTGCCCGCAGATCGCACAAGCACTGGCTGCTCGCCCCTACCGGAGAGCGTAGATCTATTTGTGCATAATTTATATTTCTTCCGTGGCAGTATAACGTTATTGAGTCCTTTCGGCACGCATACGATATCGCTCTGCAAACTCTTTGCTGAGGATCCTTTTTTGGCATTTTTAACCTTCCCTTGCACGCAGCCGCCATTTTCGACCAGCCATCGCAAGTTAACTAAGGAGAAGCGGACCAAGAGCTGATGCCGGCACCACCCTATTCATCTGGTTATTTATTTTCACTGTGCTGGCTCGGCCCCATCGAAACGCTCTCCCCTTGGCATGCTCCTCGCCTCTTGTCAGCCAATTAGATAAGAAAAACCTGTCAAGGTAGGCAATGTTATTCGTTTTGAAAGCGAACAAAGGCGACCTCCTATAAGCGAGAAAAGCGTTTGATTGGGCTGTTCAGGCAACGCTGCGGGTAACTGCCCGATGCTTGCGTCAGCGGTTACGTAAATTTGACGTCAGGAGATTGGAATAATAGGACATTGGAATAGTTTCACGTTATGCGGCCCGTAATATGGATGGCTGCGCAGGCCAAAGCTAACTGGATAACACACGGGCCACACACGAGAAGTGGTGACGTCGCTCAATGGTGGACCGGCATCTCGTGAAATCCAATAGGAAGGCCGACAATCGAGTAGCGGCGCTCATGGCGCTCGTTGTGTCGTCGATTTCCTCACTCCGAGCTTGGCAGTTAAAATGTCGGCCCCCTTGCGTTGTGCGACATCACAGCTCCACGCGCGCCAGCTTGGCTTTATATTGGTGAGTCACAGGACCACCTAGCGAGAAGGTTCTTATCCGCTGTCTCGTACTCACTTCAAGAGGTGGCTCGAGGAGCCGTGCATGTGTGCGCCGGCAGGTTGTGTCCATGAGTCAACTTCGTCTGGCTGAGCGGTCTGCACGGAATGTGTGCAGAGACATCTTCAGCTGGAGACCTGTCTTGACACCGGCCCGAGGGTGTGCGCGGCGACATGCAGTAAATGATGATGATGATGATGATAGCATCCTACTATGGCTTATACCCACTGGGGGATTGGCCAAGAATTGTGTGCTGAAACTTTTACTTAATGTTTTGCAGTACTACATATTCGATTTTTTTCAATAAAGGAAGAGAAAAGAAACACACAACAAATATTCAAAAACTTATTCGTTTACTTGATTGTATGTAACCGCAAACTGCATCAAACACGTTCCTGTGTCTAAAACCTATAACTGACGCACCGAAAATAGTATTATTCTGATGATAAGATTAACCCTAACTTATCAAGCGGAATTTCTAGAAGTCCTTTTCTTAATAATTTGTATCGGTGACGCAACAAAAACTAGTGACCTAGGCATGCTGTTTCTTAGCAGTATGGACACAGAGGCGACAAGTTCAGACACGTCCTGTGTAAATAAAGGTTTAAAAGGGGGACACGGCAGCTTAATCTGGTTATGGCTACCTTCGATTGTCTTGATGGACACCACCTGATTGTCCACAGAAATTTAGGTGCTAAAATTCTGTCCATGTTGTTATTGGTCCAATGACATCTCTACGAGTTGAAGATTTTCGATATCTAATCGCTGTTATGTGCGCCACTGCTGGAAGAGCCGACATTATCGGTCCACTCAGGTACGCTCGCGCTAGTTAATCTGCCATTTCAATTAAATTTAGTGTACAGTGACCTGGGGCCCTATAACGTAAAACTATTCCAATATGTTTCTATTCCAATCTCCTGACGTCAAATTTGCGTAACCACCGACGTAAGCACCGGCCGGTCACCCACAGGGTTGTCTGTAAAGACCAATCAAACACTCTCCTCGTTCATAGGAGGTGACGTTTCTTTGCTTTAAAAACGAATAACATTGCCTACACTGAGCGGCTTGTCGTATCTAATTGGCTGACAAGAGGCGACGAGAACACTCAAGTGGAGAGGGATCCGCTGGGGCAGAGCCAGTGCACTGAATATCGATACCCGGGTGAAGAGGGTGGTGCCGGCGTCTGCGATTGGTCGGCTTTCCCTTACTTAGCTTGTGATGGCTGGTCGAAAATCGCGGCGGCATGCAACGGAAGCTTAAGAATGACGCTAAAACTGACCCTCAGGAAAGAAGAGTTGGCAGAATGAGGTGGCAAACCTGCCGAAAGTGCTCGAAAACGTTACATGGCCACACAAGAAGATTTATTATACGCAAATACACCCATGCTCTCCGGCAAGTGCGAGTAGCCAGCGTCTCAGCGATCGGCGGCAGCAATCTTTTATTCCTTTCGGAACGGGGCAGCCTGGGGCTATTCCGAAGAAAATTCAGTTTTGTTCGGCATATTAATGCATCTTTATCGCGTACACGTCACTTTGACGCGGTGAGATTGTGTGGTTTTGTGACGTCGCGTGACAGGCAGGGGAAGTGGGTGCAGCCCGAAAACTTTTTACCAATAGCCGAGGGCTAATGGCGAAAAGGGGTCAAATCAGAAATAACTGTTTTTCTTTTTTCTGTCAAATCATGCATAATCAGTGCGTACACATCATATCAGATGGGGAGTTACCGCGGTTTTCGTGACGTCGCGTGACAGGCAGGTGAAGCGGGAGTGGTCCAAAAAAGTTTTTCACCAATCAGAGAGGGCTGATTGCAGAAACGGAATAGAAAAGTTTGGAATAGTTTTACGTTATAGTGCCCCTGGTACCCATAATTGTTTTAGAAAATTCAACTGTGGCAGAACTAATGTTAGAAACGTCTTTAGAATTGGTGAATTGGATGAAGCTGTAAGCGAAGTACAGACGGAAAGAGTATCTGTTACAATAACCACCCTTATTGCGTTCGAAGGGAGCTCGCGAAGCGCTAAAATCATTGCCAAAAGCTCGGCTTCAAGAACGGGAGTGAAATCAGGCAGTCTCACAGAGAATGACCAGCCAAGAGGAAGCGAGAAAACGCCTACGCCCGCCTTATCGTTGTTCACAGAAGCCTCTGTTGCCTGATTGTACGTGTGCAAGGTAATCTTGCAACAGGTTATTTAAGAACGTGACTGATTGAAACCTAAGTTTTCGGGATAAAATGTCGTCAAATTCTATCTTAATATTCTGATCTGATTAAGTTGATGGAATTACCTCTCGAATGTTCGCATCTAGACTATCTAATTGTTTTTGTGCAAATACAATCTGTGTAGTGTGAAAACGAGGCCAATCCGCAAGAAAGAATGAATTTGGATCATTAATAAACGCGTATTCAGATCGCCTAAGCGAAAAGCTGTAACATTGGAGAAATGTTGGAATTGTTCAGATGCGAAATCTGCAGGGCAATGTTGGTAGGCGCGCTTCTTGATAGATAACATTAATAGCCACTGACCTGGAGAGTCCCAGACACAGGCGCAAGGCTTCACGCTCCAAAAGAACCAGAGGCTTTGTTTTATAGGCAGGGCCACCTGAGAACAATACACACCCTAATTCCAATATTGGACGAATATACATTTAATAAATCATTAGCAGGGAATCCCTACGTAGTCCATATTGTCAGTTACTTAGTCTGCGCAGTAGACTTAAGAAAGGTTGTGCTTTAGATACTACATTTTCTATGCGAAGACTCCAGTTGAGTTTCCTACCATAGATGGTTCCCAAATATTTTAGAGGCTCAACCTGGGAAATGGGTACCTGTTTACAGGATATAGAAATTGAAATCGGATCCGTGAGCGGGAACGCTATATCACTTTGCGCTTTTACTTACATTAAATGACGTGCAGATTGTCTAAACAAATCTAAACACATTGTATAAAACCTAAATGTCACTGTCAGCCGCGAATAATGCAATTTCATCCGCATACATATAACCTTACACGTCCTGACGAAGGGGGATGGAGCTCATTAGTATATTAAATAATACTGCAGACAGGACTGCTCCTTGGGGAACACCGCGATTCTGTCTGAATTTAGATGAGGAACAGCCATCCTTGAAGTAATAAAAACTCTTGATCTCAAAAATTCTGCCGACCATGCAATAATATAATTTGGGAAATTATTACTCTGTATAATATCCAGTAGAAGTGGATGTTCAACGCTGTCATATGCTTTAGATATATCTAATTTCACTAAACCAGAATATTGTCTCCTTTTCCAAACAAGTTGTATGCGTCTCTCTAAATCAGCATGGGTACACCATATTGATCAATCAACTCTGAAGCCTATTTAATTTGGACTTAATATAAGTTATTCGTCCTCCAGGTAGTAATTGTGCAATGCAATACACTCTCTATGAGCTTGACCATATTAGAAGAGAAATAGGTCGTGCACCTCTTCTTATTATTATTTTTCACCCTTCTACCTGGCACATACGCATGGTTGCAGATAGGTAAATACGTCTTTAACTCAAATTAGAGGGTTTATTATATGCAGCCGCAACGGTATTCCTTCATTTTTATACTCTTCTTAACACAAACGTGGGCTTCGGAAACAAAATAATATTTTTCTCTCTCTCTCTTCTGTCTGTCGCCTGTCGCAAAACTGCGGGAAGGAGTTTCACCGCCCAGAACTATATAATCGTTAATAAGTGTCCACATCTGGAAAATCAGAAGTTACAGGGCACTTAAGTCATCTTACGTGCATTGAATGCGAAAGCACTCCGACTCTCCCTCGCCATACTTTTCGCTTGGTCATGGGCTCGAATTGGGCAAAGTCAATTTTGAGGGTTGACCAGGTAAGCTTTCAACGTGGGTCAACTCAGTTTTTGTATTGAGAAAAGTCGTCTCTTTTTTTTTTTTGGGGGGGGGGGGAGGGGTCGTGGCATCCGAGCGACACCGTTGCTGTTCACCGTGGTATGTCGCAGTGCGAGCCGCAGCAGGACCGGCGCCGGGATCGTAACGTCATCATTTGGTCCCCTAAGTTTTGGTACAATCGGATGTTAACTGCAAGGTTCGTAACAGCGCAACACAAGCCGCGGCCATAAGGAAGTTAAAAACGACGGCACGGCGCTGACTCTCAACTGATCAGTTGAGAGTCAGCGCCATGATGTCGTTTTTACCTTTCTTTTGTTCTTGTCATATGTTGCGCTGTTACGAACCTGACAATGAATCCTAACCAACTGGCCCAACTTGCCGTCTTGATGCAGTATGTCAGAGGTTAACGCCGGACGCTCTCCGGATATTCCGCTTCGCGGGGCATATTAATGCTTTCGCATTAAAATAATGCTTACAAAGAGAGCGGTTGCCGAAGAAGCCTGTGCTACTGTCTTACGCGCCGGTCGCTTTCCTTCGTCAAATGCGTGCTGACGTCGATGCGAAGCAGAAAGCTGCGGTTCACGACTTGAGCAAGGGCGGGCACACACGCTAGGTCACTCGACACTTGCAAAAGAGTCAACAGTGGGTCGGTTGCAAAAAACCCAACATTGCGAATATCACAGCTAGGGCCTCCTCTATTTCACTGAGAAGAAACGGCACGTAACCGGGAGGTGGTACAGGTCGGCTCATTACCACGTAGGAACCCACCATGGTTGCTTAGTGGCTATGGTGGTGGGCTGCTAAGCACGAGGTCGCGGGATCGAATCCCGGCCACGGCTGCCGCATTTCGATGGGGGCGAAATGCGAAAGCGCCCGTGTACTTAGATTTAGGTGCACGTTAAAGAACCCCATGCAGGTGGTCCAAATTTGCGGAGTCCCCCACTACGTCGTGCCTCATAATCAGAAAGTGGTTTTGGCACTTAAAACACCATAATTTAATTTCAACAGATAGGAAGAAAAATTATTATGGAGGATAACGAATTTCGTCTAGACTTTACACGCTACGGAGAGAAAGATAAAAAAGACAACGAAGGAAAAGAAATAAAAGAAAGAATCTAAAGAAGGCACTCCACCCGTAACCGCGAGGTTCATGGTTCTATGACTCACGCGCTAAGCCGCCATGTCCGTTTCTAACGCCACTTCTTCCGTGCCTGCTTAAAATGGTTGCTCATGCTGAAGGAAAACATATCGATTTCAGTGTGTATGTTTTGCACCCGAGAAAAAAGAAACTGAAGCTTTTTGTTTTTTTCTATACTTCCAAGTGAAAAATCTCACGCATGCAGGGCGTTTGTTTGAGTGCACAGCGTTTCCTACTACAAGAAGACAATAAAAGAAACAAAGAAGAGCAGAGACAGTCGCATTGTAAATGTGCGAAAGTTGGTAGCGCGCAGAAACGGGCTTGTCGCTAGCTCTGACTCGCACCTGCAAGTTTTATTCGAAAGCGTTATAACGTATGCGGCTATTGTTAGATGAAAGGAAACAAATACAAAGGGAAAAAATATGGGCGACCCACGAGGCAGAGATATGAAAAATGAAAACGCTTCTTCCTATTAGGTGCATGCGCGTAACGGATATTGAAAATCCTTATCGGAAAGTGCGATCGAACATGTGATTCACATAACGTTACTCTGTTTTTATTATATGAAGTACAAACAGCATCCTTGTCTGACGAAGACGGAAAACATGCGTCACGCCTTTATTTTCGCTGTGGCATGATTATTTTTAATGTTATTTTTAATCCTTTGCTTCGTGTAGTCGATATACACGGTCGTTTTCTTTTATTTTTCTTCTTTTTTTATTGTTGCCTTCGTCATGGTAAACCATCAGCTATACATTATGCCTCTTACGAACAATATATATATGTATACTTCCGGCTGAGAGTCAGGGCGCCTATTTGCGTCCTTTACCGCGGAGGGACCCTGTGGCGCAGTTAAAGTGCCGGACACGAGTTTACTCAACTTGCTTATAAATAGGACCCGCGAGACCTCTAAAGTACGCAGCTGTTTATTTGCGTATCCTCTGCCATTCCCTCTTATTTTGTCATTGTAAGCGTGCTCGATCGGCCTGGCGATGTATCCGATACACCTGCGACACTCACTCGGGCGTGCTGCGTCTTTTGCCTTGCGACCATACTGCTCTAGAAAAGTTTGGAGCTTTACGTGCCACAACCACGATCTGATTATGAGGCACGGCGTATTGGGGAACTACGAATTAATTTTGACCACCTGGAATTTTTTAACGCGAACCTGCACCTAAGCATAGGAATGTTTTTGTTTTCACCCCCATCAAAATGCGGTCGCAGCGGCCAGGCTCGAACCCACGACCTCGAGCATAGCATGGCAACGCCCTAGCCACAAAGCTACCGCGGCGGGTGACCAAGCTGCGTCTTTATTCTTTTTTTTTTTAAGTGAAGCTTTCTTTGAGAACCTTTCCGGACTTCGTCGACGGTGACTGCTGCTGCCGTCGACGTCGCCTTGCCGGATAGCTGAACACGTTATTGTAATACGAAAGCGCTAACCTACCACCTATTCCGCCGACGTTGCCACCACGGGATGATTTGCCAAGGATAAAAGTAGACCCCATTACAAAAAATATATATGCACCCGGAAAATAATCGAAAACGACGATAAAAAATATAAATGTAGCAGACAGGACTATCAAAACACATACTGCACTTAAGCCAGTCATAACGCAGAAAGCAGCAAAACAGCAGCAGTGGGGCGCGAATCGACGGTTGCGAAAAAGTGCTCGAGAGTCCCAACGCTTCAAGACGCGGAACTGATGGCAAAAATGCTTGCCATAACGGAAATGACACGCACATCTGACACGATTACAATCCGAACAGACAGTCAAGGCGCTTACAGAGACATTCGCAATGATGACTTGCCTTTACACATGTGCACAAAGGTCCACGTGTACATGCATGCTCACCCTCATCTACACGTACGTATACAATGGATTCCAGGCCACCAACGATTCCGAGGAAACTTAAGAGCAGACCAGCTCTCCCGCGCAGAAAATCCGCGATTTCTTATCGTTTGGCCTGTCGAAGATACATATAGTTACAACCCCAGAAAAGAGCGGAAGATGCAACCGAACGAAAGGCTACATATTTTGAAGTGTCACAGGGAAGAACCAACACTTCTCAACACACCATCCTACACGCATTCGAGAGAAGACACCTCAATCGTACGAAAAGCACAAACACACACATTACTCACGCCACAATATGCGCACTACATTAAGAAGCACCCAGGCTCGCCCACTTGCAAACACTGTGGAGCCTAATCATCAAAAAACACACCTTGTGGGAGCATCCCGGCAGCTGGGAGGAGTGGACCACTCCCCCAAGAAAATTTGGAAACTATGGTGGCCGCTTATGGTGCAGCACGGCAAGAACGTGCTGGGCCAGGAGGCATGAGCCTACACCAGGAGGCCCGGACTGGGGCCTTAGTTCCTTTTGGACTAATAAATGCTATTTCTCTATCACTCTCTCTCTCTCTCATTCATATATAGAGAACAGCACTAATATGTAATTCTTTGTTGGCCGGCCTCAGATGTAGTGCTCAGAGGCCGAATTCACATAGCTCACCGTTCGTGTAAGAGCTGACTGCCGTTCGTCGATTCGCTTCGTTAATTGTCGCTATCACCGGTGGCTTACGCCTTCACTTGCGAACCACCGCAGTGTGCGAAGTGTTGTCACAATATGTGCCCTGTTCTCTGTGTACAGTTGCCTTTATACCGACGCCTTTGTAACGAAGCGCTTTCGGACCTCCAAAATCGTTGGTCTTAGAGATCACTTCGTTGTAAAGCTCGCGCCAAATACCGTTCGCTATAGAACAGGCTGAGCACGTTCGGCCAAGTAATATCTTTATTTAGCATGAATTCAAGAGGTACCTAGTGAATTAAGTCGCTAATTTTTTTTTCTCTGCACAATTTGACGGAATGCGTGACTGCAGCCGGGTTTGCGGCATCCTCGGCGGCTAAATCTTGGCGTGACGCATGAAAGTATACAGAGCATCAAATGCCGCTGTTACGTGCCTGGTCAAAGTTCTTGTTTAGTCTACAGACTCTGCTGCCTTCGTCGAACATCACCTCCTTGATGGCCTCGACTCTGTCCTCAGTTCCAAGCAGATCATCACGTCGGTTTAAAGTTGGGCTATCCTTGCTACTGAGGTGTCGGAAACATTCCGCTCGGTGGCGGCTCCTATGTGCCCGGCCGGCCTGTGGCGGCTACGGAGGGATGTGGCGGCGCTGCTACGCGCCATTCATTACAAAGCAACAAATCAGCACTCGGCGAGGCCTATATTTATTCGGTGTGCAGGCAAACTTGTTGCAGTGGTCCCCGCTGTATACGCGTTAACAATGAACACGGCGGATAAAAATTCGGCCGAGAGATAGGAAAGTCTTCGTTAGACAGCTAATTTCGTTGTAGAGGCGCTCCACTGTAGTTCGAAAACAGCCGCCAATACGACTTACGTATTCAGTAGTGCGATGGCGTGCATCCTGATGGCGCGTTTACGCGAATGCGACGCTTGCGCGTCTCATTTCCTCACTCATCGTGCTAACGTGATGCGCCGCCGTTCACTCGTATAGTGTATCATTCCTCGTGCGTCGGCGCCCAAAATAAGTTCGGGCGTGGTTTTAGCTATAGTGCGCGCCTTCCCTGTAAGCGAAGGGGAGCAAAAGCCAGGCGCCTCACTTTCGCTTTCACCCCCATTTGATTCGATGAGGTAAGAAATTATGTGGTTTTACGTGCCAAAACCACTTTCTGATTATGAGGCACGCCGTAGTGGAGGACTCCGGAAATTTCGACCCCCTGGGGTTCTTTAAAATGCACCTAAATCAAAGTACACGGGTGTTTTCGCATTCGCCCCCAACGAAATGCGGCCGCCGTGGCCGGGATTCGATCCCGCGACCTCGTACTCAGCAGCCTAACACCATAGCCACTGAGCAACCACGGCGGGTGGTGCGATGGGCTAGCCATTTAAATAAATTCTCCAGGAACAACTCCACCCACTTAAAATCAAGCCCCCTGCTGACGCGTTAAGAAAATCCGTCTTCATAGTGTACAGACACTTTTACATAAATGCGATGCACTAAATGTATACGATACGCTATTGCCGCTACTTCCGGAACATCGTAATAGTCTATGGCCCGTATTCAGAAACAGAACTTAAGTAGGGCGTCACTAAGTGCGGGAAAAGTACAAGTGTTAGGAAAGTTTTAAGCGAGTACTTCAAAAACGACACTTAAGTATCACTTTCGAAAGTAACACTTTTCGAGTCAAGTATGTCGTCTGGTGTCAAGGATACGTAAATATATTACGTCTACGATAGGTTCAATTGCAAAAAAAATAATTTTTGCAGCAGGGTAATGTGGACACAACTGTTGCAGTGCTTGCCCGCGCATTCTTCTGGGTAAAATACAAGGAACGGTTTGGTTTTAGCACCTTACTCAAACTCGTCTGGTCACAAGTTCACGTTGGTTCTCGCAGCCACTGCGGTTCTGTGTGTCGCCATCCCGACTTTTTTGGTTTTGCTGCTGAAAACTTGCGGTGTTCTTGCGCAGAGAGTGGGCGTGCGTTGCGTGTTTTCAACCCGCGCGGACGATGGAAAAAAGGAAAACAAACTTTTCCAAGGAAGAACGCGCCGTGCTCCTTGAGTTCGTTTCGCGCCATCACAGTCTTTCGACAGCGAAAAACCTCCGCGTCGTCTCCTCCGGGACTTCTGATGGGTACATGAGTGCAGTAAATGCACCCGCTCACACCAGGAAACCATGCGATGGTGTATAGAACTCCTCCATTACGGATGCCAAATCATTAGCATCTGGCAACTTCACGAGCTGCGGGAACAAAGTCTCGGCAATCATTCTTGACATTCGTGCAATGATCCTAGACACAGTTGCTTGCGAAACATTAAGCAGGTTCCCGGTGACAACCTGAAATGTTCCGGCGCCGTAGAATCGCAGCGCGATTAGAAGCTAGAGCAGCGGCTGCCCGGGGGGACCGCGTTCGTTGTCTTTGGGGACCAGTGGCAACATTTCCAACAGCCGTAGCACCGCTTGCTTAGAAAAGTGGTATCGCCACGAGAATTCCGCGTCGTTCTATACTTCCGTGGGATTCTGTCGATCCTTAAGCCGTGACCGTAATGGCGACACGTATCGGTATGCCTCATCCTCCGTAATATTGCGCACACGTCCGGCGAGATCGTCAAAGTCATCGAGGCTGCCGTAGCAGGCGGCCATCTTGCTTGCCATGCGAAAGTAGCAAAAGTCGCACTTAAGGTTGCCAATGACCGTACTTTACTTTCCGCCACTCAAGTGTCCATTAAAGTTTACTTTAAGTACAGGATTTGCCTATGAAACGCGTTAAGCATCGACCGGCTACTTAAGTCATAAGTTAAGGGTAAGTTCCGTTTGTGAATACGGGCCTGTTTGTCGCGAAAATATTAAACAGTTAAGCACCACAAATGCACACACGCGCTTATGCATCCTACATTATTCGGTTGTAATCCACGAGACGTGCTCTGGGTCAGCAACTAACTGTGTCAGTTGACATGACTGTGAGCAAACAAGCCGGCAACACAGAAGCATATCTGCACTTGCTTTTGAAAACTGCGCTGTTTTCTGAAGGGCGAACGCCCGTGTTATCGCCTCACTGAACGCGATGGTCTTCGTTTGGTTGATGGTCCGAGCGTACCGCAAACACGACTCGTGTGAAATGGCCTTCTCGTCTTTGGGCGATGATCTGTACACAAAAGGCTAGGAAAGGTCTAGTTGTTCATGGAAAGCTATACTGGGCTACAGTGAGGTTCTACATGTTAGACGCGGCGATGCAAATTAGCGAGTTTTTTGAGGCCGTGCGGTCACGTATACTTCACGCGGGCTTCAAAGCGTATATACATGCTGTAATGTCAGCGTAAGGTACACGTCGTATTTGCAAAGACAGCAACATTGTCACTGGTGCTGCTGAAATAATTTTTTTTCTTCCTCCTTTTTTAAGTTAATAGAATTTCAAAAATCGCCCATTTGACATAACAGAAGTTCATTCCTTGAGCCTCGAGTTAGGTTACTCTAAAAAGGGGACATTAGTTCCACGAAAAATAAAAACGCATAACCCACTAATTACAAAGGTTTCGGTAAATAACTTTTAAAGTGATTAGACACATATTGCAATTCACGAATTGCAGCCTGTGAGTACGCAAGGCAAATCCAACTTGGAACGAATTCTGAGGATGACACCACCTTCCAGACATGCGTTCTCGAAATGTATACCACATATACATTGGTGTTCCAGCTATTTCTGAGCTTCAATGCATAAAAAGGCTTTTGGATAAAAAATAAACGAGAACAAAGGCTTTTTACCGCACGTTTGGCATCGCCTATCTCAAAAATGGTGCTAGTTTTAACATTCGTTCCAAAGGGATGTGCCTTAAGAGCTTGCTGGCTTCAATTCGTAAATTGCAGTATGTATCCTAAAGAAATTTGTTTAAAGTTTGACTAGCGAAATTTTATGCAGTAGTCAGTTATGTCTCTTGATTTCTCCCTCAAGTAATGTCCCTCTCTTTAGATTCGTCCTATATGCAACACGCGATTTCTTTTTTTCATTTTTATTCACATTAAAAAAACTATATGTATTAGTGTGACAACTTAACTGCCCGGATTCTCCTGCTAAGTAGGGCCACTGATGCAATTCATTAGACGAATTATGTAGGTACGTCAAGACGTTCTCAGCAATATCGCGTTTTCACAAACATGCATTAGCTAGTTTTTGCTTAAAAACGTATTCCCGGGTATTCTACTTTCGCTCGTAAATTATGAAACCGAAATTTTAACTAGAAGACAGCCATGCATGCGCGCACATAAAAGAATGGTATATATATATATATATATATATATATATATATATATATATATATATATATATATATATATATATATATATATATATATATATATATATATATATATACCTCTGGTGCTTAACTGCCCACATTTGATACTCGTGCCATAGCCAGCACTGTAAAAAGCTCTGTTTATA
Organism: Dermacentor albipictus; assembly: GCF_038994185.2. Taxonomy (NCBI): domain Eukaryota; kingdom Metazoa; phylum Arthropoda; class Arachnida; order Ixodida; family Ixodidae; genus Dermacentor; species Dermacentor albipictus. The sequence goes on from NC_091821.1 coordinate 35,902,688, forward strand.
CAAAGATGTAGTTACGGTCACCTTCCTATTCTTACTGAAAGGAGTAAAAAAAATGGCGCTTTAATGCGTCATCCCAGCGCCCTTGTACGTGATGTTTACTACAAGTGCACGCATTTTGCTCGCAAATGTCAAAACAAGGTCTCGCTTTCGCGTTGGTTAATGGTATTCCGCGTATATAAAAAAAAAATCCGCGCTATATTCAAAATTTCCACGCATATTAAACCGTTCATATTTGTGAAAAGGTACACGCTTCCGAAAGAAGGGGGTCTAAAATATGGGCATTAGGAATGCAATTCGCCGCCGCCCATACCGCATTTTTTCATCAAAGCAGGCGATAATTGAAGAGCAGGTTTGTCACATGCCTGAGCGCAACATAATTCGCCTTTTCGACAGCCCTTGGTCATCTGCGGTCATCCTCGTAACAAAACAAAATATGTCTCAGTGCGCCCTTTCATAAACTGTAAAGCCCGCTAAACAAGAGCACCCACCATGATGCGAACACGGCGTCACTGATGGACAACGCGTTAGACAGGTTACAGGGCGCCGACTACTCAACCAGTGCACAAGGCAAACATTTTTTTAAAGTAGCAAGAAAAGACGGCGCTTGCAACACCTGGCAGACTTTTCGAACTAACGCGGAGCCTGTTGGCCTTTAGTTGTAACGCACCGCCTACGTTCCAACGGAAGATCGACACTGCGCTTCGTGGTCTTAAATGGAAGACATGACTGTGCTACATGCACGACATCGTCATTTTTACAAGAGATCCTCTGATCTGAGATTTAGAGCGGCTAGATGATGTGCACACGTACGTGTTTCGCCAACGCCGGTCTTTAGCTAAATACAAAGAAGTGCCAGTTTTTTATCAGAATCCGAATCAGAATCGCTTTTTATTGTGATGATTAGAACGATTACAAGATGTTAATATACAGAAGGAGGTCCCGAAGTCAAAGACTGCAATGGGACTTCCTTTACAAAACGTAATAAAACACAAATTACAGCAGTTTCAACAAATCGTTAACATGGAAGAATTACAGGTTGTAGTATGAATAGCATGACTCAAGAATTACATGTGCATAAATGTCACAAAAAAAGCACTGTAACATAATCTCGTTGACAACTAATAAAGTAACAGCGTAAGTGACGTGGCGAATTAACAAAGTATAATTTGCTAACTCGAATGTATGGGTAAGGCAGAAACAGAAACCTAGTGGTATGACAATGAAAATGAAATGAAGGCACCCTGAAAGAATGGTTGTGAGTATGAAATAGGCATCAGTATACGACAGAATGTAATCTTTATTTGTTTCTTGAATTCGTGAATTTTAAGTGTTTTTATATCTAATGGTGGTGTGTTCCAGAATGCGATAGATGAAACATGGACGCTTTGCGTGCCATAATTAGTACGTATTTTGGGTAAAATGAAGTTCCCATTTATTGCAAACCTGGTAATATTAGTATTTATTAGAGAAGATTGTGGTATCAAGCTATCACATCGTGTGTAATTGATTTCACGGAACAATAAGGTACCTAGGTTATATTTAACGAGTTGTGTGACTGAAAGAATGTGATTACTTCGTAAAAGATATGAGGTGTTGTGGTTATATGAGCTAAATGTAATTATCCTCATAGGCTGATTCTGTAGGATTTGCAATAAGTTTAAATGGATTACGCAAGTTTTTCCCCAGCAAGTAACTGAGTAGTTAATGTGGGAATGAATAAATGAAAAGTATAATGATAGTAAAATTTGATGGTGTCAGGATTGGGGGCTCAATCCCGTCGCTCGTGGTCCGTTGTCAAGATTGGAGTCCGGCATGAATTAGAAGGTAGCTGGCCCATCCCGTCGTCCAAATTATCCACGCTGAGGACGTTGATGAAGGGAAGGACTGCTTCTCATCGAGGACGAGGAATATGGGATTATTTACAATATATATATCAGTCTAACAACACTGTTCGAGAAAGTACATCAGTCTAACATTACTGCTCAAGAGAAGTGTGTCGAGCATCCGCACAACAGCAGTTTTTAAATACTCGGTCCGCCGGCGATACAAGGCGGCGAACGTTCGTTTCGTCATCGCAAAACTAGCCGCCTCCCGCAGGACGGCCTACGCACACAAAGGCACACACGTTCCAATGTCCGGAGCCGACGTCAGAGGGGCCCCGTAGAACTCGAAGCCGTTCCGGGTAGCGCGTTGGGGAGTTTGGGAACAATAGTTGGCTCGCCGAACTCATTCCGTCACAAAGTCGATTTAGTCACGCTGTGGCTAGAAGTTGGCGGCGAAGCTCCCGGTATGTTGGCCGTCGTAGTCATAAGCGGGTGGCAATCTTGCACTGCAGCTCGCCATTCTTAACAGCGCCGGGATGTTGCCGTCATTGTCGTAAGTGGCTGGCAATCCTGCACGGCAGCTGGCCATTCTTAACAGCGCCTCCATGGCCCGAAAAATCTCGACTGTCTAGCGCTGCTAACCGCTGGGCAAGAAGAGAATGGCTGGTGGTTAGGGGGTGATTGATGCCTTGGCTCGCAGCGACCACTTGTGTATTGATGTCACCGCCCCAAAACATACAACAAGGACAGGCAACTGCAAAATGAACCCCACAACACGGCTCTGCGCCGAGATGACGTGCCTTGGCTCTCACTTTAGACCCGCTAGGCTTTAAAAAAAACATAAGTGCAGCAAGAAAAAAAAATGCTGCATTTCAATATGCCAATTTCTGAAGCAATTTCGTTCTGACAAATTCAGCAATCATGGAGAGAATCCTGTTAAATGAGAGGAGATCTTCTTGGCTTAAAAAAATTAACACTAATAACCCTAAAATTTAGGCGGGACCCTCAAACGCAGAATTCAAATTAGCCTGCTCAAACCATTCGCATTGCTATGCAACTTTCCCTTCTTATCTCTAACGGAGAAGCTGTACTCTTGGAGAGTGAGGCTCCATCTGAGCAAGCGGCCAATTTTGTGTGACATTTGATTGAGCCAGTCAGAGGACAGTGGTCGGTCTCGAAGATGAACTTCGCTCCGTAGAAGTAACACGACAACTTCTGGGCGGCCCAAACTAAACAAGCGCATTCCTTCTCTGAAGCGCTGTAGGCTTCCTCCCTTACATTTAGTTTACGGCTGGCATAGAGGATAGGATGCTCCTCGTTATCGTCGCCGACCTGACTAAGTACCACACCCATACCTCTGTCGCTTGCGTCGCATTGAACTATGAATCCTTTTGTGTAGTCTGGCGCGCGAAGCACAGGACGAGAAACCAATAGCGTTTTCAAACTTTGGAAAGCGTTCTCTTTGTCCTTATCCCAGTGTACGTTACTCGGTGCTCCCTTTCGGAGGTCGTCTGTCAATGGACTTGCCAATTGCGAGTAATTCGGAATGTACCGTTGATAGTACCCCACAAGTCCCAAAAATGAACGAAGGTCCGTTTTCGTGCGCGGCTGAGAAAATTCTCCAATCGTAGCTATTTTCAGCACAGCCGGCCGTCTCATGCCCTGACCGACAACATGGCCCAGATAAGTAACCTGCGAACAACCAAACCTACACGTTTCCGCTTTCATCGTTCAGCCGGCTTCCCTCAACCGTCAGAACACCTGTTTGAGGTGCGATACGTGTTGTTCCCAGCTGTCCGAAAAAATGGCCACATCATCAAGATAAGGCAAGGCGAACTCCTGCAAGTCTTTTAGGACAATATCCATTAACTTAGAGAAGCTAAACGCCGCGTTCTTCAGCCCGAAGCTGAGTGCGAGAAGGTGAAAAGTGCCTACAGGTGAGATGAATGCGGCATAGCGGCTGGCACCTTCTGAAAGGGGAACTTGCCAGTACCCCCCCACGAGATCTATAGTTGAAATGTATTTAGCAGCGCTAACTCTTTCAATTCGTTCCTCAATGTTGGGTATCGGGTACAGCTGATCCCTAGTGATGGCATTTAACTTCCTGTAGTCAACACACGGACGAGGGTCCTTGTTAGGGGTTTCTACGAGTATTAGTGGTGACGTGTAGTCACTCTCAGCGGGCTCAATAACTCCCAACTCTAGCATGCACTGTATCTCTGCCTCCATAATCTCTCTCTGTCTTGGAGACACCCTGTAAGGCTTTGATCTTACTGGTTCGGTTGATGTCAGCTCTATTTCATGCGTTATTAGTTCGGTTCTACCCGGCCGATCGCTGAATCTGTCGAGATATTCCCCTAACACCTCTTTTAGCTCATCTAGCTGCTGAGCCACTGAGAGAGCAAATACGAAATTATCATGCAGGAAGGACCTGATGGCAAATTAGACGAGATGGCACTCATAACTTTCTGCTACAAATTGGGGTACATCTAAAAAAAGAGCACGAAAGGCCCGTTGCAGGGAGTTGAAAGCTTTCACAAGGGGAAACTATACCTACATAACTCCACAAAAAAATACATATGAACCAGGCACTTGATATGATCCTAAACGAGTCCAATGGGGGGGGGGGGGGGGGAATTAGGTAAGATAATTTCATAGAGGCAATTCAAGTTCTAATTAGAGTTGCGCTACTAAATAATGCATGTGTACGCGCATTTTCTTTTTTTTCCTATATTCGAAAGCATCAAATGACCCTTTGCGCGAAAAAGTCGGCGTCTGCCGTCTGGACAAGCGAAAAAATTTGGAGGGCGCTAAAAGGGACCCTGAATCAATTTTGACAATTTTGTACAAACGTACAAAGTTGTTAGAGTAGGTCCTTCCGATCATTAATTGACGCATCTAAGTGCTCCGCGTAAAGCATGTAATTTATTATAAGGTTTTAAAAATGTACATCACTGCCGATCGCAGCACATCGCTCTGCTGAATTTTAAGCCACCCCTACCCATTTGATGTCCTTTTCCCTAATGACGTTAGTAGGGCGAGATATCCGACTGGTTGCCCAGGGTGCGTCATCAACAATTTTTCCAACTTTATGGCGAACAAGTGCTGTTTGGAATAGTTGGAATGTTAGTTACTTTGTTTCTATAAAAAGAAAATAAAGAGAATGCACAAGAACAATTTCTCACTACACTTAAGCACTTCCAGCACACAGCAAGCGTCGTCTGCTTGTTTTACAACGAGCTCTATTTTGAAGAGAGCTCCGCAGCCAGAGTCGGTCTAAGTCTTTTCGCGAGCACCATGATTCGACTTTGTTGCGTTGTGGGCTGTACACGTAGCGACTGGCAATATGTCGATCGTGTCCTTCTACAAGGCAGCAGACAAGCGGGGTGGCTGCAGCACATCGTACTGTCGCTAGCTGATCGGTGCCAGGATTTGCGCGTTTGCGGCCGTCACTTTACACCGGAAGATTACTACCACAACAGCATTTCGCGAGTCCGGTATTCGGGTAAACGCAAGAGCAAGGGCACAGGGCCTGGCCGTTTGACCATGCTGTTTCACAGGATGTGCAGAAGCGCAAACATGAATGCTCTGCATGGTGCAGCCACCTGGTGGCACAGAGCTCTACCAAACACTGTAGTAGTAACGAAGCGCATTCTTCTTTGCTGTTGGTGTAAATTTTTCGCAGGAGCGTAATCGTTAACACATTGTTTTTGTAAATGTTTAAAATGTTTCACACTTGGTTAGAGCAATATTAGCTCTTTGTGTGGTTGGTTAAGCTCTGCGCTAAAAGGTGGATGGACCGTGCAGACCGACCAGGCTGCTCACGTACGTCTACGCTAAAGTTGCTTCACCAGCTTGAGTTTAGGCCTCCACCCATCCGTCGAAAGGCCCAGCTCGCCTGTGGTTACCGGAATACCAGACACGTTCGGCACTTCGACAGAATCCTCGTAATGCACGCAGCTTTGATAGCTGTCGCTTGGGGTCGACTGTCAAGCAGCTGGCGGAGAGGTTGGAGAGGCTTCACGCACTCACTCCGAGAGGATAGGAAGTAGGCGACACGACGTGCCATAATGATGCAGAGCCAGTGAAGGCGGAGCTTAGCCCCGGTCACTAGGCGAACGAGTTGAGGAGAAAATGCATGGCTATGGAGGAGGGTAACTTGGTAATCATCCATAGCTCTCTTAATATGACTCCTCACACAAATTGTGGTGCGAATTATTAACTTTAGCTGTATCCTACACATCTACAAAATTTTTCCGAACCGTTTCAAGGGTCCTTTAAGCTTCGCCTTTAAGAGTGGTATGCAATAGCACTCAAACATCCCTGACTGCTTGTCACGCTTCCCAGCAACCACGAATTTCTTGCGGATGCGTAGAGGTGAGTGACATCTGGATGGTGTTGTGCAAGGAACCAAGTGGGCTGCACTGCTCTATGAATGGTAGAAATGCTAGAAAAGGGGTTTATGTTTGAGTTTCCTCGTAACATAGTTACGTTTTCTGGTATATTCAAGTTACAATCTGACGCTATCATGTCTGTAGGTTGTGTTTAGGTTGCACTTTTTGATTTTTCTGACTCATTTTACTTTGAGGCATTTAATTAGTTCAGTAACGCCTCCATGCCATGCAGAGGGCCTACGTGGTTGTGGTTCGGAATGATTTTTCGCAAAACACTGTCTGACGCAGACACCGGATTTCTTGCGCCAAGGGGCTCTTAATGAGGTATCGTGTTAAAACGGCACCTAAATTCTCACTGTCTATGATGCCACATCCCGAGCGCACCTTGGCGGAGCAGAGCAGGCAGGAGAACACCTGCCGCTACATTAATGCGCCAGGTGTTGCGCGAGGGAAGAGGGCATCGTCGCGAAGCCACATCGCCCTTGCTCTTGGAAGCCTGTGTTATCCGCGTGTTCCTTCTCCACGCCGGCTATCACCTGCGTTGCAACTGTGCCTCGGCATGGCCTCAGTTTATAAGGCCAAATCATAACGCACCAACCCAAGATTCCCATTAGATTCTATGGCAGTCGGGCAAGGTTGCATATTATGTCACAGTTCGAAGCGCACCGGCCTTTTGCAAGCTAGGAGGCATTCGACAAGTGACTCAATGTGTTCACTTGCCCGCGAGGAGTTCATAACTCAAAGGACCACTCAGCGGCATTCAACTGGAGATGAATGCCTTTACATCCACATTTCTGTCATAAGTGCTTAGGTACCCTCGGATTTTTTTTCTTTCCCCAGAAGATACACATCTAAATGTTGATTAAGTTACTGATAAGTCACCAGAAGACGACAACGATGAGGTGCACACTTCCTTTTGATGCTGTAAGGCAAACTAACGCAATAAAAAAAGTAAAGAAAGAAAGAAAGCGCGAAGGTATTGGCGCTTTTGGCACGAACTCGCCTCACGGATCGAACGCCTCCGCCAGCGCTCGCCCCGACGCCTGAACGCCTGTATGTTAATATGTTCCTGGTTCCTTGAGTTTATTTAATCGTCGGCAGCCAACCACGGCATGTAGAGACGCAACAGATATATATACATTCGATAAGTGTTGCGTCTGTGCAATTAAATTACACACCAGTCATATAAGAGACACTTTCGAGTGCGTTCGAATTTCTGGATAGCCATGGCTCGAGTTTGCGCAAAGGACCCAATCGAGACCGAGATATTGAATACCGATCGTGCTCGATCGCGCACAATCGAGCATCAAGAAGGAAAATACACCGAGGCTCCATATTTTTCTTTCACATGCGCACAAGGGTCGGGCAAATATGAGAAAGAAGCTCTTGAGATCATGCTCAAAAGGGTGTACGCCATCTTTAGGAGCGCGTTCCAGTGCCAAGCTGCCCAAGTTATATAGGGATATTTTTTGCCCAACGCGGTAACGATTTAGTGCCAGCTAGGCGGATTGGAATGTCTACTAAAACCCTTCCGAGAATTGACGCGACGTCCAATAGCGACTAAAACGTTTCGCAGACAGTTTACGCCTTAACAAAGTGCGCGTGCATGGACATCCCGAAACTACACATTCGCCAGGAGATTACATTTATGTACGATCGCGAAATTGCACTCACTGAATGACATCATCTAGATATGTAAATTTAAGGCAAAGGCGATGCCCTGGATCATACTTCAGCATGGCACCGGCGATCAATCACGGAAGGGACAAAGAATCAAAACTGTCACTGCTTCCATAAAATCAAGTTTCGCGGTAATAGCAGAACTTCCTAGATTAACTTCATGAAGGCGGGAGAGCTGCAGCACTCTAAGTACAAGAGGCGTGTGGAATAAAAGAGCAGCTTACCAATATATGAATGCTCCTCGGCGGTGCACACAGCTCTGTAAGTGTTCGAACACCACGGTACGGAAGACGGAATGCGTGAACCCAGGCCCACTCGAAGCGCGTGCGTCCACGCGCGTGCACAGCGACGATGCTGATAGGTTCTCTGCGACGAGTACTGGTTTCGCTTTCAAAACCTAACCCACCTAAGCCTTTTCGTTTTAACAAGAGGCTTCGGTTTTCCAAGGCGAGACGATGTCGTCAGGCGGAGGCTACAAAGAAATACGTAGACAACTACACGTACCTACACTCTTTCAAAAGTTTGCACCCTTTGGGGCTGATCTTGTCCCACAACGATAATCGTCATCTGTCTTGCCAGCGTTTGATTTCTCGAAAACACTGCACTCGCTACCTTCCTGTCGACAATGCTATGTCACGATGATAACGACGCGCTAAACGTCAACAAACACGAAGTACAAATTGCAAAGGCACTGCGGAGTGCCATACGGCTACTCAAGGAAGTCAAGGTTAACGGGCTGCCGGAAAGCATCAAAGCGGAGCTGGCCTGGTTTCACCAAAGCTTTTTTTTTTTTTTTTGAAGGCTTGGTAGACTCTGCTGCTGAATGCAAATATGCAGCTGGATTTGTATACATGCTTCCCGCCAATCTGTTTTCCGTGCGCTCGCTCAAGGGTCCAAATTTTGGAATGCATCATGTAACCGCGCAAACAACAAGGGACAAAGAAGGAAACACACATGACAGGCGCGGATCTTCAACTGAGATTCTCTCCGGGAAATCCCACATTTAGACATGCATCATAGTCACACTTGCTAATCATCAGACAACCATCACTCGACGTTGGCATGCGGGCGTGAGTGGCACAAATTTCCATGTAAATATTTGAACTCTTTATCGCTCAATGACACTGAAGAGCTGCTTACGCAGCTGCCAGATTGCATTTTTATACAGTAAGCTTCCTTCTTTGTCCCTTGTTGTTTGCGCGGTTACATGATGCATTCCAATATCGATCACCAACTATCCCGCCTATCCCTGTTAAATCAAGGGTCCAACACAAAGTTGTTCCCTTAGTGAATGAAGCCTTGATTGTTCATGCTCAATTAAAGGCTTCTGCAGTGCAGTCTTGGGTGTAGTTGAGAAGGATACTGTAGAACTTGCTAGCATTCTTGTTTCTCCTTGCTTTTTTGTAGGCAGTTCAGTTAGCTCAGGCTGCCCAGGTCGAACTGCAGCTTGCCTTGTTTGATTAAATGATTTTGCTCTGAAGGCGTTGAGATGTGTTCATCTGTCAAGGTTGCTGCAAGGCTTGGGAGCCTGCCTACTTCCAGATAGTGGTGCTGCTGAGGACAGTGGGTCAACACAATGAGGAATAGACTGATTGAATAAGTAAGTCTCAGTCTGACACGATTCTTTTGCAGGCTTGGCTAGTGAAGATGCGGTTGACTCTGGTGCTGTAGTACACACCATCGCTGGTATTACATATGATCCTTTTCTATCACAGGGCACTATACTTGGTTGTGTTTGCTACCAATGGTCTCAATGGGGCACCATCTTAAGCCTTTTTCTCACTGGTAAGGCTCACTGTATTTGATAAATTGCAGTTTTCTGTGCGCATTTCCTTCGCTACGGTTGTTACAAAAGTCGTTTCTAGCCCTTCCCACTGCCATCTTGAATATGCTTGTGTGAGAACTGATCTCCATGTCTCGCCAACTGTGTTGTTTGTTTTCTGACAGCTTGTGATAATTTTCTGTCGATGAGTAGCACCATTGCAGACAGAGCCCCAGCCAGGCTTCCTTTTGCAGTGCTCTTGTTAAGGCTTCGTGGTGTGCCCACGCATGTAGTCTTAAAGAATGAAGGCACGATAAGCGCTGCGCTTAGTTTCTGAAGACAATGTAGGTCACCTGGCTTGGGTCAGGGACTCCTTCCTTAGGCTGACCACACGCGATCGGCTGCTGTTTCGTGCTTGCTTGACCGAGATCCCGGCAGGTCTGGGGAATGGAAGTCGTAGGTGGGATGATTTTCTTCTTTAAGTTGGTTCTTAAAGTACCAGAAAGGAGGAAGGGAAATCCGTACAGTAGGAAATGGTATGGTACACTCGGCTAAGGTGTTTCAATCAATGAACTGTTTCGATCCTTGGTTTTAATAGTGCCACTATGTACCACCATACTAGAGTGCACAGGGGCCGTATTCTTAAACGATCCACTTCGGCTAAAACAACCAATCAGCGCGCACCTGAGTGCGAACTATCGCCAAAGTGCATCGTTTCAGAATATGGCTGCAAGTGGCACAGCTAACACCACAACACGTGCACAGGTGTACACTCAAGCCTCAGCTTATGGCGGATTCCGACAAAACCACCTTAGTCTTGTCGTCTCCGAGATTGGGCGACATGCCGCCGCATCTCGAGGGCAAAGAGTGCCTAGTTTAGGCGGTGTGTGTCGTCTTGTCCTTGTTTTTGTGGTTGTAGCCTGTGCGCTATACAACCCGACAATCACGAACCAACAAGCCCAAATTTTCAAATCTATGTGTCTATAGTGGGATAAAAATTTAAAAAAACGCACTTGGCAACCAACGTACACGGACTACACGGGGTTGTGTTACTCTGCTAGCCAATCACAGAAGCATACAAACCGTAGTCATGCGATCTTTTCAAAATGGCTTCGTACTTGATACCTCCGGAGCGCCTGCTGTCCTTGAAGAGTCTTTTCATCGGGGGAAGCAATCAGGTATGCAACAGACATGGGTATAAAGTGTATGGAGACGGAGCATTTCCTTCTTGAACAGTCTGCCGTACAGTTCATTTCACTGCTGAGCCTGTTTTGCTCATGAAACTTGACAATAAAGAGTTGCAGCAAAGTAAGCATTTTATTTCAGTTCAATAAATTAGGCCTTCACCGTTCCACTATATTAGACGGGTGAAAACGTGTAAAATTGCGTGCTTATAATTTTTGCGGTTACCACCTTATTTAGGTAACAGGGAAAATTCGAAGTACAAACTACTTGCAGCCTCTCCAAGGAACCGTAGCTGGCGGTTATGAGGGCGTGGGTGGGACTTCACTGGAGCCTTAAGTCGTATTCAACAATAGAGAGTTTTAGATTAGGGGACACAAGCGGCTTGCGTACGCATGAACTAGAGGCAATGGTAATGCACATGCGCAGACCCCTACGTCTGCGCATGAGCAGTACCATTCACCCTAGTTCTTGGTACGCAAGATTCTCAGCAGCCTACATCAGCAGAAGAGCCACCATGTGGAAATGAAGGCAGTCCACCTCTTGAGGTTGAACAAGAATGAGCATTGTAGAGAAGTCACATTCCACACAAGGAATTATTTCGTCACCATGCAATAGTTGCAAACCAGGATACACAAGTTGATGTTGCTCGTGTTAGCTTACTTACAACAGAGAGCGCAAAATAACGACAAAAACACAGGGACCTGAAGAAGTGAACAGGACTCCATAAGACAGTAGACTCCTATTAAAAGTAAATAAAGAAAGTTATGCGAGATTGCAATTTTAGTGACATCACCTATGTCAGAGAGCAAGCAAAGCAACAAGACCTCACGTACGTCTTCCTACGAGACCAAATTACAAATTTTCAGCGCAAGAATCCAACATAGACAGAAGATGTGAGACACTACATAGTGCGTCGACATCTGTAAAGGAAAGCTTACGAGCGTGCTAGAGTAGAAAAGCTACTTAAATTACCCAGCAGAAACACACCACAGAACTTCACAGAGAGCAGTTGTGGAAATGCCGGCTTCAATGACTTGATAAAAGCACGGTTGAAGGCAGAGAGTGATAAGATTGAAGTGTGAGAGCACCACAGTCCCAGGCTTTGCTCTCTTATAGTTGACGAGATGAGCATTAAGCTAAAGCTACAGTATAATAAGCTTGGAAGACTGCTTTGTTGACCAAGTAGACATGAATTAGAATGAAGTCCAAGTGAGCCTGTACTGGCAAATTCCTTGCTTTGTTTTTTGATCAATGGACCTTCTACAGCATACAGAATACCAGTTTCTTACTTCTTTTACCAAGGGTTGAATAGCATCCAGCTGTCAGAACAAGTTCGCTATGTTATGAAGGAGGTTGAAGACACAGATTTCAATGTTGTTTATTTGGTAACCGATAAACACAACTTTAATGTAAGTGCAATGAGTCTTGTGTAGCGGTTTCGTAAGGTACCGGATTGAACATCCAAATGACAGTGAGACGCTTCTGTTTTTAAGCTTTGATTATTCTCACATATCGAAAAACATAAGATCCCATTTTTTGACAAGAGATTTTGGGAAGAATGATGAAATTTCATCATTTGATTTAAAGAAGCTCTACAAGATGCAGAAGGCGTGGAAAGTAAAGCCTAAGAGAAATTTGAGCAGGAAAAATGTGTTTCCAAGCAATGTGAGATAAATGAATGTCAAGTGAGCTGTTGAAATGCTGGCTCCAGATCTGACATCAGCTCTTGATTTCCTGAAGGAGCAAGCAGGTCACGGCTGCCACCCTTACTTCGCTGCTGCAGGACCATCAATTTTGTTCATGAAGAACATTTACCGATAGTTTCTTCTACACGACCCCAGCAACAGACATCAGTAAATTCACCACAACTGCCCTGATGTTAGGCACTACGATAATGCTGATAACAGTCCTCTCGAATGGTTGGAGGTAACTTTGTCATTGTACATCGAGGAGCTCACGAAAAATTCTACTTCACCCTGTCAGTTCCTGACAAATTAAACTTGTGAAGCATTGCTGCTCACCACATAATCGCCTGTAGCATGCATACACTTCCTGCCTAGCGGTTGTCAGCGCTAGACAGTCGAGATTTTTCGGGCCATGGATGCGCTCTAAAGAATGGCGAGCTGCAATGCAAGATTGCCACCCAGTTACGACTGGGGGAAAGCAACATCTCGGGAGCATCGCCGCGAACTTCTAGCCTCATCGCCGTTGTGACGGAATGAGTTCGACGGGCGAACTATTGTGCCCCAACCTCCCCAGCGCGGGCCTGATCTGCTACGCGTGCGCGAGCAGCTGCCGCGAGAAAGCCGTTTTTTGTTGCTTCCCACGCGCCGACCGGGACGCAGGACAGCGAGCTACCCAGAATGGCTCCGAGCTACCCGGAACGGCTCCCCTCTGACGGTTCTGGACATTCGCCCGTGGGTGCCTTTGTGTGTGTAAACGGTCCTGCGGGGCGGCGGCGAGTTCACAATGAGTAAACGAACGTTCGCGTCACCTTGTATTGCGGGAGGACCGAGTGTTTAAAAATTGTTGTGGTGCGAATGCTCGAGACACTTTTCTTAAGCAGTCATGTTGGACTGACACTTTTCTTAAGCAGCCATGTTAGACTGATGCACTTTTCTCAAGCAGTCATGTTAGACTGATATAAATACTGTAAATAAGCCCATATTCCTCGTTCTCGATGAGAAGCAGTTCTTCCCTTCATCAACGTCCTCAGCGTGGATAAGTTGGACGACGGCATGGGCCAGCTACCTTCGAATTCATGCCGGACTCCAATCTTGACAACGGATCACGAGCGATGGGATTGAGCCCCCAATCCTGACAACTGGCTGACAGCGGTGAGATGGACTTTGTGACATGGTGCTGTATCTGCGGTGAGTGCTTGGTTCTTGCTTTGACTCTCTAGGCTTCATTTTGTGGTTGTTCTGCTTAGAACTGTAGGGAAGCTAGAGTGTTGAGTGTTAGCTAGGTTGTGTTTTCCTAGCTAGATTTAGAGAGCAGAATCAAGGCAGTAAAGCAGCAATCATGAACTTAAGGACACTGCTGAGAGACGAGTTGTTGATTGTTGGTGAGGAACTGGGCCTATAGATGTACGCAAGGAAATGTTAAAATTGGAATTATTGGAGCTAATTTCCGAAAAAGCAAGTGAGGAAGAAATTGAAACGGGGTTTGCACTTCTGAAAAGGAGACAAGAACGAGAGAGAAAAGAACAAGACAGAGAGGAACGCGAGTTAAGAAAAATGCAACTTCAACTTGAAAGCAAACGTTTGGAGTTGTCTCAAGGGAGTGAAGGCGCTCTGGGACAATCAAGTGAGGCAGAATTATACCGCATGGACAGGCTATTAAAGCCATTTGAGGTCGGGACCGACATAGGCTTGTTCCTAAGCAATTTTGAAAGGACTTGCGAAAAGATGAGCTTCGGCCCGAGTACACGGCCACAGCGGTTGCTATCTATGTTACCGTGTGAGGCAGCGGAGGTAATCGCCAGGTTGAGTGCACAGGATGCATATGATTATGCAAAAGGTAAGGCTAGTCTCCTGAAGAAATACCGCCTTTAAGCCGAAGCTTTTCGGCAAAGGTTTAGGAACACAGACAAGAAAGATAGCGAGGGATATCCGGAGTTTGCATATAGCTTAAAGGCCAACCTAGTCGAGTGGCTTAAAAGCGCGGAAGCGTACGACAGCAGAGACATGATCATTGCATGCATGTGTCTAGAGCAGTTTTACAAAACCATCCCCCAAGCTGTGAAACTGTGGGTGCAAGATACAGGTAATGTAAACACTGTGAAAAGGGCGGCTGAATTAGCCGAAGAGTAGGCAATCCGTAGAAAGTTGAACGCCGAGGAAGGAAACTGGGACGGTCGAAATGGACCGCGGAAACCATTTCCGTTCAAAAAGGGTGCGCAGACTAGACGATAGGAGCCGGTAGACATGGCGGTAAAGCCCGAAGAAACGAGCGAGGAGAAATTTAACGGAGAAACCGCGCAAAAAGAACAGAAAAGAAAATTCGAACCTTTTAGACCAATTTGCTGTTACAAATGCCACAAACAGGGACATATAGCACTAAACTGCGGGAAGCCTAGCGTAGTTTTATCCTACGTGGAGGAAAAAGACGAGAATATGGAACTTTTAAGTCCATATCTTCACGACCTGCAAGTTAATGGGAAACCATGCCGAGTGCTAAGAGACAGTGCCGCCACGATGGACATTGTCCATCGGTCTTACGTAACGGTAGATGACTTCACCGGAGAAGTAGCATGGATAAAACAAGTTGTAGAAGAACACAGCGTGTGTCTGCCCATGGCCAAAGTCAAAATCAGTGGACCATTCGGGGAGCTAGAGACTGAGGCTGCAGTTTCCAAATTTCTGTCACTGCAGTATCCTTACATCTTTTCGAATCGTTCGAATCAGTTACTGCGTGACAAAAGGCTCAAAGTGGGAGAGGGCATAGTACAGGCATTGACCCGAGGCCAAGCTCGTAAGATCGCGGCGCTTTTGACTGAAAATGCACAAGCTCCTTTAGCGGAAGCAGAAAAGGGGATAACTCCAATACCCGAATCCGAGCTACGCCCGAGGGACCAAAGAACAGTTGAGGAGAGCCTGCCAGCCGACCAGCTCAATGAGAGCGTAGCACTAGAGTTTCAAGATTATAGCCTGCAGGAAGAGCAAGTAGACGCACTCACAAGCGAGACAGGGTCGTTATTCGCACCGGCCTCAAAGAACTTTGATCAGCTCTTACGTGTGGCTAGAGAGTCACTGGCAGCCGAGCAAAAAAATGATGAGACCTTAACTAAATTACATGACACAGCTAAAGAAGGCATTGCTAGGCGCAACGTGACGATACATGAGAGAGGAGGATTGTTGTATCGGAACTACAGAGATCGAAAGGGTAGGATTTTAGGTCAGTTAGCCGTACCTACTAAGTACAGGGAGGACCTTTTGAGCCTATGTCATGGAAATGGGTGGTCCGGCCACATGGGCATAAACAAATCAAAGGAAAGATTGCTTATGGAATACTACTGGCCTGGCTGTTTCAAAGACGTAGAAAACTTTGTAAGATCATGCGACGCCTGCCAGCGTTCTGGTAAACCAGGAGAGACATGGAAAGCTCCACTGAAGGTAGTGCCCTTAATAACAGAGCCTTTCAGGCGACTTGTAATAGACATGGTAGGGCCTCTTCCAAAAACAAAATCGGGCTACAGGTACTCGTTTACCATGCTGTGTCCGGCTACCAAGTTTCCAGAAGCAATCCCTTTGAAAGAGCTCAGCTCCACCGAAGTAGTAGACGCGCTTTTACAGTGTGTGCGCGAGTTGGGTTTCCAGCCGAAATTCAGGCAGATCAAGGGCCAGTATTCACGAGCGCACTGCCTTCCACATTCTTGCAGAAGTGCGGGGTAAAGTTAATACACAGTTCTGTCTATCACCCTCAGTCAAACAGTGTAGAGAGGTGGCGTTCGGTGCTTAAGCGAGTTTTGCGTGCGCTCTGTTACGAGCATAAGGAGGACAGGGAGAACTGTCTGCCGGCAACTTTGTTTGCTTTGCGAACGGTTCCACTTGAAGCGACAGGGTTCTCACCAGCAGAACTAGTGTATGGGGGGACACTCCGTTCTCCACTGAGAATGTTAAGAGAGATGTGGGAGGAAAGAGGGGACAGTCCAACAGTGGTTGAATACGTGCTAAATTTACTAGAACGGCTAAGCGCAACCCAAAAACTAGTCGGAAAGAACATGGCGATAGCTCAAAACAACGCTAAATTCTATTATGACAAGAATGCGAGGCTTCGTACGTTTAACGCCGGAGACCAGGTAATGATCCTCAAACCGTCAAGAAAGAACAAGCTTGAAGTTCACTGGGACGGGCCCGTTAAAGTGTTGCACAAACTTTCAGATACTAACTATGCTCTGAAAATGCGCGGTAGCAGGAACTAGGTGAGGATATATCACTGCAATTTGATGAAGCCGTATATAGCGCGGAACGAAGTCCTTAACTATACCATCAAAGAGCAGGATGGCACTAGTACCAAGTTTAAGGAGTATAGGGCGACCTCCAACTCTGAAATCGGCATAGAAGAAGTAGTAGAACACTCGGTAAGCTCGCACGCTCTAAGACCCGAGCAGCTAGATGAGCTAAAAGAGGTGTTAGGGGAATATCTCGACAGATTCAGCGATCGGCCGGGTAGAACCGAACTAATAACGCATGAAATTGAGCTGACATCAACCGAACCAGTAAGATCAAAGCCTTACAGGGTGTCTCCAAGACAGAGAGAGATTATGCAGGCAGATCTCGAGATACAGCGCATGCTAAAGTTGGGAGTTATTGAGCCCGCTGAGAGTGACTACACGTCACCGCTAATACTCGTAGAAACCCCTAACAAGGACCCTCGTCCGTGTGTTGACTACAGGAAGTTAAATGCCATCACTAGGGATCAGCTGTACCCGATACCCAACATTGAGGAACGACTTGAAAGAGTTAGCGCTGCTAAATACATTTCAACTATAGATCTCCTGCAGGGGTACTGGCAAGTTCCCCTTTCAGAAAGTGCCAGCCGCTATGCCGCATTCATCTCACCTGTAGGCACTTTTCGCCCTCTCGCACTCAGCTTCGGGCTGAAGAACGCACCGTTTAGCATCTCTAAGTTAATGGATATTGTCCTAAAAGACTTGCAGGAGTTCGCCTTGCCCTATCTTGATGATGTAGCAATTTTTTCGGACGGCTGGGAACAACACGTATCGCACCTCAAACAGGTGTTCTGACGGTTGAGGGAAGCCGGCTGAACGATGAAAGCGGAAACGTGTAGGTTTGGTTGTTCGCAGGTTACTTATCTGGGCCATGTTGTCGGTCAGGGCATGAGACGGCCGGCTGTGCTGAAAATAGCTACGATTGGAGAATTTTCTCAGCCGCGCACGAAAACGGACCTTCGTTCCTTTTTGGGACTTGTGGGGTACTATCAACGCTACATTTCGAATTATACTCGCAATTATGAAGTCCATTAACGGACGCCCTCCGAAAGGGAGCACCTAGTAACGTACACTGGGATAAGGACAAAGAGAACGCTTTCCAAAGTTTGAGAACGCTATTGGTTTCACGCCCTGTGCTTCGCGCGCCAGACTACACAAACGAATTCACAGTTCAGTGCGACGCAAGCGAAAGACGTATGGGCGTGGTACTTAGTCAGGTCGGCGATGATAACGAGGAGCATCCTATCCTCTATGCCAGCTGTAAACTAAATGTAAGAGAGGAAGCCTACAGCGCTTCAGAGAAGGAATGTGCTTGTTTAGTTCGGGCCACCCAGAAGTTGTCGTGTTACTTGTACGGAGCGAAGTTCATCTTCGAGACCAACCACTGTCCTCTGACGTGGCTCAATCAAATGTCACACAAAAATGGCCGCTTGCTCCGATGGAGCCTCACTCTCCACGAGTACAACTTTTCCGTTAGATATAAGAAGGGAAAGTTGCATGGCAATGCGGATGGATTGAGCAGGCCAAGTTGAATTATGCGTTTGAGGGTCCCGCCTAAATTTTAGGGTTACTAGTGTTATTATATTAAGCGAAGAACATCCCCTCTTATTTAGCAGGATTCCCTCCATGATTGCTGAATTTGTCAGCAGGAATTTGCTTCCGAAATTGGCATAGCGAAATGCAGCATTTTTTTTTTGTTTCTGCACTTATGTTGTTTTATTTGAAGCCCAGCGGGTCTAAGGTGAGAGCCAATGCACGTCATCTCGGCGCAGAGCCGTGTTGTCAGGTTCATTTTGCAGTTGCCTGTACTTGGATGTTTTGGGGCGGTGACATCAATACACAAGTGGTCGCTGAGATTACACAGTCGAGATTTTTCGGGCCATGGAGGCGCTGTTAAGAATGACGAGCTGCAATGCAAGATTGCCACCCAGTTACGACTGGGGGAAAGCAACATCTCGGGAGCATCGCCGCGAACTTCTAGCCTCATCGCCGTTGTGACGGAATGAGTTCGACGGGCGAACTTTTGTGCCCCAAACTCCCCAGCGCGGGCCTGATCTGCTACGCATGCGCGAGCTCCCGCGGGAAAGCCGTTTTTTGTTGCTTCCCACGCGTCGACCGGGACGCAAGACAACGAGCTACCCAGAATGGCTCCCCTCTGACGTCGGTTCTAGACATTCGCCTGTGGGTGCCTTTTTGTGTGTAAACGGTCCTGCGGGGCGGCGGCGAGTTTACAATGAGTAAACGAACGTTCGCGCCACCTTGTATCGCGGGAGGACCGAGTGTTTAAAAATTGCTGTCGTGCGAATGCTCGAGACACTTTTCTTAAGCAGTCATGTCGGACTGACACTTTTCTTAAGCAGCCATGTTAGACTGATGCACTTTTCTCAAGCAGTCATGTTAGACTGATATAAATACTGTAAATAAACCCATATTCCTCGTTCTCGATGAGAAGCAATTCTTCCCTTCATCAACGTCCTCAGCGTGGATAAGTTGGACGACGGCATGGGCCAGCTACCTTCGAATTCATGCCGGACTCCAGTCTTGACAACGGATCACGAGCGATGGGATTGAGCCCCCAATCCTGACAATGCCTGGGAATACGTGTGCTGAGTACCGGCGCTTTCGAGATACATCAATTTTCGTCGCGAAAATGAATTTTACGTGCAACTTTTCCAATGTTGCGGGGAAATTTTTGTTTGCCTAATCGTTCATTTTTCGCGTTAGGCGGCGTCTATGCATGCCTGGGAATATCTGTGTTGAGTACCGCCGCTTTCGAGAGCCTGCAATTTTCGTCGCAAAAATGAATTATCAGTGCCACATTTCCAATATTGTGGGGAAATTTTTTGTTTGCCGAATCGTTCATTTTTCGCGTTAGGCGGCGTCTATGCATGCCTGGGAATATATGTGTTGAGTACCGGCGCTTTCGAGAGTCTTCAATTTTAGTCAAAAAATGAATTATCAGTGCCACATTTCCAATGTTGTGGGGAAATTTTTTGTTTGCCGAATCGTTCATTTTTCCCGTTAGGCGGCGTCTATGCATGCCTGGGATTATATGTGTTGAGTACCGGCGCTTTCGAGAGACTTCAATTTTAGTCACAAAATGAATTATCAGTGCCACATTTCCAATGTTGTGGCGAAATTTTTTGTTTGCCGAATCCTTCATTTTTCGCGTTAGGCGGCGTCTATGCATGATGCCTGGGAATATATGTGTTGAGTACCGGCGCCTTCGAGAGACTTTCAATTTTCGTCGCAAAAATGAATTATCAGTGCCACTTTTTCAATATTGTGGGGAAAATTTCTGTTTGCCGAATCGTTCATTTTTCGCGTTAGGCGTTTCTATGAATGCCTGGGAACATATGTGATGAGTACCGGCGCTTTCGAGACACTTCAATTTTCGTCGCAAAAATTAATTATCAATGCCACTTTTCCAATCTTGTGGGGAAAATTTTTGTTTGCCGAATCGTTCATTTTTCGCGTTAGGCGGCGTCTATGCACTCCTTGGAATACATGTGCTGAGTACCGGCGCTTTCGAGAGACTTCAATTTTCGTCGCAAAAATGAATTATCAATGCCACTTTTGCAATGTTGTGGGGAAAATTTTTGTTTCCCGAATCGTTCATTTTTCGCGTTAGGCGGCGTCTATGCACTCCTTGGAATACATGTGCTGAGTACCGGCGCTTTCGAGAGACTTCAATTTTCGTCGCAAAAATGAATTATCAATGCCACTTTTGCAATGTTGTGGGGAAAATTTTTGTTTCCCGAATCGTTCATTTTTCGCGTTAGGCGTTTCTATGAATGCCTGGGAATATATGTGCTGAGTACCGGCGCTTTCGAGAGACTTCAATTTTCGTCGCAAAAATGAATTATCAATGCCACTTTTGCAATGTTGTGGGGAAAATTTTTGTTTGCCGAATCGTTCATTTTTCCCGTTAGGAGGCGTCTATGCATGCCTTGGAATATATGTGTTGAGTACCGGCGCTTTCGAGAGACTTCAATTTTAGTCACAATATGAATTATCAGTGGCACTTTTCCAATGTTGTGGGGAAAATTTTTGTTTGCCGAATCGTTCATTTTTCGCGTTAGGCGGCGTCTATGCATGCCCACGAATACATGTTGCCAGGATTGGGGGCTCAATCCCATCGGTCGTGATCCGTTGTCAAGATTGGAGCAATTGGAGTCCGGCGTGAATTCGAAGGTAGCTGGCCCATGCCGTCGTCCAACTTATCCACGCTGAGGACAGAACTGCTTCTCATAGAGAACGAGGAATATGGGTTTATTTACAGTATTTAAATCAGTCTAACAAGACTGCTTGAGAAAGTACATCAGTCTAACATGACCGCTTCAGAGAGAGTGTCAGTCCAACATGACTGCTCGAGAGAAGTGTCGAGCATTCGCACCACAGCAGTTTTTAAACACTCGGTCCTCCCGCGATACAAGGTGACGCGAACGTTCTATTACTCATTGTAAATTCGCCGCCGCCCCGCAGAACAGTTTACGCACACAAAGGCACACACATTCCGATGTCCGGAGCCGACGTCAGAGGGGCGCCGTTCCGGGAAGCTCGGAGCCATTCTGGGTAGCTCGTTGTCTTGCGTCCCGGTCGGCGCGTGGGAAGCAACAAAAAACGGCTTTCCCGCGGCAGCTCGCTCACGCGTAGCAGATCAGGTCCGCGCTGGGGAGTTTGGGTACAATAGTTCGCCCGCCGAACTCGTTCCGTCACAACGGCGATTAGGTTAGAGGATGGCGGCGGTGTCAGCACAAAGCCCGCTTCATCGAACGCATCCTAGCTGAAGCGACGGAGAGTGGGGGATGCGCGTCTTGTGCCCCGGTCGTAACTGGGTGGAAATCCTGCATTGCAGCTCGCCATTCTTAACAGCGTGCAGTGAGCACGTAAACATGCCTCGAACAATAGAGCCTCCCGCGAAGTGCGTAGAGCAGTGGCGTAGCAACAGGGGGGGGCCGTGGGCCCCGGGTGCACGGGGCCAGTAGGGGGGAGGGGGGGTGTCATACGTCTGAAGACACCCGAAAATTGTCGATATCCTCTCCTTCCTCGATTACACCCGGGGAGGGGGGGGGGTGACAGAAGAGCTAAGGGCCCCGGGTGCCAGACGACCTAGCTACGCCACTGGCGTAGAGTGTGCTGTCATTCAATTTCTGCATGCCAAGGAGTGCAATATGTAGCCAAAATTCATCAATGAATGAGTAGTGTGTACGATTCAACTTTCACGAGTGACAGCAAAGTGCGACAGTGGTGCAGGAACTGAAGCAGGACACACAGACGTTCATGATGCAGGCGGGCAGGAAAGAAAGAGAGTGTCAACTGATGATCTTGTTCAGCGAGTAGATCAGGCAATTCAAGAGAATCATCAGTTCACAATTTCTGTGTTGAGTGATTTGTTTCCAGAAATTTCTCGGTCATGCAGCTCTCTATACCATCCTGAGTGAGAGACTCCAGTACCGCAAATTCTGTGCGAGGTGGGTTCCCAAGGTTCTGACCGACCCCCACAAAATATAGCGAATGGGCGCAGCCTTAACATTTCTGCAGTGCTACTATGATGAAGGAGAAGATCTTTTGAAGAAAATCGTCACAGGGAATGAGACATGTGTCCGTTTCGAAACCGAAGGAATAAAAGAGCAATCCAAACAGTGGATGCACTCTGATTCCCTGAAAGCAAAGTAGCTCAAGTGAACCTTCTCCAGCAGAAAGTGTGGCTACTGTGTTGTGGGAGATCAATGGTACTCTCCTGGTTGAATTCATGGAACGTGACACAACCATCACTTGAATCTCGTACAGCATGACTCTTG
Organism: Dermacentor albipictus; assembly: GCF_038994185.2. Taxonomy (NCBI): domain Eukaryota; kingdom Metazoa; phylum Arthropoda; class Arachnida; order Ixodida; family Ixodidae; genus Dermacentor; species Dermacentor albipictus. The sequence continues at coordinate 35,925,292 of NC_091821.1, forward strand.
AATGCCTATGAAAGGCAATTCAGAACAAGTGATTAGGAATGTTGCCGTCGCGCATTGTTCTTTTTCATAACAATGAGCGGCCGCACAGTGCAGATACAACAAAGAAGCTCCTGCAGCGTTTTCGATGGGAAGTGTTTGATCACCCACAGTACAGCCAGGACTTGGCTCCCTCTGATGACCATCTCTTAACTCACATGAAATGCTGGCTAGGAGGACAGGAGTTCGACTCAGACAACGAGCTGCGGACCAGTGTACAGAATTGGCTGAAAGCACAGCCGGCTGCCTTTCTTGTGACGAGGGTATAGGAAAGTTGGTACCACGCTATGACAAATGTCTCAATCGGAGCGGCAACTATAGAGAGAAGTAGCTAGAAAGTGTATCTAAATATTCCAAATGTATCAGCTTTAATTTTCACTGCGGTTTTCATTTCACGACTGATCCGACCTTGAAAAAGAAATAGCCCTCGTAGTAATAATGTTCAATAAAATAAAAGTGCACAAAAGCACGCTCGCACAGGTCCAGCTGAGCCGCCAGTTCACCAGTTACTTTCAATTGGTTGACTACAGAGGACTAATTGCATGACCACTTAGATGCCAGTTAGATCCAATAGGCTTGCAACGGACATCTAGATGGGCAGTAAGTTTTATTTAGTTAACTCCAGTCATATCTAACTGGTTGACCAACTGGTCACCAGTTTTTTTTATGTTGACTACCATTTGAATACAATTCAAAATCTAATTGGATTCAAACAGCGTTTACAATTCATTATGAATGGTATGGTCCAATGGATATGGCAAAAATCTAATTGATCCAACACCAGTTGGGAGTAGTTCGAAAATTTCTAATTGGACCCATTGAACTTTTTTGACTGGATGGTGTTGTACATGGTTGTGTGGGAGTGGGATCGCCATAGCACTTGGTCTTGTTGGCTGCCGGGGTAGGTGTGTAGTAACTGCTTCAGGGCCTTGTATCCTTCTCCTTTGCTTTTGGTGAGGTCTAGGATTGCTTCGCGTATGTGCCATGTCTTTTCCGTATCTGCAGGGTGCATCGAGGGAGTCACAGAATCTATACCAGTTCGTCGAGGTGAGTTGCATGGCATATTCTTCTGCTTCCGCTGTTATATGTGCTATGCGTGTGTTCAGTTTTCTGTTGTTCTTCTGTGTTTTCCAGCAGCAGGTGAGGCCTCATCTGCACTGGGTGTAGCAAGTTGGAATCCACCTCTGGGGTCTTGGCAGTTCCGGCGATTTCATTGCGTACTGTCTACCGTTAGGTCACCCATACTAGCCCCATCTGTAATTAGTGAACCAATTCATGTGTGTTTCACACACACACAAATGCTGCTCTACTGCTCGTAGAGCATCATACCAATATGGCAAGTTCAGAAGTTCGAACAAGGGGACACCCCACCCCCTCGGCCTTCAAAAATATTTTTGGCTACACCACTGCCATACTGTAAAACAATGGGCTTGGAAACAAAACAGATCTAGGCTTTCTGACTGATTAAACTTTAGTTAAATGAATATTTGCCTGATGACGATCACCAAAGTAGCAGTGCATGAATTTCTTCAGCACTTAATTGTGACAATGAATGTACATGAATGTCTATTTTTGGTCGAGTCTTTATTAGAGTATATTTCTACTGTGCTTATATTTATTTGTGTGCATGTTGGTGCATGTGCATGTATTTGTGTGCATGTGCATGTTATGCTGTGTGCTATCTAATAATTATGCAAGAAAGATTTGTGTTTATTTTGTGGAAATAGGAGGCAGTCACTTATTTAGGTGTCCTTTAGCATCTCAATTTTTTTCTTTTTATCCAAAAATGGAAATAAAGTATTGGACACCTTACAAAACCTTGAAGGCGACTTCTTTACACAGCAAGAAATGCTGTTGTGGTCTCCATGGTGACGGAAACGAAGCAAAATTTTGGAGCAATACTGACCATTTCAAACAATGAGGCAGATACACAGGAACCTTGCGTAACAGGAAGCAAGGGTGGTTAGATGCCACCCAGCACCTGGTTTCTGGCTAGACAGTCAGCTGCACAATCATGCTGGAGTGTTCACTCAGCAGGCAAGCTGTCTTAGAGGTTGTGCAAAGTGTCTGCTATGCCAATATTGCTGCTGTTAGGGGTAGCAAGCATCTAGAAGCATGTGAAGCCTCCATGCTGATGGTTGATAACTAGCAAACAGCCTTCCTGGCCTTGTATACATGCATCCAGTTACTATGACTGTTTGAGACTTTTGTGCTTGCATGCCATGAAGGGGAAGCACTTTATGGTTAGGCTTACTTAATGCTACTTAGCTATAAAGAATTTAGTGTACAGTAGTACTGCTCTATGTTATGCAACATTCATAAGCACCTTCCTGAAAACACAAGCCAGCTTTACATGCATTCTACCGGCTTCACACATGCAGTCACAATGTTCATTGAGTAAAGCCCGTCGAGTTCAACAGTAGCTGCAGCTGCATGTTGATTGGATTACAAGTTGGGTAAGCAACCAATGCAGGCGGCCCATTTACCTGCACAAAGGAGCTTGATAGGTTCAATGGCCATAGCATTCAGTTACCAGTGAGAGAGACTTTCTGTTATAAAGCTAACTGGAATTTATACACAATTAACAGACCACTTGCTTGTAAAGTGAAATTTTGCTCACCCAATCCCACTAAATTATTTAAGTGAGCACTAAGTAGCCCAGCAACATGTCCTCCCCAATAATTCAGCGATGACACTGGCCTCAGCTGGCAGTAGCATGCTTAATTTTTTTATAGATTATTTGCAGAATAAAGTATTGCTGCATGTGTCTGTGCCTTGACAAATGTGCAAAGAAAAAGGGAGCTGTGACATGGACTTTTTAAAATATCAGTGTTCCACATGAACATGGGGAAAAAAGAATTGTGGAAACACAAGTGTTCCACACTGAAGCTCACATTTTCAAATATTATCTACATTTTTTGAATTGAAGAAGCTGGGCCCTCACATCAATATTTCAATATACAGGGAGTTCCATCTATCATACAGCGCATTTTTATATTAGACGGGCCATTCTAAGTGAAGATAACCAAGTGCATATTGTTCAGTTGAGTAGAGCAGCCACCAGTAATTTTTAAAAATTTAACTATGGGGTTTTACGTGCCAAAACCACTTTCTGATTATGAGGCACGCCGTAGTGAAGGACTCCGGAAATTTCGACCACCTGGCGTTCTTCAACGTGCACCTAAATCTAAGTACACAGGTGTTTTCACATTTCGTTCCCATCAAAATGCCACCGCCGTGGCCAGGATTCGATCCCACGACCTCGTGCTCAGCAGCCCAAGACCATAGCCACTGAGCAACCACGGGGGGTAATTTTTTTATGCTATTCAATTTATTAATTGCAACTACCTAATTTGCTAATTACTGTTCTGAATGGAGTGCTGTCAATGAACACTTTGTAGAATATTGAAACTTAAAACTGGCATGCTTTCAGCGAGGTATTTTTTGCCTGTTTATTCTTTCCGGCTGATAATAAAAGCCCGACAAAAATGAAAAATATCACTTAACTGCCCACCTGCACCAAAAAGCAGTGCCCTCAAACACGCTCCACAGATGCTAGTGAGCACACTCTTTCCACGACGCATCAACCACCAGTTATCGGCACGCTTTGCTTATCAACACCAAGAAGCTGCACTGTCGCAGGCACTAACTGCTATGTAGTTTGCTTGAGGGAGCTGCTTTTTGATGCGGGCTGATAGTTAGTCCCAGGTTATTTTTCATTTATCGCTGGCTTTTTTTATCAGCTGGAAGAAATAAACAGGCAAAAAGTATTTGGCAAACAACATGCCAGCTTTAAGTTTTCTTCAAATTCTTCAGTGACAACACAGCATTCAGAGCAGTAATTAAAAAAATACCTATTTGCAATTAATTATTTAACTGAATGGCATCAACAAACATTATTGGTGGCTACTTTACTCAACAGTGAATATGCGCTTGGTTATCTTCGCATAGAATGGCCAGTATTTTGTTTCAAAATGTGATGCATGATAACTGGGACACCCTGTATAAGCTTCACTGACAGTCCGATGTCACTACAATTTTCATTGTAATACTACTACTGCAATGGCTGTCAGTAATTGTAGTTTTTAGCCGACTGAAAGGCAACTATGGCTGCTATGTCGACTATGGCCTTCTTTCACCAATGCATTCATCATAACACAGAGAAATCAATCGTCGGATGTATTTTCTAGCATGTATGCCAAAATGCGATTAAAATAACCCACTGGGAAAACATTCAACATGCCTAACAACCTAAGTTCACTTGAGGCTGCCTTGAAGCTGTGTACACAAGGAAAGTGGAAAGGAATAGAATCAGGGTGCTTGCACAACCATAAATTTTCTGAAACATGGGAACTTATGCAAACATTTAAGAAGCTATCTTAATTTAGTTAAATCAGCAAGAAAACACAAACAGTGACACTTTTGCAGCATAGCTAACAATGCAGTAGTTTTGGCACATGTTAATTGGGACACCCAATACGACAAACACATGTATAGAGGAATGAAGCCATAACATCCGATATTGATTACAATGGTACAAACAATCTCTTTATTTAATAAAGTGCACTCTTTGCACTAATAAAAGGTTAATGGCAGGGTGCAAACAGTTCTACATGAGGGTTGACGACTCCTCAAGCTCCAACAAAACCACTTCCTTTCCACCCTCGGCACCTTGGCTGCTGACACCTGGACGTCTTGCCCAACTGCCTGGATGTACTTAATAAAGTGCACGCTTTGCACTAATAAAAGGTTAATGGCAGGGTGCAAACAGTTCTACATGAGGGTTGACGACTTCTCAAGCTCCAACAAAACCACTTCATTTCCACCCTCGGCACCTTGGCTGCTGACCACCTGGACGTCTTGCCCAACTGCCTGGATGTACTTAATAAAGTGCACTCTTTGCACTAATAAAAGGTTAATGGCAGGGTGCGAACAGTTCTACATGAGGGTTGACGACTCCTCAAGCTCCAACAAAACCACTTCATTTCCACCCTCGGCACCTTGGCTGCTGACCACCTGGACGTCTTGCCCAACTGCCTGGATGTACTGCCCTTTGACAACTTGCATGCCTTCCTGAGAAATAAGCTCCATCGCCTGCTCACCAGAAACAATCTGGATCCCATCTTCACCAACAACTTGAATGGCACCTTCGCCAACTACTTCGATGCCATCTTCACCGACAATATGCACATTTTCTTCGCCTATGACCTCCGTTCCATCCTCCCCAACAACATGAATGGTCTCTTCCCCAACGATCATGCTCTCATCCATCATTTCTATAGCTTCAGTGCCACCAGCACCAACCATTTCGAGGTTGTGCTCCTTGACCACTATAGCATTGTGAACAGTTCTGAGATGCCTCTTGAGGTCAAAGATAGACACACAGCCCTTGCTGCAAAATGGGCAAGTTGTTTTGAACCTGCGCGTGTGCATGACGACCTGGTGAGTACGGCATCCTACATATGACTGGAAGCAGCGTTCACAGTGCTTGCACTTGTACTTCTCGTTTGTGTGCTTCCGAAGGTGCTGTGAGAGGGCCAGCTTGGAGCCTAGCTTGCGCTGGCAGTAGCTGCACTGGAGTGACTCGCCCTCAGTTGATGGGTGGTGGAAGGCCATGTGTGCTTGCTGGCTGCTCAAGTATTTGAACCGGATTCCACATATGTCACAGCCAAGGGGCCAGTGATCCATGCGCGAGTTGCCAACATGGCGAGGACGCTTGGCATGGTGGTGCTGCTGCTTGTGGAAGGTCAAACCCTGGGGTGCACTAAAACGTTTGCCACAGTCAGTGCATTCATATGGCGTCTTGCCTGAATGGCGTAGTTGGTGGTTTTCCAGGTAACCCTGTGTCTCAAACAGCTGGCCACAGACTGGACATGTGAAGCCCCAGTTTTCCTGGTGAGCAGACAGGTGCTTCTCAAACCGCTCCTTGATGAAGAAAATACGGGAGCACAGGTGGCAATGCAGCTTCTGATGCAGGTGACGCCTTGCATGGTGGGCTGTCAACTCAAACCGGAACACGAAGCCACGATTGCAGATTTCACATGTGAATGGGTATGTGCCTGTGTGGCTGTATACATGGCGACGGATGGTGCGCTCACTGTACGATGTGAAACCACATTCTTCACACTGGAAGTTATGAATAAGGCCCAATCCAGCCACTTGTTCTTCTGTAAGTTTTGACCGATGACTCATGACCAGGTGCTGTTGCAGGTGGCGCTCAAAGTAGAAGCGCTTGGAACAATGGGTACAAGCAAAAGGCAGCAGTCGAGCATGCACAGCCTCCTCATGGCGTTTAAGAAATTGCTTCGCTGTGAAGATCTTGGGGCACTGAGAGCAAGGGAAGCGACGACGCTCAACCTGTGTGTTGTGCTTACGGGTATGAATGTACAAGCTTGCCTTGCCCCGAAATCGAGACGGGCATATTTCACACGCATAGGGCTTTACATTGGGATCACGGTGGTGCTGCTGCAAGTGACGAACCAAGGCTTTTCGGTGAGTGAGCACTTCACTGCACAAATTACAGTGGTAGTCTTTAAATCCTGGCGAAGACTGGCTGGGAGTTACTTTCACAATGTGGCTGCTGCTGTGTGCCCCATATTCCTCCTCATTAGAAAACACAAGGGTGCAACGTTTGCAGGCATACACACCCGCAGTGGGGTGTTCGTCACTGATATGGTTGCACACTTCTCGGAAACTCATGCCTGTACACTTGTCACAGAGCGTGCAGCGAAACTTCCCTTCATCAGGGCCAGTTTCAGGGTCTTTTTCAATGCCATTAAATGGACTGAAGTCAACAGGATACATGTCAAGCTTTTCAGCATGATGCTTAGATACATGCTGCCGGTAGAAGTGGCCTGTCAAATACACCTCAGAACAGAACTCGCAGAAGAAGATTTCCTCTTCAGCAGAAGCCGAGTACGAGCGCCTCTCTGGGCAGGAAAGTTCCTCTCTGACTTCCTCAGAATTAACTGCACTTCGAGCTTGTGGCCTGTTCTCTGTTCTTGTTACAAGTTCCTGATGTGCACGCAGTTTCCCCACATGTGGTTTGGCTTTATGGCCAAGGAGCTCCCTCTTAGTAATAAAGCCTTTCTTGCACTCTGCACAACGAAAAGGAAGCCTGCTGCGAGGCAAGTGTGACCACATGTGGCGTACCAGGCTGAATTTGCTGGGGAACTTCTTACTGCAATGCTTGCAGGCCTCCAGTAAGCCATGTTCCAGTGCACCGTGTTTCTGCAGCTCTGACTCGAAGTGAAATGCCACAGGGCATTGATCGCAACGAAATGCGCCAACCTCATCACCGTCGGACGCCGTACTTTCGGCAGCACCATCGCCGACGTCGTCGAAAGGTGAACCTGGCCGTGACCCAACCGACGCATCGCTGTCGCTGTGATCGTCGACACCACCGTTAGCCTCCGCTGATTTCGGCACAGTAGCTTGCAGAGCCGCGGATTTCAATGTCGCAGAGACCGCCGCCACAGGTGTTACGACCGCAGGCTCGGCACACGCTGGCCCGCCACTTGTAGCATTTGTTGTTGCATTTTTAGTGGGCACGTCTGTGTCGTCTACTTCCTCTTCATTTTCTTCTTCGTCGTCCAAGTCGATGGTCATGGGGAACTCAGAATCTGGTGGCGCTTGTTTCCGCTGCTGTGACGGTTGTGGCAATGCTGGAAGTGGGGACTTTTTGAGAAGGCTCACCGTCTTGTTTGGTTTCGGGACCAGTGGTGGTTCAGCGCCTTCTTTAACGAGAGAGATTCGGATAAAGCATTGTGGGCTGCCATCGACGAGTGGAGACGATACGCGGAACTTCTGGCTCACCATACGGGCAAACTCTTCGGTGAACTTGGTTGTTTTGACAGGCTGTCCTTTCTGGAAGGCACCAAACACGAGGGACACTGAACCGCCCTTAGGGACGCCCTGAGGAAACACGAGCTCCGCCGTGAACGGGTCGATGTCAAAGTTGAGGTAGATGAAAGTCCGCTGCTCGTTACTCGCCATCGTGAACCGCGTGCGGAAGGTAAGCGCGCCTCGCGCAACTGTGTAGTAGACGGAGAAGCACGAAAGATAGCGACCTCACTTCAAATGTCCTCACACACACCGCACAAAAACGGTCTATCCTCGCGTTTGTTTACGACGCACATTTTTGGGGCAGCGTTCCTGAGCGCGTCCAATCTGCGTAGTCTCCGTAGGTACAGCAACCACAGCAACTTCGAACAACCACGCGCCGCACAGATTGATCAAAAAAGAGATGCGGTGCAAAATAATGGATATATGAATGCTACTAGCACGTCCCCATCCCAAACATTCATTTAGCGATATTATTGCGTCAACCGTTGTGCTTATCCCTCTTGGCGTTTTTAAGTACTGGATTGGATTGACTTCAAAAACATAGGCTCAACAAAGGCGCAATTAAATTTTACTTATTTTGTTTATAAGTATTATTCTGGTAAAAAAAACAACTAAAATTGCATATTTACGTGCTGTAGAGCACAAAATTCTTTATAAGGATCTCTAAATAGCACTGAAGGCATCACTGAAGGAGGTGTGACCTGTTGTACCGGTAGTATTCTGTACCGGTGGTCGCGCGGGTCAAGCGATCGGCACTGCATCACGATGGAGCGATGGAGCATACTTGTGTGTGTTGTGGAAGAGTGGAGTGTGCTGTTGTAGCTGTGGTGTGTTGTCAAAGTTGTTTAAATAGTTGTTGGAGCCCCAGGAGACTTGGACAAGAAGCGCATTCAATACACATGTTTCAGGAATGACACTGTGGAAGCTAGTTCTGTACCTGTTTTACACAGTATCGCTAATTTTATTGGCAGTGCAGCCGTGCCAGTCACAGGTTAGTTGGTGCCCGTAACTGCAGTTTTCTGTTTCACCTCTTTTCGACTGTTGCTGTTTCTCTGCTTTTACTAGCACGCCAGCGAGACCGTTGATGCAAAGATCTCCGAGTTCTTCAGATCTGGCCACACTAACAACTGGGCTGTTCTCGTGTGTACATCGAGATTTTGGTTCAACTACCGGCACGTCGCGAACGTGCTTTCCATCTACCGAAGCGTGAAGCGTTTCGGCATTCCTGACAGGTAGGACATTTCAAGTGTGCGTGAAAAAATGTGAAAGCGACAATTTGGCCGCTTATTTATTACTTTGTGATTTCACCACACATTTAGCCAGATAATTTTGATGATCGCCGATGACATGCCTTGCAACCTCCGCAATCCGAAACCGGCCACCGTGTTCAATAACGCTCACCACCACATCAACGTCTACGGCGACAACGTGGAAGTCGATTACAGAGGGTATGAGGTAAGGTTGTCCCCTCCTCCCGTTCATGGCCCCTGTGGCTGGCTATACCATGGTTGTGGCTACCTCAAGTTTGTGCACAGAGTAATTGAAATTGAAATTGATTTTATTCATTATAGACTCCAGCTTATAAAAACAAATAATATACAGAAGGAGGTCTCACAGTCAATGACTGTACCGGGACCTCCTGTTATTTATAAATATGCGTTTTCTAAAGCAACGAATTGAACTACATTAAAATCATATATAAGCAAACATGAAAGAAAGTAAGTACTGGAGAATGCAAAACAAAATTACGAGTTAGTTACAAGAAATCTAACGAAAGAAATTATACAATTGCAAGGAGCAAATGCAGCAAAACCAAATGAACTAAACGAATTGAACAGTAACGGACATTTTACCCAAACATGCAATAAAAAAAAATTTCAAATATACATGACCATAAATGCGACAGTAGAAACAACAACAACAAAACAACTTCGAAATACACATGACTATTAATAAAAAAGAAAGGTATCAGAACAGTGGAATATTTGAAGTAATATGGGTGAAGAAGAAAGAGGGAAAAAAAAGAAAAGAAAAAAGAAGTTAATGTTAAATATTTTCTGCTAGAAGAAAATTCTTCAGATATTTTTTAAATGCGGATGTTGAATGCGAAGTTTGACGCAAAGTGGTATGGAATTCCGAAATGAAAAGGCAGCAAAATGAACTGATTGTTTGCCATAGTTAGTGCACACCTGAAGTAAAATTAGATTATTGTGCAAAGCAAATCTAGTGACATTAGTGTTTATCGGGCAGGTTTTAGGAATTATACATGCAGGAACTTCATTATTCAATAACTTAAAAATAAATATACCCAGATTTTACGTCACAGTTTTTTTGACAGACGGAATGTTATTACAGTGTAGCAATGGGAGAGCGCTAATATTATAGGGACTAGAGGATACTATTCTAATTGCTTGGTTTTGCAAAGTTTGAAGTGAACTGAGGCGAGTATTGTGTGTATTTCCCCAACATATTAACAAGTAGTTAATGTGTGAGTGTATAAAAGCGTAATATAGCGACACAAGTGTAGAACAGTTAAAGAATTGGCAGGCTCTAATCAGTAACCGAATACCGTAAGCAACTTTCTTTTTAATATTCGAGACATGATGATGGAAATTGAGGTTAGAGTCTAGTTCTACCCCTAAGAATGAGCAACGAGTGCTAGAAGGGATTAAATGGGAACCAAGAATTGTTCCGGGGGGGAATTGAATACAATAAACTTGGTTTTCGAGGGATTAATAACAAGATTATTATTTATACACCAGTTTCTAACCTTAGCCAAGTCATTATTTGGTTTAGTAAGTAAGGACGAAATATTTTTATCGTAGTTAATTATGGTTGTGTCGTCGGCGTACAACACACATTGTGAGGATGTTAGACAGTCAGGCAGATCATTAATGTAAATTAAAAATAATAAAGGTCCCAGAATAGAACCCTGTGGTACCACTAGGTTAGTAACCTTAGCTTCGGAAATAGAAATATTAACTATGTTATGTCTATCCTGCAGGTAGGTTCGTAGTAATGTTAGTGCTGGCCCAGTTATGCCTAGAGCTTCCAACTTTAAAAACAAAATGTGATGGTTGATAGTGTCAAAAGCTTTCATAAAATCAATAAGAACTGAACCAGCTAAATACCCTTTATCAATAGCTTCCTTTAAGTGATCCGTTAGGAAGATAAGAGCAAGGTTGGTCGAATAGCCAGGACGAAAACCATACTGAGAATTGGAAAGAATATTAAATTTAGACAGGTAATTGGTTAATCGAGTAACAGTCAACTTTTCAATCACTTTACTAAAGAATGGCAGTATGCATATTGGGCGGTAATTTGTTAGTAAAGAATAATCGCCTCTCTTAAAAACTGGAATTACATTTGCTCGTTTCAGCTCAGATGGAAAAATGCCGGTCCTGAATATTAAATTGATAATAAAACATAAAACATCCCATATGAGATGAGCAACTAGTTTTATGTTACTAGGATGAATATTATCAAGACCGGCACTGGTTACTTTCAGCTTGCGAATGACATCAAGAACCTCATGGGGAGTTGTAGGGTAAAGAAAAAATGAATGCGGCACACGATTCAGTGACAAAGGACGGCTACTGATGACTGGTTTGTCCACACAAGCACTGCAGGTAACACGGCAGAATAGAACGCCAGAAAGCGCGGTAAGGTTCTGACTGGTGGGACTGGAGAGAAAGATTTCGAGGTTGTAGAAGTAAACAGGGAAGTGAGGTGTGGTTTCCAACGAGACGGGATCCACTTCAATCACAGGCTTGGACGAGAAGTGGGTTGGCGACTTGCTGGTCGCGCAGTTGCCTTTTTGGGGGCCCACAGGCGATCAGGAGGCCAGTGTAGGTAGCAATGAAGAAGGTCCCCTAGGGGAACCTCGGAATAGCATCGCTGTCAATAAAAGAAAAAGGAGAAAACAAGAAAGCGAGCTCACCGTGCAATAGGCTACATAAACATGCAGGGCGGCAGAAGAAAGGAAAAGTGGGTAGAGATTGAGGAGCAGTTAAATAGAGAAGAAATAGGAGTGTCTGCAGTTACAGAAACGCACCTTAGAGACTCAGAAAAGCCGCCAGTGATTGCGAACTATGTTTGGGAAGGGTGCAACAGAAATAAATTGGAAAGAAAAGGAGGGGGAGTCGGAATGCTCATCCATCAGGAGGCCAAATGGAAAAAAAAAATGGCTGTGGCTTAGGTAAGGTTAAGCCCAGGATGCGAAGCATACTAGCCTTTATTTTAGTTGTTGAACCACTGTTTAGCTTGGTGAACTGCTGTTGCTTGGCTATATTTGGTTCGGCTAGACGAAGAAACAACTCATGCGTTACTCTGCTTCGCCTTGGACGCCCCGCATTGGACGCGGTGAGCGTCGAGCAACGCAGCGTTCGGCGCGGCAACGAAATGTGCGCCTGAGCAAGAGACGCATGCCTGAGCCTTAGAAACAGCTCGTTTCTAAGGCAACACCGCATTCACTAGAGGCGCTTTTGTACCGCTTTGAAGCATTGTACTCGTGGCTCAGTGGTAGCGTCTCCGTCTCACACTCCGGAGACCCAGGTTCGATTCCCACCCAGCCCATCTTGCAAGAGTTGAGCCAAAGCCACTTCTCCTCTGTCGTGACGTCACGGTGTCACGTGGTATTCAAGGCGACACCGCCGCGCCTGAGGAGCTGGGTTGAGCCCTCGCAATATGCTTCGCATAAAAATTAAATTCAGAATGTGAAGAGCATCTTTAGTTGTCATGTACAATTAGTGGACAAAAACTTGGCTGGGCGTAATGTATTCGTGGGCCAGAAATAATTGCAGAGAGAAAATCAAGAGTTAGTGGAATGCCTAAGTGCTGATATGAAGGGTTTCGGGAATGATGCCGAAGTTATCGTATTAAGTGACATGAATGCTCACTTACAGGATCTAGATGGCCATACCGACAACAACAGGCAGTCAACACTAGATCATTCTGAGCAACATAACCTTGTTATCGTGAATACAGGGCTTAAGTGTGACGGGCAGACCATGCGGAAAGTGGGAAATCGGCAATCGACCGTTGATTTCTGCTTGATGACGGAAGGAATTCATGATAATTTGAGAGAAATGGTCATTGACGAGGAAGGGTATAGCAGCATAGAGAGTGACCATAAAAGCATCATTTTGAAAATGAGACGTGTAGTTGGGAAAGAGAGCAAGGAGCACAATATGGCCAGTCCAAATTTGAATGCTGAGCAAATAACGAATATAGTCATGAGAGTCGAGGAAGAACTTGGCAAGTGGCCAAGCAAAGAGTGGGAATATGGTAAGCTTCTAAGTGTAATAACGACAGAAATGCGGCAAGAGAAACAACTTGCTCTTGGAAAGGAAAAAAGAAACCAAAAGCTGGTGGAACAGGGAGATATGAGAAGCGATCGCCGAATGTGGAAGGCCTCTCGAGAGCACAGGGAGGCAAAAGAAGCGCAGTTGCCGCAGGATGAAGTAGCCAGAAAATGGGAAATATACTGGGGAAAAAAATCTATGGTTCAAATACTGGTTCAGGCAAAGATAAAAGGTGAATGTTGATTGTAAGAAATACGTGAGAAAAAGAAGGCCGCACCTGGAATATTTTGGAACCACATAAACTTATTAGGCAGGAAGTCTCGAACAATACAACAACATATCCTAGGCGTAGATGGAAACAAACTGGAAGGGGACGTGGCATTAAATTACATCCGAAAAATAACAACTGAATCTTTGCCAAGGCAATGACGAGGTTTTACTTGAGGAAAACAAGAGCGTGAAAGAGAACCAGGTGGGAAAGGAGTTGGTGCCGACAAATTTCAACTGAAAGAAAGCCGAAGAGAAAATTTCGAAGTGCATAGCCGCAGGGCTAGACGAGGTTCTCGTTAGGCTAATTAATGAACTAGGTCCAAAAAGTAAGGAAGCTCTGTTGAAAGCAGTAGAAAAAAGTTTAAAAGATAGGCGAATACCAGATAGTCGGCGACAAAGTAGAATGAGTTTAATTTATAAAGGTAACGGGGAGAAAGATAGAATTCATTCATATAGACCATTGACCTTTACATCAGTAATGTACAAGTCATCAATGCAGGCAGTTAAATTAAAGCTGCAAGCATGGGCAGACAATAATGGCATTTTGAGAGAACTTCAGAATGGCTTCAGAATAGGTAGGCGTCTGGATGAGAACTTATTTGTTCTTACTCAGTGTATTGAAATATCAAAAGTAGGAAGCACACCGTTATATGTGGCCTTTTTAGACATTACAGGAACCTATGACAACGTAGACTGCAACATTTTGTGGGATATTCTGGAAGGGGAAGGCTTAGGTGACAATCGTCTACAGCTTTTGAGAGAGATTTACCTATAAAATACCGTTTACGTTGAATGGAAAGGGATGAGCAGTGAGGAGAAAGTTGATATCAACAAGGGACCGAGCAGGGGTGCCCTTTATCCCCACTGCTGTTTATGATGTACATGGTGAGGATGGAGAGTGCGTTAGAAGGAAGTAATATCGGATTTAATCTCTCATACAAACAGGCAGGTACTTACAGTAGTAGAGCAGAATCTTCCAGGTTTGTTTTATGCGGACGACATTGTGCTACTAGCTAAAAAGCAAAGTGATATGCAACATCTGGCTAATATCTGTAGTCAGAAAGGCAAAAAGTTACGTCTGACATTTAGCGTTTAAAAAATCAGGTGTTATGGTGTTTGATGAAAGCAGTGAACAGACGGTGTTAATTCAGGGCCAGAAAATACCTCAGGTAAAGGAATATAAATATCTTGGTATGTGGATAAACAAAGGCAATAAATATATGGAAACACAGGAAGGAAAAAACAGTAACAGCAAAGGGGAAAAGAAATGTGGCCATAATGAAACAGAGCGCTATGGGGATACAATAGGTACGAGGTGCTCCGGGGTATGTGGAAAGGCGTAATGGTCAGGACTTACATTTGGCAATGCGGTTGTTTGCTTGAAATCAGGGGTGCAATCAGGACTTGATGGCAACCAAAGGTCAGTGGGACACCTTGCATTGGGCGCTCACGGGAAGACTACAAATGGAGCTGTGTAGGGTGGTATGGGCTGGACAAGCTTTGAAGTGAAAGAAGCTCACAGTAAAACTGATTATGAAGAGCAACTGAGGAATATGGAACAAAGTAAATAGGCTGGTAGAGTTTTCAGGTATTTGTACAGGAAAAACATTGATTCATAGTGGAGACAAAGAACTAGGAAGCTTACCAGCAAGTATGCGACTTGTATGGTGAGAAACATGGCAACGAAGAACATGAAGCGGAAAATCAGAGAGGCTGAGATAATCTTATGGGTGGTGGCAATGGGAAAAGACACCTGCTATAAGTAACTGCTTAAGAGGGAGAAAACGAAATCAGGAAAGAAACAATTTATGATAACTCAAAGGGAAACTCATTACTTTTTGAAGGGAGATCAGGATGCCTTAGAACATTCACTTATAAAGCGAGACCTAAGAAGGGAGAAGCAGCATGTGCTTTCTGTGGTCAAGCTAGGGAAATGATTGAGCATGTTTTATTAGAATGTGAAGATGCCTGGCCAGCGGCCGATTTAGGCATCTCTGGCCTCCTTGAAGCCCTTGGGTTCAGTGAAAGCAGAGGGAAAGTAAACGTGTCTGTCTGCATTAGAGACTAGTAAGCAGCGATTGGAAGATTGGTGGAAGTAGGGAAACGACAAACAATAGCGGCGGGTAAAAACAAAGTTCATAATAGAGGTTCAGCAAGGTTGGTTATAGGAATGCATCATGGGTTTTTTTTCCTTTCCTTTTTTTAACATAGGTAGGACATTAGGCAATATAATAAGAGCTTGGTGGCACAACCCACCGCCCCGTTTCACAGGGGACACTCAAAGCATCCATCCATCCATGGTGTTGCAGAAGTCGTGGGGCGCAGTAGCGCTGAACTTAGCGTCGGAAGTTGGTGGCTGGGCGTTATCATATGTATTTATTGTGTGTGTGTGTGCGTGTGCGTGTGCGTGTGCGTGTGTGTGTGTGTGTGTGTGTGTGTGTGTGTGTGTGTGTGTGTGTGTGTGTGTGTGTGCCCTTTTACTAATTGTAACAACGTGTCATTATTTTGTATTGTTGGTGGCGCCTCCAGGACACTAAAGCGGCAACGGGGACACAAAGCTAGAAACAGGACTGGTTCATGGGTTGGGAGTTCGTCGAGGCCTGGGCGTGCCAGGGGTGTCTAAAATTGTATGCGAACACCTCCTGGCACACTGCGGCCTCGGCGGCCCCAACCCACGGACCACCCTGCATCCAGCTTTGATCCTCCCTCTGCCCTTTGGGTGCCCTGGTGAACCTCTGCTTCCTATTTTATATTAATCTCAGGTTCTCTTGAGACTACCGTTTGCCGGTTGCATGTGCCCTCCTGAAGCAGCACTTGTAAAAAATTCAATACCTCGCTTCGCTTTGAAAAAAGTGCCCTGCGACTTCTGCAACACCAGTCAGAAACTTGCCCATGGCACTACCTACAATTAACATTTTATTACACATTATCTATATGTACCCACAACAGCAAAAGCTTTAGGTTCATGAGTCTCGAGAAAACGAATTTACGTGCAGCCGATGCATCCGCCCTCAATTCGAAAGGTGCAGTGGACAGTTTCTCAAATGGCCACCACATTATTCACCTAAACTTCACACTGTATGGGAAGATCATGACGAAATTTAAAGGGACCCTGAAATTATTTTGACGATTTTCTACAAACGTACTGAGTCGTTAGAGTAGGTCCTTCTGATCATTAATTGACACACCTAAGTGCTCCGCGTAAAGCATGTAATTTATTATAAGGTTTTAAAAATGCACATCACTGCCGATCGCAGCACACTGCTCGGCGGAATTTTAAGCCGCCCCTACCCATATGACGCTAATCACCCACATGACGTCAGTAGGGCGAGCTATCCGATTGACTGACCAGGGTACATGATCGATAATTTTTCCAACTTTAAGGTAAACAAATTATGTTCGTAATAGTTGGAATGTTAATTAATTTGTTTTTATACAAAGTAACATAAAGGGAATGCACAAGAAAAATTTTCAGTACACTTAGGCACTTCCGGCACACAGCAAGTGTCTTCTGCTTGTGTTACAGTGTCGGTCCGTCTTTTCGCAAGCGCTATGATTCTACTTTGTTGCGTTGTGGACTGCAAATGTAGCGACTGGCAATATGTCAAGCATACATATCTCTTTTTTTTCATGCTGCCTGCCGCCCAGCCACCATTAAATGCAAGCGGCAGCTAGTAACTATAAACTCTGCACCTTAATTTTCAAAGCTTATGTGCACAAGGAGTACTAGTTATTTGTCTATGCCATTTTTAGAACAAATGGGAATGATGCTTCACTTCACTAGTTTACAATGAGCTGACTGGGCTTTGTTCCTTTGGACTTCTAGCATTGGCATACATCTGTTAGAGAAATGAGGCGTGAGACCTAAAATCTGAACAGTTCCATTAATAGGCAGTTCATATGTCAGGATCTGAAAATTCATGATGATCGCCAGTCGGCTTCTAGTTTCTGTGCAGGAGGACGTTTATATAGGCCAGTTAATCACAGGGGACCTTGATCATGAAAAAGAAATTTACAGAAGCATAAGAATGGGTTGTTGTGCATACTACAGGCATTACCAAATCCTCACTGCGAGCTTACCACTGTTGTTGAAAAGTGTACAATCATTGCATTCTACTGGTGCTAACATATTGGGAAGAAACTTCAAGGTTAACAAAGAAGCTCTGTAACAAGTCAAGGACAGTGCAAAGAGCGATGGAATGAAAAATGTGTAACGTTAAGAGACAGAAAGAGAGCAATGTGGATCGGAGAGCAAACGGGGATGGCCAATATTCTAACTGACATTCAGAGGGGGAAAAAAATGGAGCTGGGAAGGCCATGTAATGCATAGAGCAGATAACCGGTGAACCATTAGACTTAAGGAAGCGCAGTCGAGGATGGCAGAAAATTAAGTGGGGTGATGAGATTAGGGAATTCGCAGGCGCAAGTTGGAATGCGCTAGTCCAAGACAGGTAATTGGAGACCACTGGGAGGTTGCTTCAGTGGACATAAAAATAGGCTGTCAGGATCAGAGTCAATGGGCAATTACACAGTCCTGAACAAGACGTTGTAGAAGCTCGACATATATTGAGTGTAATAAAATATAATTGTCAACATCTCTAACATTATTGCCATGTCTTATTTTACTTCAATGCACAGAATTCTATAAATTGTGCATGATGCAATACCATCTAGCCCATAAGTCCTTTGTTTTAAACATTATATTCTAACTGCAATATGATAGCTGTGAACATGAAACCTCTGAACAGTTAAGAAGCAACTTGCCAAGAAGATGGAATGAGATATAGCATGGCAACATACAACACACTCAAGTAGTTCGTAGGAAAAGGCTCTGCATTGCACCTCACCTGCATCCCTTTCTATGCTTCTACCCCTGTATTTTTGTCATATGTACAATCATGGTTTCAAAGTTTTCAGTATCAGATTGCCTGAGCATCACCACTGTCAAACAAACGAACAGAAAAAAAAAGCTGGAAAACTGTTATGTACCAGTCAGCTTGTGCACATTCCTTTCTTCCCTGTTTTGCAGGTCACAGTAGAGAACTTCATCCGTATCCTGACAGGACGCCTGCCTGCTAACACTCCACGCTCGAAGCGACTTTTAACGGATGAGTACAGCAACATTCTCATTTACATGACAGGTATGTAAAGAATGCTGCCACAGCTTATTAACAAGAATCATTTCTAAATGGTATTTCATGTGTGACAACAAGGCTGGAGCTGCAGCATTATTCTATGAATTGTTTAATAGAAAGTCAAGTGCCTATCCCACTACTTCTTTTTATTGCTCTCCTCAGCTCTGTTTGCACTGTTTCTCAAGATTTATTGACTGCTATGCGAATAATGGCACAGCAGGACAGACAAGTTGATGAATTGAGTATAACTATCCCCATTTCGGTCTATGTTTAGAAGCACCCAAGTTCAGAAGTTAACCCAAAAGCATACACCGCTGCATCTCATATGGCTGGCATTTCACAAGGAGGAGACTGAATTTTTTAACGTGTTGATGAATGTGGTCCCTTCCTGGGGACGTCTGTCTGCTTATCATCAGAAATGATGCTGGCGAAAAAAGAAATCCTTGTGTTCCGTAGTGATTCAAATCTTTGACATTCTGTTTGTGAATTGGATGCTCTACCCATTGCACTGAGGTAATTTTATAGGAGTGGAGGAATAATGGCAGTATGTTATGGAGCTTAACACACATGTAGCGAGGCAATTAGGTGTGCCACTTTTCACGTGCTTCATGCAAAGGACCTGAGTGTGGTATATCAAGTGTTTAGACCTCATGTGTAACATTGACAATGCAAATTTATTTGTTGGTACAGCCAGACTGCTACTGTAATGAATAAGAAACATGAACTCTTGTTAGAGAGCATGTCAATGAATAAGCAGCTTCAAAGTATTTTAATGTGGTAACAGGTTTAAATGACATAACTGTGTGGTGAAGTGCTTGCGTTGGCATTTATCATATCAAATGTGGGTTCCTCTTGGCTATTACTGTGACGTTTCGTTTGCTGGGAAAAGGGAACAGTCTCATATTGTTGTTTTGTCTCATTCTTTAATTTGTGACAAGTTATCCCCAATCTTTTCTTTATTGTGCTGCAGATCTACTACTTCTAAATTATCACAGTTAAATCTGTACTACAACATTGTAATGTTGCAACTCATTTACCAATTTGCAAATGCACATTCACTCAACTAATGCCAGCACTGGTCATTGTTCAAATGAAGACGATGTTATGAGCAGTGCATGCTAGCACTTAGCTGTGGCATGTGGCTTTATTTTCATCTCATAAAATCCAGAAACTGTGCACATAGGCTCTGATTAAAAAATTGAATTGGCAGAAAGCATTGTGGGAAACCTAGCTTTACAGTTAAAGGGTTTATTTCTTGTTGGGCGCTGACTATCCGCGGGGAATTTTATGCTTAGAATTTCATCAGCCTTGCAAAGTTCTCTAGCACAATGTGACCTTGGGATTATGCAATGCAGAGCTAGACTAGCATTGATTGCCTTCTGTGGTTGAAGGGGAGAGATGTATACATCCACAATTGATTCTGACACAGAATATGGAAGCAAGTAGAGCTCCAGTGTGCTTGTAACATGCTTTAACCATTCCTTACTTTGATGATTCAGGCCATGGTGGTGATGGATTCCTCAAGTTCCAAGATTCTGAAGAAGTCACCAATGTTGAGCTGGCTGATGCATTTGAGCAGATGTGGCAGAAACGGAGGTAGGTTATTATTGCATAAGATCTCAGCATCAGAGTTCTTAACTTGCAGTAAACTTGCTGCTGAAAATAAAAATATCCGCAGTAGTGTTATGAGAAAGTTTCACAAGATGACATGAGTACCGTAGTGGTGTGAAATTCGTCGTTTCTGCAGCAGCACTGGAGGTAGCTAAATATGAGCAGACTGCATTAACCAGCTGCATTGCACTGTGCTAATAGTACACTTGCATGGTAGCCATGATGATATCTGTACATACTTCCATGTGTCAGAGGTTGCATGTTTGCAGGTGTGAAGTCAGTTAGCAATAGACAGCTTTAGTTTAGTGTAATAGCAGGCTTAATCAAATAGCAAGATTAAAATGTACATGCGCCCATAGAATTTAGCGTATGCACGCTATTCCTCATATTTAACATTGTTGTGTTTACGCGGCTTGCATAGTTTAGGTAAAACATGGCGGTGGTCCTGGCAGCCCGCTTCGAACTGAATTGGGTGTTGCTTTTGTAAAATTCACTTCGTTCTTAGCAAATGAACGTGTAAACAGCTTTCACTTAGTCTTAGGCCGGTTTGACAACATGAATAACCTTGCAGAATTTTTGAGATTGCTTCTCATTTCATATGCGTTGAGAACTAATGAGAGAAATGATTGTGATGGTGATCATTTATTGGCATCTCCTTTGACATGGGGTGGTGACAAATTATAACATAGCCTGCTTGAGTTAATCTGATAGGCTATACATGCTTTTCAATCTGCATTTTTCTATAAATCTCCTTAACCTCTTTTTCTATTCCTCAAACCTTTTGGTATAGCAGCACCACCTATTGGTGAAATCACGAGCTAATAGGAATCGCATGTAGCCTCCAAGATCTCTGAGGCCATGGACGGCAGGCTTGTACTGATTTCATCGCAGATCAGCAGACATGGGGAGTACGAATACGTGCTCCTGGCTGTCATTGTGCTGCCTCTCACACTTTTCGGATGCACAGGCAAAGTTGGCGAATAGATAAAATCGTTTATGCGCACTATGTATGCGAGGATTTAATGTAATTGAATGGTGTCCCGCACTTAAAATACACTACCACACTATACTAAATCTCGGGTTCTGCATAGTTCGCTTGCGAAACGATGATGCCATTTCCCTTAACCCTGCCATTACGCTAACATTAAATGGTCCCTGCAACAGTTTGGACAAATTTTTTAGGTGCATAGGGTACAGCTACGGTAAAACATTGACACCACAATTTAAGTGTCTCATATTATGAGAGCTTCAGACAATTACAAGTTACGCCCCTCCCTAGCCATGCTATTTTTCCTCAACTTGTTTGCCGAGCGATTTGGGCTCAGCTCCGCCTTCACCAGCTCTGCGTCATGATGTGGTGTCATGGTGTCTACTTCCGGTGTCTTGGAGCCAGTGCCCAAAGTCTCTCCAACCTCTCTGGCTGTCGAAGCCTGGCTGTCGATGCCCCGCAAGGGCTATCCAAGCAGTGTGTGATGCGAGTGTTCTGTGGCAGTGCCAGGTAGGTCCAGTATTCTAGTAAATGCAGGCAAGCTGGGAATTTTGACGGATGGAAGGAGGCGTGAACTAAAGTACCTCTATACTACTGTACTACTGCTGTGATGAAGGGGCTTTAGCCTAAACATGAGCCACCTGCATGGTGCAGAGTTTAACCAGCCAAATACAGAGCTAATCATTGCTCTAACCAAGTCTAAAGCATTTGAAACATTTGAAACGATATGTTCATGATTACGCTGCTGCCGAAAATTTGCATCAGCAGCAAAGTAGGGTACACTCGGTTATTGCTTTATTAGCTCTGTGTTTGTCTGGTTGAGCTCTGTGCCACCAGGTGGCTGCACCCTGCTCATGTTTGTGCCTCTGCCCATCTGGCAGAATGCCCAGCGTGCCTGTGTTTACCAAAATACCAGACATACGAAAATTCTCTATTGTGGTAGTAATCCTCTGGTGTGGTGAGGTGATGGCTGCAAACACATAGATCTTGGCGCCAACCAGATACCAACACTCCGATGCACTGCAGCCACTCTGCTCACCTGTTGCCTTGCAGAGGAATACAACGTCACAGCTTGGCATATCACTTATCGCTAGGTTTGCAGCTTGCAACACAACGAAGGCAATTCATGGTCCTCGTGAAAAAAAACCTCGAAACCAACACTGGCTGCGCAGTTCGCCTCAACACGGAGCATGTTGTAACACAAGCAGTTGACACTTGATGTGTGCCAGATGTGCTTGAGTGTAGTGATAAATTGTCGTGGGGTATTCTCTTTGTTACTTCTTTTATATATATAGAAACCAATTAACGAATATGCCAACTATTACAAACATTTGTTCACCGTAAAGTTGGTAAAATTATAGATGGCACAACCTGGGTAGCCAATCAGATAGCTCGCCCAACTGGCATCACGCATGCCAGCTCTGTAGATTGTAATGGGGCGGCTGAAAACTCAGGGGAGCGGCGCTGCTGCGATTGGTAGCAGTGCACATTTTTAAAATCTGGTAAATTACCTTACTTGCACAATTCTATTGCGCCCCCGATTGTAATGCAGTTATTTTACTGCCCAAATATCCAAAAAAGCAGCTTGGTGCCGATTCTACCGCACAGATCAAGTAACGAAACCTGAGTCGACGTGTACCGTGTTGAAGTGATCTTATGGAACAGACAAAGGTGCACAGACACACACAGCTGAATCTTAGCGGCTATAGTTGATTTTGAATTCCGATGACATCTCCTTTTCGCTGTCTACCGACCACAAAGTCATCTTCAGTTCCTTCTAATGCATTAGAAATTGCTTTGTTGCCGCCAGTTGCAGACACACGTCTCATGAACGCCTAACACATGTGACCCTGCCCAGTTACCCTGTTCTTTGGCCAGAAGGATCACCTTACGCTTGAAGGATCCCTCGTAATGATGTCTGTTTTTCCATCCTGCCACTGGACTAGCTCCACTAAAGGCAGTTGAGCAGAAGCATTGCGACTGGCATATAAAGCAAACTGGAAAATGGCGACCGCAAACCAAGGCATTAAACGTCCGTTTGATGGCAGTGTGGCTAGCTACCTTGCAATGAGCTTTCTTATTATTGAGTCTCAGTTCTGTTTTTGACCTTGAATAGAAATAGTTACGATTGTAACCTGCATAAGAATATGAAGCATTTCTTATTCAAAAAATGTGCGCGTTAGAATTGTGCAAATATGGTACACGCTTTACGCGGAGCACTTAAATGCATCAGCAGGACCTACCCTAACGACTTAGTGCGGTTGTACAAAATCATTTCAGGGTCCCTTTAAAGTAAGCCTGTGTAATGAGATGGGAACCACAGTGGCAGATAAGGGATAAATACATTTACAAAATGATGCTCCAGGTCTTTCTTTCTCTTGTAACATTTCTTCTTGCACCTCAATCTTTGACGCTAAACCCTGGGCTACCCGAGTTCAGATTTCCTTCTCTCACAGTGCACGTCCCGTGTACACCATGCTATGTCATGGAACATGTAAATGTCTAAAATATGATAAAAACATGCTTAGTCTAGGGTACTACATTTGTTCCGCATCGCAAGGTGCTGCACAAGTCACAAGCAATGTGAAGGCATCCAAAAAGTTTTACTTCTTACTATCATGCATGGAACACATGATGCCCATTTTGTCTGTAGAGCTCGAGGTCAAGGGTTTGATCTCGACTGTGGCAGCTTTTGATGGGGACAAAATGTGAAAAAAATGTGAAAAGGCTCGTGTGCTCAGATTTAGGTGCACATCAGAAAACCCCAGATGCTCAAAATTAATTTGGAGTTTCCCACTACAGTGTGCCTCATATTCAGATAATTGTTTTGGCACATAAAATCCCAGAATTCAAACATTTTGTCTGCATTTGTGGCTGTTATTAAGTCTAAAATATAATCCTGAGTAGCCTTTCATGCTGTTCTGTT
This sequence comes from Dermacentor albipictus, assembly GCF_038994185.2. Taxonomy (NCBI): domain Eukaryota; kingdom Metazoa; phylum Arthropoda; class Arachnida; order Ixodida; family Ixodidae; genus Dermacentor; species Dermacentor albipictus. The sequence goes on from NC_091821.1 coordinate 35,949,406, forward strand.
CTGAGCAAATGGTTTTTTTCCTTATTGTCTTTTCAGAAAGTGTTGTGTGGTTCTTAAGAAATGCTTGGCTATAGTCTATTTCATGATATGTTGGCAGCAAAGTGGAAGCTACAGCTGGCTTCATCCAATCGGGAGCATGAATGCACCGTGTGCCTCCACGGCACAGCATCATGTGCTTTAAAAACACGGTGTGGTATTAAACTGCTCTGCCAGCAATAAACCGTATACCCTCGTCTCGACCGATTCAATGCAAGGAAAGCAGTTGAGCACAATGTCGCAGGATAGATCCTGACTGTGGTGGCTGCATTCCAGCGGAGGAAAGTATGCAAAAACCTCATGTACCGTGCTTTGAGTGCATATCAAAGTAACCCAGGTGGTCAAAATTGCTCCCCTCAACTCCCTCCTGCCCCCATCTTAAAAAGAGGAAGGTGAAAAGCATGTTTGTCAATTTCTGAGCCATTAATTGTGTCACTTCTGTGTAAATTTATGGAAAATCAGCTGGTGATGTAGGTATTTTTCTGTTTGTCTTAGTCAAAATTCCTAAACAGTCAGCTTTGTTATTTTCCTTTTTTCCGCATTGTCTTGTCGCATTGGACACAAAGTAGAGAGCCTTGTTTAGTGCACACCACACTTGTTACGGTGACATTTATGTTTCTCGGCAGTTTTCATAATATGCTGCAGAGAGCAATGGAAGGTGCTTCCTTATTTTGTTTTAGCTGGAACGGTACCTGGTGAAGCCTCGAGTTGAGCAGCTAACATTTTCAGATATTTAAACTGCAAGTCTCCGAAGCAGATAGCAGACGGCAATACTGAAGTACGACGTCAAGTTCCTCCATGGCGCTGTAATTCATGGCATGCATTAAAATAGTGTTGATTTTTAAATTTTTTTATTTAATGAATAGAAGTTGCTTTGCTCAATATCTGTGCAGTTTTCATTCCTCCAACATTTTTGGGCAGCATGAATATTCATATATTTAAACCAATTTATTTTAAACATTTGTGTGTATATTAAAAATTCACATTTTATTTTTAGTTATTGCATTTGATACATGTAACTAACTTTCCATTAAGATTAAAATGGAAACGAATGTGTCCACGTGCGGAAATGCAATTTTAAAATATATTAGTGCCTCAGCTTTGATTGAACCAAATCTAGAAGTTTTTGTTGTTTTGCATGGTGTGCAATTGCTTTCAGAAGGGCACATTGTGTTGTGTAGCTCACAGCATTTGCAGCACACGTGTACTAAAATTATCTGCATGCAGGCATTTATGCTATAGGTCTTTTGTCATGGCAGACTTTAAAGACAAATATGGTTTTTTGATAACACAGCCCTATATTTACTGGAAGGGATTGACAACTAATTTTCATGGTAACCCCTCTTCTTCTCTTTTTCTATTATTTAGTGCAATGGAAAACTTACCGGTCATAGTGTCTAAATATGAAGTGGTGATGCGGAAAATGCTGTGGAACATTATTTAGCAGACTTTTTCAATCAAGTTGGTTCGCTCGGTCAAACGCAGGGCCCCTCCCCTGACAGAGGAGGGAAACTTGGCGGAACCCGAGTCCAGTAGCATCCTATTGGGAATTAAGCAGTCGATTAGCTCTTTGCAGCTAATGGTCCAGCAACTAGCAGAAAGCATGGTAGCGCTCGCAGCAAGAGTGACACGTATTGAAGCACACATGGTGCCTGCAGGTGCTAAACAAATCCAAGGTATCAATCATGGCGAACAACTCAACTAGAAGCTGGTTGTGTGGCAGTGAATGGACAAGCGAATACGCGGACCTAGACAGCCTTTTTAGAAGGCTCAAAGAAGACGTTAGCACTGCGACAAGGGTTGTCCAAACCGAACTGAACATGGAAACGATGGACGCAAGATTGGCACACCTATTAGAGGCAAAGAATTGCATCATGGCCAGGTGGAAAACGCAAAGACTATATCGCAGACTGTGAAAGAAAGTAGCGGCACTAAACCGGGAAATAGAAGCGCATCCGATCAAGCTTTCCAAGCAACAGTGGAACGAGGTGTGTGCATCAGTAGACGGACAAATGAGAACCGGGCGAAAATGGAACCTCCTAAAGAAACTGTTAGACAACAGGAAATCTAAAGGCAATCAGAGATTGGCAATCGATAGGATTTTACACAAGCAAAAGGAGCAGGGCAAAACAGAGAGCAAGTTCCTAAAGGAGCTGGCGGAGACGTATCTGCCACTGGGCTCGTCAGGCTATGGCAACTATCCACAATATGCCGGCACAGATGTCGAAAAACTCGACACGCCCTTCACGGAATCGGAAATTTGGGATGCCTTACAAGGCCTCAACGAACGCTCTGCGGCAGGCTCTGACAGGGTTTCGAACAAACTGTTGAGAAACCTAGACGGAAAGTCGGTGGAGAAGTCATCGAAGAAATCAACAAAGCATGGGAAACGGGACGAGTACCAGAGGTCTGGAAAGAGGCCTCGATCATACTAATACCGAAACCTGGTAAACCACTTGCAGCGGAGAACATGCAGCCAATTTCGCTTACCTTGTGCGTAGGCAAGACGGTGGAACATGCCATACATAAGCGAGTATCGCGGTACATAGAGAGGGCCTCTTCCCGCATAACATGGTGGGCTTCAGACCGGGCCTTTCCACACAGGACGTGATGTTACTACTCAAAAAGCATATAATCTACGGCATGACCAGAGACACCAGAGGCCTACTGGCCCTGGACCTAATGAAAGCGTTCGACACTGTCAAACACAGATTTCTAATGGAAGCGATCTTGGTGATGGGGCTCGGCCGGAAATTCCACTCTTACATAGGCTCCTTCCTCAGAGACAGGATCAAAACAGGACAGGCCACGTCCGATTGGTACATGCTGGGCGCGAGGGGCACCCTACAAGGGCTAGTGCTCTCCCCACTATTATTCAACCTAGCAATGAAAGGGCTCTCGGACCGGCTGACGAGAGTGACCAACGTCAATCACGCCCTGTACGCAGACGACATTACGGTGTGGTGCCCGGCAGGGTCCGACGCAGAAGTCAAGCAGGCTCTTCAAGAGGCGCTGGACACAACGGAAGAGTACCTGAAGGAAACGGGACTGCGTCTGTCACCCAGCAAATCGGCACTGTTGCTGTACAGGCCCTCGAAACAAGGCATGAGGAATTTGACGCCTATCGATCAAATACCGATCAAATCAAACACGAGTGCCGGCCAGCTGGTCCCCAGAGTGGGCACTATAAGAATCCTGGGGCTGCTAATTGAGGCTAAAGGCGGCAACACGCAAATGGTCATGAGGCTCACATCTAAAACGGAGAACATGCTCCGGCTGATCCTCAGGGTGACGAACCGCAGGGGAGGGCTCAGCGAGAGCAATCTCATCAGGCTTTACCACGCTTTCCTCATGAGTCATGTAAATTACGTAGCCTCGGTGCTAAAATGGACCAAGAGAGATGCAGCTAAGATAGACACACTGATGCGCAAAAGCATCAAAAGGGTACTAGGTCTTCCGATCACTACAAGCACGGAGCGGTTCGATCGGCTAGGGGTCCACAATTCGCTAGCACAAATCATCAAAGCACAGACCAAGGCACAGGTCGTGCGGCTGTCGACCACCAGGGCCGGCAGACGCATCCTTGAAGAAGCAGGCATAAATGCAGAGGCAGAGTGCAACGCACGCAAGGTCGCACTCAGCGCGGCGGTCAGGGGCACCTTCAAGGTAGAACCGCTTCTGAGAAACGTCCACCCACAATCCAATGAGGGGCACCGAAAGGCGAGGGCCCCAGCACATCTGAAATCGACCGCCAACTGCCCGGGACTGGCAGCATTTGTAGACGCTGCCCAGTACGGCCGCAGCGACCGGTACGCGGCCGTCTCGATACGCTGGGATGGTACGATAATTAACGCAGCATCGGTCAAGGGGGTAATGTCCGAAGGGGCCGAACAGGTGGCAATAGCCATGGCAATGAGGGACCCCGAACGGCCTTACGTCTACACAGATTCGCGATCAGCGGCCAGAGTATTCGCCTCGGGCTCGATATCGTGGGAAGCGACGGCCGTCCTCGGCAGCGACGGAGCCGCGGGTCATCACATCGTCAAATGGTTTCCAGCCCACATGGGGGCCGACGTGAACCCCGACTTACCCAACGTCAACGAGCTGGCGCACGGACGTGCACAAGGACTCGCGCACCGCGGCGATCGTGGCGAGCGAAGTGGCGGGGAGGGAGGGGGCATCGAGACCCGCTACTCACCTTCAACGAAATAACAACGCACTATCAGCTGTCGAGGAGGACCTTTCCACTCCCCCACGCTAAACTCGCTAGACTACAGTCGTCTATATTCAGAATGCTTCAGACAGGGTCGTTCCCCTCGAGAGGCAGACTGAGCCTGTATTCACCAGAATTAGAGCCGCATTGTCTGGATTGTGACGAATCGTACTGCTCGCTAGCGCACATGCTCTGGCAATGCTCCGCGTTAAGCGGCACGGTGTTCAGTAAAGAAGAAAACTGGGTGGACGCCCTGCAAAGCGACGACCACCAGACCAAGCTCTGGGCCGTCCAGAGGGCTCACGAAAGGGTGGAGGCTCACGGGCTTCCTGTCCCAACGTGGGTGGGGCCCGCAACCCCTTCCGACCACTAAACCAAGAGTGGGTGAGGAGGGGCTCCTCAGGACTCAATAAAGTTATTTCCTCCTCCTTTCAATCTGCAGTGACGATGTAATTGTTCACTAAAAGCATGCTGAAAGCAGTGATAGGTGAACGCGATAGCGATTATATGCCAGCAATTGTGGGAGGCTGATGACAAGTGCGGGCGTAGCTGTGAGAAAGTATTATTTTGTTTTATCAAGCCGTTGTGCCTGCAATTCACGTTTTCCGAAGTTTTATTATTTCTACAAGCTTCTGTGGTTTCCTGTCCAACTGCTTTGATCGTTAACCAGCCAAGAGCGTTTCTTTAGCCAAGCTAAAATTAAGTTCTCGAAAGCAAAACAACATTTTTATGCATGAATGCAGTTCAGCGTGTTGCCGAAGCCACACGTGTGCTAATACAGTATTGTAGTGCTGGCATGTATTAATGGCACAACTAGTAGATGGCATATTGTATCTCTCAGGGAGACCACACAACTCTGGATACCTACTCATGAATTTGCGTGCGTGCAACAGCATGTGTACTGCTCGTTAGCGTAGCCTTCCTTTACTTCGTAATACACATAGAATAAAGTGCAAGCATCTAATAATATACGAACTGCAATTTTATAGGGAGACGCTCCTCGAAAAAACATTTCTTTAATATTTGTATAGAGATTTGAATATCCACTCACTTATAGAGCATTTCAAGCAGATTTCAAATATGTAGTTAGTTTCTGTGTAGCTGCTATAGTTCTTAAGTCCTACACAATGGCAAAATAGTGATTTTGCAGGTACTTTATTGGGTGTAATAAATTTTCGCGAAACGCTTTGTGCTGTAGTTTATTTAGCTCTTTGAGACTGCAGAGTGCCGATATGCATTCAGTGTGTTCAATTACTGGAGCTATAAAAAAAATTATCATGAAAATAACTTTCTACAATTACAATTGTCTTATACTAACGAAATTTGGCCTGCATACTCTTGAAAACATGTACAGTGCTAATATCTACTTGAAATTGCAATATCTCCAAGCCGTAAGTTGCGAATGTACATGTTATATTTCAGAGAATTGAGAAAGAAAATTGGTTGAAATATTCAATTTTTTTTTTCATAGTTTCAGTAATTGTACACACTGGCTAGATATCGGCACTTTGCGATCTATAAGAGCTAAACAAGCTACATCACAATGCTTTTTGTAAAAATGTATTACATAAAAAAGTGCACATAAAGATGACTATATTTTGCCATTGTGCATCACATAACTCTAATACTATAACAGCTACACAAAACGTAGTGCCATATTTGAAATCTGCATAGAAAACTCTATACTTGACTGAATTTCAAAACCTCTAATACAAGTAATAAAAAAAAAATTGTTTCGAGGAGCGTCTCCCCTTAAGCACTAAGTATGCTGAACTTAACAGCCAACTTACGTACTGTAATCTTGTCTACTACATCTCGAAAGATTTCACCACCAGGTCATACCACTTGCTAATTTTTGAGACTTTCTTCGCCAATTTAAAATTATAATTCATACTTAAATTGCGAACAGCATGCTGGATTCTATCATTTCAATTCCATCAGTGTCTCGCTACACATTCTGGCCAATTGTCAGCCCCTTTAAGCTTTGCATGACACTTGTCACTTAGTGAATGCACCACCACAGTCTTTCGTGTACATGTTGTGTCCACTTTTGTAGAATCACTGCGAGTCAGCCAGAGTTATTGAGGGCAATCACTCTTCTTGTAGTACTTCTTCATTCCAAGGCTTGGTATGCTTTGAAAACAACTGCGATGTGAAACAGTTCACTTGTTTTCCAAATCTTGTAATGTGCACATGTTTACTTGCTTGCAGGTACCACGAGATTTTCTTTATGATTGACACATGCCAGGCAGAGTCCATGTTTAAGCGTTTTTACTCGCCTAACATCCTTGCCGTGGCCAGCAGCAAGATTGGTGAGGACTCGCTCTCGGTGAGCTCACTGATGGCAGGTGTGCTGTCTCTAGCTTTTTTATATGTTTATGTTTTGCTACAGTATATGTACCCAATAGAAGAGATCTCAGTGTGAGAGTTGCATAGTGAGTGCATGAACTTTGTAGCACTGAGCTGCTCATAAGCAGTGTTCTTTTGCAGCATTTTAGCAATTTCCTTTCTACTCAAAACTGTGAAAACTTTTTAGGCAGACTAAACAAAATCATAGTATTCAGCTACTTGACCTTACCCAGCATATTCCACTGTCTGTGACACTGATATGAGTTTTGAACAGAAACAGCCTACTGAGAATACAGAATCTTGCATCATGAAATGTGTCTGCTTCTGTTTAATTTTGTCTGGAGTTTAGCACAGTATAAATACAATATAGATTTACAAACTCGTACGGCTGCTGGTTCTTTGTGCCAAGCTCCTGAACTTTTGGATTCAACAGATGTCTTCAGTCAGGGGTAGCAAACAGCAAAAAATGCTGCTACATGCAGGTTCTAGCTTTGAACAGGATAAGCATGTGCAAACTATATTGCAATGAGGACATTGTGCTATACAAGGAGTACACAGTTTCTCCTGTCTGGATGGTCACAGTGAACTGATTCATCATTAGTACAATGAAAAGACAACATTTGCGGAAGATGGGGCAGGTGCTAGTTCCATCCTCCACGTGTGTCGTCTTATTGTTGTGTTAGTATGTGTCAAATGAAGCACAACTAATTAGGCCAGCAACAAGTTTTGACGAACCACAGTAAGATGGCAACTGCAGCACAGCGAATATGGGAAATTCTGCACACTAATAACTGATGTAAAATATGAACGAGCATAAAAGATAAATGGTGAAATTTTTATATTGAATATTGGTTTACTCTATTGTGGTTTAGAGGCTTTACTGTGCCATTGCACTCATATGCAACTTTATTGCAGCACCATGGTGACCCGACGATAGGAGTGTATGTCATTGACCGGTACACTTACTACGCACTCATGTTCCTTGAGGAGGTTAGCACCAACAACACCAAGACTATGGCTCAATTTGTGAGTGTTGCATTGATTGATGCTTACTAAATGCTAGCCACAACTACTAACTCAGAGATGATGTGTAAGGTTTCTTCACTGGCAACGCTGTATTTCATTCACACATGTTTATTTAAAGGTATGCTTGAGCTAACAGGCGTGTTTATTTTTTATGCGAAAGTGTCAAATGGCTCATTGAGCGAAAAACCTGATGTCCCGCATCTGTAGCTGCACCTAAGTTCCCATTAGCTGCAACGCCACGTCACGAGCACACTTTGACGGAGAAGTGTGGATGAACGGAAACACCTGCTGCCGCAGTAGTGTGCCAGGTGTTGTGTGAGGGGAAAGGGCATGCCAGCAATGCCAGATCACCCTCAAGGCTGTTTCACATGGCGCGATTGGGGCGAAAAAAATAGCTCTGTCGCGCACCTCGCAGAGCGATTTTCGCTGACAGCTTTCACATGCGTTAAATTAAATAGATTGTTACAAAATGCAACATCTGCTCCTCAGTGATTGCTCAACTTATCAAAGTTTTGTGAACATGCTGGTGGAGCACTGCAACCCTCTAATGTGCCGGCCAACTTTCACAATTTCATTGTAATATGCGCACTTTATGGAGCTTGATTATGATTGCCATAGTGACACTAATAACTTTGATTCTCTCATTTGTGCCTAATACTATAGAAGGAAACTTATTTCTAAAGAATACAAATACAGTCGCCAACTAATTTTTTCATAACGACTTTTCAGACCTGTTCATTATATGGGCCTACCTGTGCAGCAGCTACACGAACTTAACCAGTGTACAGTGGCAACTGAAATTTAGGCAGACATTTACACAAACATTTCATGAATAAGCTTCGTAAACATTTGTAACACAGATCATCCTAGCTGCAAAAACATAGAGCAGAGCATCTGTTGAAAGCTTCCCTACAGAGGAAAGCCCTCACATTTTTAGTGAATAGTCAGTCTTGAGCAATCAACAGTTTTTTGTATTTTTCACTTCACTTCAGTATTTTTTTCGCTACGACTGTAGTATTCTCGAAGTACCAAGGCTGGCAGGTCTGCTTTAATTTTGTATGCTTGTTGCTTTATGCGAGTGAACACATCCAAACAACAACAAAAACATTTCTTTACGTTGGTATCCAGTGACGCATGTCGCACGAAATCGGAGACCTCCAGCACTCCACCTGCACATTCACAAAATGTTCCAAGACTTATTGCACCGTTACTTCTATGCGCATGACAACAGTGAAAATGGATTAGCATTGACAGCTGCATTAGAGAAAGAAGTCACCTCATTAACGAAAACATGGCAAAAACATTCATTTGTGGTGCTTTGGAGAGCACTTTGGGCTTTTCCATTGGTTTCGACTCACTATTTGGTAATTTATTGCAGTCACCCTGCTCCCCTCCTTATGTTGGCCGTGGTGGGCATTCATTATAATGAAGTAAATTCAGCTCTCCTTTCAACTTCATTATAATGAAGCTTTATTGTAGTTATGGTTAACCTGACAGAACCCATTGTAATGTGTAACATAATGTTTTATGAGGTCTGTTTTCATTGCATGGTTAAATGTGCCATGTTTACCTTTTCATGCTGTCAGGCCATTGCATACTCACAGTAGTGGCTGTGTGGCCGTGATTTTTGCCACTGCACACAAGGCTGTGGGTTTGATTCCTGGCATTCCGATTAGGGTGCACCTAAAGAAGCGTTTATCAAGAGTGTGGTAATCAATCCAGAGCTCTCCAGTATGGCATCAATGTTGTGCCTTCTGTGCAGGTGTGGGACACAAGACCGCTACAGTTAGTGACCTTTATTTTTTGAACAACTTTAAGAGATGATCTTGGATGTATCACAGCTTTGATATTGCTCAAGTTTGCAGCAAAATTATTTTTGGGTCTGCCTCATTAAATTAAAGACATTGGGACCTTGGTATGTGGTTCCTGTAGAACAAAAAAAAAAAGAAAACTATAAGAATACACTATATGAAACTTGACTTACAGAGACTGACAACCTAGAGAGACTGACAACCTAGAGAGACTGACACCTAGAGAGACTGACAACTTAGACTGACAACTTAGAGAGACTGACAACCGATATTTAAGGACCTAGTTTTCTATGGCGCAATGCAGAGCTCACCCTTAGTAGTGTTTACATTGGCAGCGGTTACACGGATATTTAGTAAGCAGAATTTTTTTTTCACTCACTCTCTCTCTCTCTCTCTCTCATTTTTTTTATCTGAGCAGCCTCTAAAAACAAAGCAAGAGTCCCTCCTCCAGCAACACTGAGATAGTTGATAGCCCGCATAGCAAATTGTAAAATCCGCCCATCATTCTGTTCTCACAGGAGTAAGTGTAACTGTGATTAACCACCTACATTTTGACCTTTTCAACCAGAAAACACCCGTGTACTTAGATTTAGGTGCACGTTAAAGAACCCCAGGTGGTCGAAATTTCCGGAGCCCCCCACTACGGCGTGCCTCATAATCAGAAGGTGGTTTTGGCACGTAAAACCCCATAATTTAATTTTAACCTTTTCAAGCACTTTTGAAAGTAAATATCTGGTGCAAGAAGTCCACGATGTTGTGCAGACATTTCTTATATTTCTACTGCGTTTTTCCCTAAGTACACGCCTGCATCAGGACTGACTGGCCACCATCATCGTTGTTCTGTTGATAGACGAGCCAAGCCAGGAACTGCGCACACTAGTAGAAGGTCATGTGGTGGGCCTCTTATGCAGCTTCATGTTTTTACCGCGTGGGGTGCCAAAGGTAATTTTTCGCAACTCTTAGCGATGAACTAAAGTTATAAGCGTTTAATGAGAAAAACATGGCTTGTTTTGGCCACTATGATAGGAAATCATTCCATAAGCGGGGTTATCTCTATTCATGTTCCGGGCGGTTGTCTGTCCCTTTAAAGCAGCAAGTTGCAGCAGAAATCTTGACTGCTTTTGCAGCTTGTTGGCAAGTAAATTTATGTCCAAAGAAAATGCATAAACAGTGATGCCAAGCTTTCTTTCTTTATTTTTTTTTTCAATGATGCGAACCCAAAGAAATGCAGTGTTGCTGCAAAAGTTGAGGAGAAATAAATCAGTGGTGAGCACAAAATTTTAAAGCTTTTCTAATAAAAATGCAGGTCAGTGCAGGGGTGGATCCATCGTAACATCAAGGACGAACCTTCAACACTATTAGAGAATGGGGATGTGTGTTAACTGTTCAATTTTACCGGCACAGGAGTATCAGCATGTCTCTTTCTCAGAAGGGGGGAAGGACCTTAAGGCTCACTCTCCGGATCTCCCAATGAGTCAGTGTGTCCTTATTAGGATACTCCAGGATCAATTTATACTGCGCTGCAAGTGTGGCTGGTACTAATCAGCAACAACTTTGTACTTCTTTTTAACAAGCTCTTCCTTAATGCCAATGAGCATGAATGTACTAATCACTTAGTAATGAGCTAGCAGTTGTCAAAGCTTCATGGTGTTTAGACCCGCCTTCACCACATACGCTGCCCATATTCTCTGTTGCAGTTACGTGTCTGTCCCAAGTCAGTGTGCATCTCAACAGCAGTGTCACGCAAAGACTTGTTTACACGTAACCTGGACCAAGTGCCTCTGACAGATTTCTTTGGGAGTGTGCGCAATGTTGAGCTCACTCAACAGAAGGTCACATTGAAGCCCCTGCCACCACCAAGCACATTGCTGTGAGTGTGGCAGCCAGCTCTTATAGTACGTTTGCAGTATTACAGGCACTGTCATTGTTGTCTTGCAGAGACTATGGTAATTTTTCAGGATAACATTTAGTGTTGTAATACTAGAAAAATATTACTGTTATGCCTCTTCCATGTGTGATTAATGTAAATGACTGTGGCACTTCACCAAAAAAGGTTCCATATTTTACTTTTCAACCTGGGGGGGTGGCGGGTTTATCCTGTAAATGTCCACCTAATGGACTTCATTTCGGCCACCGCTGATTGGTTGAAGCTGTCTGGCAGCACCAGCCCAACCAATCAGCACTTCGGCAGCAGCCGAAATGGACAGTCCACAAGGTGGGAACTTAAAGAATTCTTTCCCCCCACCCACCCTGCACACCTGGTTCACACGCTTCTGTTCAACTGAGTAAGCAGTTACGGTAGGTACTGAAATATTGCTTCTTCTGAAATAAATTTATTGTAGCACTTTTGATTACGGTGGCGATTAAAACAATCTCAGACTATGATTTCATGAGAAACAGGTGATTTTAGTGACATAGTTTTCAGTTTATGCAACAATTGTGCTACAGTGTATTGATTGCTTTAACTAGAACTCAGCATTGTTAATCTACTGCCTGCATCAGAAGTGCGTGGGTCACAAATTTTGTGAAGAAGCTCAATTTCTTTCAGTTTGTGCGTAGACTTCTAAATGACTAGAGTCCTGCGTTGGTCATATGTTACTGCAGACTGCAGTTCCTCCATTTCAGGCTACGAGCACAAGCTACATGAAAATTCTGTCTTTCCACAGATCCTGCACCCTGTAAACTTCTGATGCTTACAATATTTGTTGTTGTTGATCATAACAGGAAGCACTGTTATGTTATTACTGAAAGGCACAGAAGAATTTCATGAACATTTCTGTGAAGTAACATATGAGAACATGGCAACAATGCAGGTGTTTTTGGAATAGTGTGTTCATATAGACTAAATATAGCTCAGAGTGTTGTATTTTTGTGGAAGTTTATTGAGTGGAAGGGCAAAGGGTTAACCCTTTTAGGCACTGCATGTATTGTTGTACTTGACAAAATAATGCCTCAAAAGCCTAATTAAATTAGCTAATAAAAATAATGTTACTTAATACGTGTTGCCTACATTTTAAGATGCTTCTGATCACACCTAAATATGCTGTAAAGTTGATTAATATATGTAAGTTGCTTCATTTTAGTCTAATAATCTTTCGTAAGGGAATCCATTAACTCTTTACAGCTTTCTGTTCATGACGAGGAAGATGCACTAGAAGCTCCATGGTTACCCTCGCATTCAGGGAGTTTAATCGAACTTTTAGTGAAGGGAGTACTCTTCTTCTGGGTGATTCCACGAGATCAAACATGCATGACCACTTGATATTTATTATTACCTATTATTACTATTATTATTACCTCCGATTACCATAATGTTTTCCAGTATCATGGCCGAATTAAATGCAAACTAAAACGTTGTGTCGAAAAACTTCTCTGCTCATTTTAATACACTTCACAGTAAATTAGTTCCATGCATTTTTTTATGCTGTCCACAAACAAAAGAAATGTAAAATTCCAAACAAGGCCCAAATCAGAAAAATTTTGTAACTTTGATGCATTTTGATGCGTTTTCTATTTCACACAAAAACTTGAAGAATGTGTCAAACATAGAACATCTTTTTTTTCCAACATTTACACAAAACAATATCTTCCAACATGAAACACAAAGGAAGAAAAAAATACTTAAATAAACAAGCTTTTTCAAAACTCATTTTCAAAAAATGAAATAAATAAAAAAACCGGTTACAATTTTTGAAAAAGCTTTGGATGGAAGTCTACTTATGTCATGGAAAAGTGGGTGGGATATATTTCCTCATTTGCTTTATTCACAAAATATAACAGGCCAAAGTGGCCCATGTTGAGCATGCTGGCTTTAGTGCTGCGATTACTCATTCTGGTTTAACATTTACTCTCTTAAAAAAAGGAAAGGCAATGGTTGCCACAAATGAAGGAAGGTTTACCTTTACAAATGCGTTCAAGAGGCAGTCCCAGCTGTCACATTGTATGTGCTCAGAAAGGCCCGAAATTGGTGCGAGAAGCATTGAAAGTGGTCAGATTTTGATCCATACACGAGGTAAAGGTAAAGCCCGTCGAATGTTCAAGCTGCGCTCGACTACTTCACCTAGGACAAACTTTTTCAAGCTCAGCCAAGAGCACCCAAGAATGACGTTGTCAGTCATCACGAACGGCCAGAGAGATTACGTCTCAAAGTGGTTTATGACACATTCTATCCACGAGACATCCCCGATATTCAAAGCAGCTCACCCCGAATGTGCCATAGCCCTGTCGAAGTTTTACAGCATGCGTCCAAAATGGGTGCTGCTCGC